>NC_067225.1:4404285-4712857 GCF_019924925.1 Ctenopharyngodon idella
TGATAAAATTCGATGGCTCATTGAAGCCTACATTGCCAGCAAGACAATTAACAATTTCAATGCACAGAAAGCTACTAAAAGACATATTTAAAACAGTTCATGTGACTACAGTGGTTCAACCTTAATGTTATGAAGCGACAAGAATACTTTTTGTGTGCCAAAAAAACAAAATAACGACTTTATTCAACAATATCTAGTGATGGGCGATTTCAAAACACTGCTTCATGAAGCTTTGAAGCTTTACGAGTCTTTTGTTTCGAATCAGTGGTTCGGAGCGCGTATCAAACTGCAGAAGTCACGCCCCCCACTGGTGAACCATTGAAATTTCGAAACACTTATGACGTAATGAAGCCTAGTTTACTGAAATCACGTGACTTTGGCCCTCCGAACCACTGATTCAAAACAAAAGATTCGTAAAGCTTCTAAGCTTCATGAAGCAGTGTTTTAAAATCGCCCATCAGATATTGTTGAATAAAGTGTTTTTTTGGTGCACAAAAAGTATTCTCGTCGCTTCACTGAGCCATCGGATTTTATGAAAAATATCTTAATTCGTGTTCCGAAGATGAACGAAAGTCTTACTGGTGTAGAACGATGAGTAATTAATGACAGAATTTTCATTTTCAATTTTTGGGTGGACTAACCCTTTAAGATAAAACACTACACAGTATTTACTCAAGAATCACTTTTATAAGACAATCACTGTCACAACAAAAATTATGTATCATCTCTTGTTCATTTGATCAACATATTGTCCTTATATTGAGTATTTGATTATTATTTATGTTATGCAAATGTATATTACACAATTTCATAATACAGTGCAATGAATAAGCCTATATAAAAGGTCCCAATATACATTGTGCTGCCACAATATTCAGGCAGGTATTAAATTTCCTGTTGGTTTCTCCTCCTTTGTAGTACATGAAAATGCAATTTGTCAAATCCAACACGTGTGAGGTCTGCGAGAAAAAAAAAAAAAAAAAAACATTGTTCTATTTATATGACATTATGACAGCCGGAATCATGTTTTAGCTGCATGTTATTGATGATTCTCGGTTATTTTACTGTCTTAAATCTTTGTTCCTTTTGTGACGGAGCTGAACAATGAGTCTGCCCGGGGCTGTTCCCTGTCCTAGTTGTGTTCCATCACACTTTCGTCCATCCTTTCTCTGAATGAGATGGATTTGTGCTGGAGCGTGTTCTTATCTCGTGCGCGCAGCCGTCCCCTCATTTGTGCGCTGTCTGTCCCCCGTCAGACTGAACTCCTCCATTTAGACGGACAGATAGCCATCAGAGTACTGACTCCCTTCATTAAAACACCCTGAAATGAGCCCTTATCTAGTCTATCACAGCCGTCTTTTAATTAGCGATATTCAAAGCAGCCGAGAGGGACAGAATGTACCTCTGATGGAACAGTATGTAATGTCTGCAGGGACTGTGATTCTCTGAAGTAGCTGTTGCCTGATTTCGACGATTGGGAGAAGCTGAACATAATTATGAATGTCATAAATATGAACGTTAAACGAACCTCATAACCAAGTCAAATAAATAAATAAATAAATAAAACACCACACATTACTTCCATGATATTAGCACTCTTGGAAAACCTCTCGTCCAATCAGAATCGAGTACCAAAACTAACTCACCAATCAAAAATCATCAATGAAAATAATGTGAATGTGAAATAATGTGGGGAAGAAAAATAATTTTATTTTCTTCATGACAAGTGTAATAATTTTTATTATTGGATATAGTTTCTTTACACTATGATTTGTTTGTTAAACTTTTAGAGAAAAAAAAAACGTTTATGCTTGTGACTAAATATGGTCTTCCTGTGTGTGACTGTTCAGGTTCACCTACGAGATTGCGCCCGTGTTTGTTCTGATGGAGCAGCTGACCCTAAAGAAGATGAGAGAGATCATTGGCTGGCCTAACGGTGATGGCGATGGACTCTTCTCACCAGGTAAATAATCAATCGAAATAATCCAATGATTTAATATTACCATACAAATGTATGGTGTTCTCTTCACCCAAAAACAGGGATTTTCATGTTGGCTTAATTCCTTTAACACATTTAATTTTGGAAAACCAGCTGTCAGTGGTGCTGAAATACAATAAATGCTCATCTGTTCACAGGTGGTGCCATATCAAACATGTACAGTGTGATGGTTGCGCGGTATAAGTATTTCCCAGAAGTCAAAACCAAAGGCATGTCTGCAGCACCACGACTCGTGCTTTTCACATCTGAACATGTAAGTACACTGCAGTTAAACAGAGCGTTTGTCTCCCTCTAGGGGTCGTATATCGTTTTTGTAGCGTTAGTGTAGGATTGCATTAATTACAATTGCATTGTATTCTATCTATAGTATTTTGGCCATTTGCTTGACTGGTAACAATCTTTATTTTTTGCAGAGTCATTATTCAATCAAAAAGGCAGGAGCTGTACTGGGATTTGGCAAAGAAAATGTCATTCTCCTAAAGACAGATGAGAGGTATGATGAAAGTACAGTTCTGTGTCAGTTATATAAGAACATATAAGTTATATAAAGCACAAAACTATGTTTAGAACAACTTCAAAACAAAAAAATATATCTTATTTACTTATCAATCCACTTTTCTGATGTTAAGTATATATATATATATATATATATATATATATATATATATATATATATATATATATATATACTTATATCAGAAATATATATACACCAGTAGCGAGCGGTGACCTTTTTAACCGGGTATGCTGGGTGGTGCGTCATGTAAAAAATGTAGCCGATGCAGTTAGGTTGAATGGGTTTATAGCTAATAAGCGAGACGCTCGCATTCTCTCTAGACATTGTTTACTCATTTGCTTGCTCATGACAAATAGCAACACAGCGAAAAGTATTTCTAATATGTTGGACCTTTTATTGAGAATAGTCTACATTTACATGAGACGTGCCTTCACAAGCAACCGTAAGAGCTTTTGTGATGTTTGAATCGACGGAGGCGCAACATGCGAAGAGTGCGTTTGCAAAATATGCTGTATTTTTGTAATCCGCTAGGTGCCGCTAGTGTCACAGAAACGACATACTTCACCTTTAAACGTATCAGTTTAGGACACAGATCTAAATTAGACACGACAAATAAAAACACCATTGTGTCAATTTAAATGTATGCCTGTACTTATTTTTAATTAATAATTAAAAATAAGTAATTATAATTAATATAAGTAGGCTATAATAAATAAAAATATCAGTGTTCTTTAAAAAAATAAGTTTGCAAATTGATGACTTTAACAAATGCACAGACTATCGATTAACATCCTCTGATAGGCCTAGTTACAGCAAAGAACTCATACTTCTATACTCTTTGGTTACAGTAGGACTGTCTTACACAATTTATAAGTTTTCATAAAACAAAATCCCTATGGAGAAAATGAAATACTATTAAAATATTTTTAGTTACAATTTTTTCCCCCATTTGGTTAAGTCTAGTTAGTTTTGTATCAAGCACAATGTGATTTTCGGTGATTGAGATCTGGCAGCAGCTCATTTTTTTCTCTTGGGCAAGCTATCAGCTCACAGCTTATCCTGCTTATGAAATTCGCCATAGGCCAGCAAACCAATGAGAACGCGGGACAATGATGACGCTTCATAATAAAAGCGCGAAGGCGCAAAAGCTGCTGGAGATCAGCTTACCCGGAAGTCTCCGTAACTGAAAGATTTAAAGAAAATTACCGTCGTTTGGCATATAAATAAATTACGGACAGTTACATACGCATTACCAATCATGTAGGCTTTATGGTACACCTCAAACAAGGGATAATAATTGTAATTTAAGATAATTAAGATTAATTAAGATAGTAATTTATAATGTTAATCTTAATTGCCGAGTCCACGAATGGCTTGGGTATGCAGAGCATAGCAGCTTATATGGACTGTACGCCACTGATATACACACATACCGTACAAGTTTGATTAAACCATCGAAATCGAACTTGTATGGTATATATAGTTATATTATTGATTAAACCATCAAAATAGGAGAAAAATATTTTATAATTTTTAAATATGACATTTTAATATTTAAATATAAAATATTTTAAATATATTTTACCACTTGGTTACTTTCTTTCAAAGCTCATGTCTTATTTGTTTATTTGCTTTTATAGTCCCTCCCACTTACACCTAATTGGCTGTCTTGTTTTAGGGGGCGTGTCATACCTGCTGACTTAGAGGCCAAGATCATTGATGCCAAACAGAAGGTAAGTAAATGCACAAACTACACTGCATTGTTCTGAGCTGTCGAGACAAGTGAGTCCGAGTATTTAACCTCTGTGCTTGAAGAGTTCTGTGGATCAATACCGGAGCTGGTATCCTCAAGCTGATGGATGATTTGACCCTTATGTACTAATTCTAAGTGCTTCTGTTAATAAAGTGGCACTTATCTTTAAGCTATGTACTATTAACAATGAATGTGATTTTAAATGTTTATTTTAGGGTTATGTGCCACTGTTTGTGAATGCAACGGCTGGTACCACAGTATATGGAGCATTCGATCCCATCAATGACATTGCCGACATCTGCGAGAAGTACAACCTGTGGTTGCATGTGGATGTAAGTTTGACTCAAATGCATGCATTTCCAATTAGTGCTTTCAGGATCAGCTAAAATTGTAACTTAATAGATGAAATAGTACATGGAACACTGAATAAACTAATGAATAAATCTTAAAAGAGTCAGTCAATGGTGTTTGTACATCTCCAGGGTGCATGGGGCGGAGGACTGTTGATGTCCAGGAAGCACCGTCACAAGCTAAGCGGCATTGAGAGGTATGTAAAAATCAAAGCTAAAATGACTGTATTTCACAGGAAAGGTGCAGTGTGAGCTGAAAACCCACTTGTCTGTTTGTTTCAGGGCGAACTCTGTCACATGGAACCCTCATAAGATGATGGGTGTACCATTGCAATGTTCAGCCATCCTGGTTAGAGAGAAGGTGAGACTTTGACGTAAACAGACATATACACTACTGTTAAAAAGTTTGGGGTCAGTAAGATTTTATTTTATTTTTATTTTTGAATGAAATTAAGGGCTGAATAAAATTGATCAAAATATTTCTATTTCAAATTTCTATTCAGCAAAGAATCCTGAAAAAAATGTATCATGGTTTTCACAAAATTATGACTGTTTTTAACATTAATAATAATCAGAAATGTTTCTTGAGCAGCAAATCAGCATATTAGAATGATTTCTGAAGGATCATGTGACACTGAAGACACTGAAAAGAGGTGAATATATTCACCTAAAAACAGTTATTTTAAATTGTAATAATATTTCACAATAGTACTGCTTTTACTGTATTTTTGATCAAATAAATGCAGCATTGGAGAGACTTCTTTCAAAAACATTAAACAATCTTACCAACCCCAAATCTCTGAACAGTATACCTGTACAAGTTTAAACATAAATCTTGGCTATATGCAGTTACACACCTAAATGAATCATCTGCTAAATGATTACATAGATCAAGTGAACTCAAATACATTTAAAGTTTAGTTAATACAGCAACTGATCACAGGAGATGCATTTGAGAGGGATATGAATACAAGTAACGCTGTGCTTCTTTTACAGGGCATTCTGCAGGGCTGCAACTCCATGTGTGCTGGATACCTCTTCCAACCAGACAAACAGTATGATGTGACCTATGACACCGGCGACAAGGCCATCCAGTGTGGCAGACATGTAGACATCTTCAAATTCTGGCTCATGTGGAAGGCCAAGGTGGGTCACAACAGCTGCTATTATGTCAAGTCAAGTCAAATTTATTTGTATAGCGTTTTTCACAATACACATTGTTTTGAAACAGCTTTAAAGAAAATCATTATCTCTTAGTCACATTCAGCAAATTAGAGCTGGATGATAGTATAGTTTACATTTTGAAATGATACAAGCAATCAAGTAGTTGAGAATTTGCTCTTTATCACATTATGTATGCGGATAAAGTCAGACATACTTATATATCCAACTTTATGTAAAGAGCTGGGCAATAATTGAGATACATTTAGTTACAAAATAAATGGATGTAGTTGATTTACATGAGTGTACTGTATGATAATACAGTTATACGTCCAACTTTTAATATAAAGACAATTATGTGGCTATAGCATTGAGTATTTTGCTGGGAAAAACATTTTTTTCTGCCTGGTGAATTTTATCCATGCAGGGCACAACTGGGTTTGAGCAGCACATTGACAGATGCCTGGAGCTTTCTGAATATCTCTACAATAAAATCAAGAACCGTGAGGGATATGAAATGGTCTTTGAGGGCCAGGTTTGTATCTGGCACACACATATTTATAGATTGAAAGAACTGCTTACCTAATACTAAATGTAATGGCTTTTATTGTTGCTTTTATTTTGCTGTCTACAGCCCCAGCACACAAATGTTTGCTTCTGGTATATTCCACCAAGCTTGCGTGGCATGCCACATGGAGACGAACGAAGGGAGAAGCTGCACAGGGTACTTCATCTCATCAAATTACCAAAACAAGAGTAACAAGCACAAAAACTGGTGTCATGATTACTCCGTTTTCTCTTGCAGGTGGCGCCAAAGATCAAAGCAATGATGATGGAGTGCGGTACAACCATGGTAGGATACCAACCACAGGGAGACAAAGTCAACTTCTTCCGAATGGTCGTCTCCAATCATGCCGTCACCAAGTCAGACATCGACTTCCTCATAGACGAGATCGAGAGGCTGGGTAATGACCTGTAAAAGCAGAGAACTGCTGCTCTGTGTCTATAATAGTGGCTCAGGCATCTCCTTCATCCACTCGACAGGACAGTCGTGCGGTCTACACATTTAATGGCTATGTTTCGACGTCGTGTTGTGGTCCAATATGTTCTGTCCTTATTCTCAATGTATTTAGATCTTTAACTTACAGATTACATAGCCTATATAGTATGGAGGCTTGTTTCCGCCTCGGAATACAAAAATAAAAAAGGCAATTGTGACTTTTTATCTCGCAATTCTGACTTTTTTCTCAAATATAAAAATCTGGAATTGCGTGAAATAAAGTCCGAAGTGTAAGATATAAACTCACAATTGGTGAGAAAAACGTCATAATTGGATTGGAAACAATTACCTTTTGTAACTGCAAGTTTATATCATAATTCTTTTTCCGCAAAAGTTTTTCTGCAGAATTTTGAGATATAAATTAGGAAAAATGTCAGAATTGTGAGATATAAACTCGCAATTACAAATAAAACATTTAATTGGATGAAAAAAAGTCAGAATTGTATGATATAATCTTTATAAACCATTACAAATAAAACTTACAATTGCAAAAGAAAAAGTTAGAATTAAGATATAAACTCCAAATTACAAAGAAAAAACTTGTCATAAGGAGAAAAATGTCAGAATTGTAAGATATAAACTCGCAATTACAAATAAAACTCACAGTTGCGAGAAAAAAGTCAGAATTGTGAGATATAAACTCGCAATTACAAATAAAACTTGCAATTGTGAGAAAAACATCTGAATTTTGATATAAACTCGCAATTACAAATAAAACTCGCAGTTGCGAGAAAAAAAGTTGTTATTTTCAATCTGATCTCACAGCAATTCAAATGTATTTTACGAGGTGGCTAATTCGTACGAATTTGTAAATTTTTTGCTAAATCGCACATATTTTACAAGTTGTAAAATTCGTATGTATTCGTATGAATGACTTACCCCTAACCCCGCCCCTAAACCTACCCATCACTGGGGTTTAGACAAATCGTATGAATTTGTACGAGTGACTTCGTACAAATTCGTACGAATTAGCCACCTCTTAAAATACGTACGAATTGGTCGCGAGATAGCGTTGGAATTGTGAGATATAAACTCGCAGTTACAAATAAAACTTACAATCGCGAGACAAAAAGGTCAGAATTGTGAGATTTAAACTTGCAATTACAAATTAAACTTGTCATAAGGAGAAAAAATGTCAGAATTGTAAGATATAAACACGCAATTGCGAGAAAAAACATAATTATGAGAAAAAAAGTTGCAATTACTTTTGTAATTGCGAGTTTATATCACAATTCTAAATTTTATTTCTCACAATTCTGATTTTATATCTCTCAATTCTGACTTTTTTCACAGAATTTTGAAATATAAACTCAGAATTGGGGGAAAAAGGTCAGAATTGTAAGATATAAACTCGCAATTGTGAGAAAAAAAGTCAGAATTGTGAGATATAAAAATTTGGAATTGCAAAAAATAAAGTCTGAACTGTGAGATATAAACTCGCAATTACAAATAAAACTTGTAATTGAGAGAAAATGTGAGATGTAAACTCACAATTGCAACAAATAAAGTCAGAATTGCAAGACATGAACTCACAATTACCTTTTTCGCAATTACTAGTAGTTTTTTATTCCGTGGCAGAAACAAGCTTCCATAGTATAGCTACACGGTCACCTTACAGCACACTTTAAGTCCATTGGGATCATGTGTAACAGCTGGTGCTTCGGTTTGTAAATACAAGATAAAGACAAGCAAAGGCGCAGCACCCTTTTAATGAAGCTCGAAGCCCTTTCTGTGTAGTAGTGGGGTCTGTGTGTAAACCAGTGGTTGATCTGTATTTTAGTGTTGTGTTTCTAGAACTTACCTTGTAGCAGGTCATTTAAAGTGTTTAATCAACACCTTTGTGAGGTGAAACATAGGTATTCAATTTTCAGTTTGAAATATTCTACTGATATAAAAATATATAAACAAAGACCTTTATTTATATCGTGAGCCGAGCAGTGTTCAAAGGTTCAGTATTTCTCCCATTTGTAATGGTTCTTCATTTGTATTTTAAGACAAGATATATAATCAAATAAGTTTAGGCTAATGTTTAATGGTCCAGTAGTGTACTTGTGAGCCAAAGACAGAATTAGTGCCATACATTTTACAATATACTCGATATTCTTTGAAATAAGCAAGCATATAAATTATAACATGAATCTATATACATTTATATAAATATGAATATATTGTATATGTTTATTGTTGTTCAGGCCCTTAACTCTGTGCAATCAGTGTGTTAGTGTTATTGTGTGTATCTTTTGACTGAATGTTACAAGCAATCCTATCAATTATCTGAAGGTTAGTTACCAGATGTATAATGCTGATTATTGATATTCAACTCAGGCAATTATAGCATCATATATAAACAACAAAAGAAAACAATAAAGCAAAAAGCACAAACTTAGAAGGGAGGTCGGAAATGATGTCCTCAGGATGCTGGAAGATTGTGTTAATATAAATATTTATTAAAGGTTTATTGATATTTCACTGCTGTATTTAGATTCAGCTGTTGTCTTTGGAACATGTGAAAGATGATTTTATGTAATGTTCTCTATTTGTTCAAAGTGTTTTTGACAAATGCACAATAATCTTTTTCCTCTATTACTGTAAATTGTTGACTGTAAATGTTGAATGTGAGGAGGGCGATTTGGTCTCCTCAGTAAGGCTGGCACTTTAAAATGCAATCACACTATATGTAAACTGCTATTAACACAATAAACGCGATTAAACTATGAGAATGTTCTATTAGTCGTTTTTTCGAAATGTAAAATCTGACACCTTCATTTTAAAGCTTATAATAAACTACTTGTACACTTCACACTTGAGATTGTTTGTGTTTCGTTTTGAATTAATTCTTATTGAATTTAATTCTTATTTTCACTATCTGGGGTTAGGGTTAGTTATGAATAATCTTTCAACAATATAAAGCATTTTAAAATAACTAAAAAGTAATTTTAAAATCAAAAGTAATCTAAAAGTAGTTATACCTTAAATGTGTAATGTAATGGATTACGTTACTAACTACAATTTGGAATTTTGAATCTGTAACTGATTATAATTTGTAAGTAATCTACCCAGCACTGCTGAACGATTACCATATTCATATGCGCAGTTACATATTACAATACATCAGGCTATCAGATCAGAGACCTGAGGAGCCAAATTAAGTATAAATGATGCAAAGATTAGAGAAAAATTCAGTTGTAAAAACATTTGCAAAAGCATGATTTATACACTATCTATAAAAGATGACTCTTCTTATCATGTTTTCCATTTATTGGCCTATAGGTTCTATCAGCCACAGGGAGGCAGTGTAGTAACTGAAAACAATGTTGCACACATTTGACTTCCTCCAAGGGGCGATCGCGTGTGCACAAAGCTGAATCCCACATTACACCCTCGAGTTGTTCCAAACCTGTATGAATTTCTTCTGCTGAACACAAAAAAAGATATTTTGAAGAATATGGGTAAACAAACAGTTGATGGGCCCCACTGACTTCCATAATATGGAGAAATAAAATACAGTGGAAGTCAATGGGGCCCATCGACTGTTTGGCTACCCATATTCTTCAAAATATCTTCATACAGGTTTGGAACAACTTGAGGGTGAGTAAATGACAGAATTTTCATTTTTGGGTGAACTCCTTTAAGACTCATTTAAATATCGGAACCATGGCTTTTTACCTTGCACTGGACCTTTTGCATTGCACTACATAGTTCAGTCCTTTAAATATAAGTTTAAAAGAAGATTACAAAATTTGTAAGGGGTAAAACGTGAGAACGTTGCTGTGTTCAACTGGACATGAATAATGATACTAAAAACTTTATTGTACAGATAGGCCTATTCGTTTTAATGTAAGAGTAAGTTGAACGATAAGTTATTATTATTTAGTACACGCATTGGCATATATTGCTATTTATACATTTTTTTCTATGAAGTTTTATTTCCAAAATTCTCTATTTGACAACACTCTCAGAAAAAATGGCACAACAGCTGAGCTAATACTTATAAAGCCCCGGGTATACAGAAGAGTCCACTAGGTGGCAATACGCACAGTACTGAGCACAATGTGCAGTCGCCGAAGAAGAGTGTGTAAAGATTGATTCAAAAACAAGACGAGTAAACTCAGAAGTATGCCTTCTCCATCGTTTTTGATTCCTGTTCTCTTTGGTGTAACTTCTGAACTATGTTGCAATGGTGGATGGACTATTTTTCTTCCCCGATCCTGCCCAGCGAATGTCTTGTTGATGGCACGATGTCTGGTATAGAAAAAATTGTACTGCGCATGTGTCGAACTCGGTCATCCGCGCGCATCCGTGGTTTAGCGGACGCGACCGTGCGCGAGACGCGTCCGGGCGCGGAAAGTGAAGTATACCCGGGGCTTTAGGCTACCTCTCAAAGAACGTCACATGACCAAACCGGAAAACTGCTCTCACCACATCCGCTTGTGTTACAGCAGTGTGAACTGACCACGATATCTTTAGACTTATAACCTAGCTAGTTATTTTTATTGTTGGCTTTTTATTCAATTTAAATATTCAAATGTTTGTGAGAAGAAGAAAAAAAACTATCAATATTAATCTGCATATGCGGTGGACATCCGTTATGCTCATCTTTGGTAGCTCCTTTTGAAAGCATCTTAAGCAAAACAGCTCTATATTTCACGAGGTAACGTTACATACAAAAGACCTGAACCGGAAGCGATGCAACCTGTTTTAGAAAACGGAAGTTTGTTGTGCATAACAATGAACTTTAAAGTAATCTGCTAGCCTAGCTTATTCATTTTATGTTTACTTTACATTCTATTTTATTTTAATATCTGAATGTAATTGTGAGGAAAATGTCTTTGTCAAAACCAATAAAGTACCAGAAGCGGAATAATCCTAACAGTGATTTCTGCTGTGTACCTAAATGTGCGATATCAGGGAAGTTCAATTCCACCGTTAGTTTCCACCACTTCCCAAAGGATGAAACTTTAAGGAAAATATGGATACGTAATGTGAGACGTGAGAATTTGGTAATTAAGAGGACCACGACAGTCTGTAGTAGACATTTCGTTTCCACGGATGTCATTCAAGGTGGGCGGCGACGCTTAAAAGAGGGGGCTGTGCCAGTGTTGTTTGCCTGGAACGACTACTCTCTACCGGCAGCCAGCGTTTGGGAGAGAAGACCACGACCAGAGGATGGAGTAACTGAAAAGGAAAACATGGATGCTGAATTGTTGCTTCAGTGCCACGATTACGATGCAAAACCAGAACCATCAGCGTTGGATATAGCATATGAGAAAATAGAAGCTCAACAGCTGGTGATAGAAGAGCTGCGAAAGAGACTGGAAGAGGTTACACTGAAGCAGTCATTTGGCTTGGAGAGGTTTTCAGCATCGGACGATGACATTAGATTCTATACCAGGTATGTATTGTGTCATATATTTATCTTGCATACCCTTGTGGTTATGACTTTGTTGCTGACTTAGATTGTGCTCACATTCATTCACTCATCCCTCCATCCATTCAATCAATAACCTTTATACTGGGTGACCAATGAGAGCAACTCTGTTATGAGGACACTCTGTGAACACAGGACCATAATAAAGTAAATGAATAAAAGCAATATGAAATTAACACATGCTGATTTAACAATGCAGCCATAAAAAAAAAAAAAAATTCAAATCATGCTGCAATTCATTCTAACAAACAGAAGTAAATCACTTTAGATCTACCAGGGCTAACGTAAATAATGGGTTATGTTTGGATTTAAAGGAAATAAATAATTTTGTCTCACTCTATTAGATTTGCCAGCTACCGACATCTACAGGCATTTTGGAGGCAGATTGAACCTGCAACCAGGAGAATTGTGCGTGTTGGTACACAGCCATCCACTTCCAGCACAACTGCAGCTCCTGACAAGGCAGCTGATCCACCTTGTCAACCGGTAGGCATCATTTATACCAGTGTTTCTCAACTCCGGTCCTCGGGATGTTTTAAGGGTCTTCCTATATAATGCACTAACAAGCTGATGAGTTAAATCAGAAGTTTTAATTTGAGAGACACGTAAAACATTCTGGTAGGTGGTCTGCATGGGCTTTAAAATCAAGCCCACGCCTGGCCCGTACCCGAGATCGTTTTACCTGACCTGACCGGTACAGATACATTTTAAAGGGTTAGTTCACCTAAAAATGAAATTTCTGTCACTAAGTACTCACCCTCATGTCATTCCAAACCCGTAAGACCTTTGTTCATCTTCAGAACATAAATTAAGATATTTTTGATGAAATCCGAGAGGTTTTTTTTTTAATCTCCCATAGAAAGCAACGAAATTACCACATTCAAGGTCCAGAGAAGTAGTAAAACCATCGTTAAAATAGTCAATGTGACTACAGTGGTTTGACCTTAATGCAGGGCTCCAAACTGCGACCAAATGCTTGAATTTTGCGAACAGTCTTTGAGACAGCCCGAGCATTTTTTTTTACAAGTACTCGCACATGTGCGATCTGCAAATTTGGAATTTATTTTAGTTGTTATTTCATGTTTAAAGAAGTGAAAATCACAAGCCCACCAGTGTAGGCCTATGTATAGAGAGGAGGAGGGTCCGGAAGTGATTAGTCAACTGCGTGGGTCACGCATCATTGATGTTTCTCGCTGTCGTCACCTTTTTCTCAGCAAAGCCAGGCCATCTACAACAACAATTTGCGGAGTAGAAGGAAAAATCAGGTGATGAGTCGCCTGTTGTGGTGAAAAAACCAAGACAACAATTATTCCGTCAGGAATGGCTGAGTGAGTTTACGTGGCTTCGATATTGCAAAACCAGCAGCACAATGAATTGTGTCTTCTGCTCTAGATGTAGTCAACACGCTGGGAAAACCAAGTTCGCTGAGAATCCTTTTGTGTGCGCAAAACAAAGATAACGACTTTATTCAACAATCTCTTCTCTTCTCTTCCCTGTCATTCTCCTGTGCAGTTTACGTTGACGACACAGCTTTGTGGTTCTACATCAGAATGCCAACTCATTATTGGCTGGCTCCTGCGTCAGCATCACATGCATGGGTTGTGGCGCTCGCGTGAACGGTGCTGGCTAGTAATGAGCTGTAGTTCTGACGTAGAACCTGGAAGCTCTGCACTATGTCTTTAACATAAACTGCGTAGGAGAATGACGGGGAAGAGAAGAGACTGTTGAATAAAGTCGTTATTTTTGTTTTGTTTAACATTAAGGTTGAACCACTGTAGTCACGTTGACTATTTTAACGATGTCTTTACTACTTCTCTGGACTTTGTATGTGGTAATTTCATTGCTTTCTATGGGGGATAAAAAAAATCTCTCAGATTTCATCAAAAATATCTTAATTTGTGTTCTAAAGATGAACGAAGGTCTTGCGGGTTTGGAACGACATGAGGTTGAGTAATTAATGACAGAATTTTCAACAAACCCTTTAAGTCCATTTCTCACAGAAAATACCTTTTAGCAATATGCTGTATTTTAGGATTGCATGCAACTATATATATAGTTTTAATTTAGTTACAAACCCGAACCCGGAGCTATTTATAAAACCTTAACCCAAACCTCTACTCAGGACTGGAGTTGAGAAACACTGGTTTATACTACATAATTTTGTTTTTAAAAGCAGCTTGATAAATCAGCATCCAAAAGAACACTGATATCTAATTCAATCTAATTTAAAACGCATAGATACATTTATGATGACCAGGCAGTGATTATTATTAATAACACTGACACTTACCCCCTACCAGAGCCGATGTCTTCCACTAATCGATGAACTGTTCCTGTTCTTGGTGTACCTGTCGCTGGGTCTGAAGGAGAAAGATCTTGGTGATCGCTTTAACATTCATCAGTCTGCTGTCAGCAGGATAATCAAAAGTTGGGTCAATTTTTTGTACACCTTATTGGACGCTGTCAGAATATGGATGTCTCCTGAGGAAATTAGAGCCACGATGCCGAGTGTGTTCGGCAAGTACTCTGACACCCAAGTCATTATTGACTGTACAGAGCTGAGATGTCAGGTGCCTTCATCTTTACTCTTAAAGAGTGAGACGTTTTCTCAGTGTAAATCCCACACTACCCTGAAAGGAATGATCGGTGTGTCACCACATGGTGCTGTTACTTTTGTTTCCTCACTATATCCTGGCTCTGTCAGTGACAAAGAATTGTTCAGGCGATCTGGAATTGTCCCTCTTTTGGATAAAGACATGGCTGTAATGGTGGACGAGGGTTTTAGAATCGATGACCTAGTGCCCTGCAAAGTTTACAGACCACCTTTTCAGCTGTCTCATGATGAAGTACTGGTCACTCAGGACATTGCGCGGTTAAGGATACATGTGGAGAGGATAATTCAGCGCATCAAAGAGATCAAACTGTTTGACACTATTATCCCTCTGACCATTTCTGGCAGTATCAACCAGCTTTTTGAGGTAGCCTGCCTCCTAACAAACTATCAAAACAAGCCACTGTTCAAAACTTGGGCCAAAGAACTGACTATTTGTTAACCTCACTGAGAAACTGGATGCTTGTTTCAGATCTGCTTACCAAAATGACAGTGGGCCTCCCTCGGTTCTGGTTCTTAACACTACACAATGATTTCAAAAAGAACTGGATTCTCTGATGTCACAGATGTGATGCATATTTATGTAGCAATACAAGTTGTTCAAGCTGTTTGTCAAAGTTTTCATTAATTGTCTTTTATATCTAGTAGAATGTATAAAGACGGAAAACATCTTTTATACAGTCACAATGTGATAAATTTATTTGAAATTTTTCTCTTTGTTCATTGACCTTCTGCAGTCCATCATGTTTACAACTGTGACAATAAATGCTTATCAGGACCAACGAAATGCTGGATTTTCAAAGGTATGTGAAGTTCACAAGATACTCTTTAAAAGTCGTCTAAGAGTTTTACACACCGGTCTGTTATTGTAGGGACATTGACTTTACATTTTCATGCTCCTAAACTTAATGCTTAACAAAACTGGAACATATCGGGACTGTCTATGGGGAATTGATTGGATTGTTGTAGTGTGCTATTGCTGATCCCATGTGACAAACAAACACTGCTATATTTCTTTTAAAAAAAGGAATGGTTTATTTTGATTTCATGGTGCCTTTAATGCTATTCAGCAAATACATCCACCCCTTATCAACCTAAAAATATTTTGAGAGGTGGGGCACCAAAAAGACTTATGTATTATTTTCATTAGCAGAGAGAGCGAGTGGGGCACTTTTAAAGACTGTCCTAAAAGGTGTCCGATAACTCGAGAACAGCCGCACGTGAACGAATCTTTCAGACTGGCTAGTGAACCGTTCAACTGATTAATCGAAAAGATCCGATTCAAACGAATGATTCGCTCAGGAATCCGACATCGCTTCCGTGTATTCAAGCGCTATGGTTGCATATCCCATCGTTTACCTACTTTACACTTACAAATGAGAAATAAACCATGCTTCACTGATTCATAATACTAAAAATGCCTCCGTGTGTACCGCTGCAGTCTCACCTGTGCGCCACATAAGCACGAGCCCTCCTTCTTTCGCTGCCACGTCATTCACCGCCATCGTGCGCATCCTTGGGAGACTCCGACGTGTCTGTTCACAAAACCGGCTGCTAGAAGCAAAAAATAAATAAAACGGACAATATTCTCACAGGCGACTCGAAGCGGGGATCATGGGGGGATCACAGAGCGTGGAAATTCCAGGAGGTGGTTCGGAGGGCTATCACGTTCTCAGAGTGAGTGTGTTTTACAGATGCGTCCGCTCTATCGGTCTCTCTCTTTCACTCCTGCGGTAGATCGCGACTCGCAGGCGGCGGAAAGTTCAAATCGAGGCCGGGGGCGTCAGTGCGGCCTGCTAACAGTGGCTAAATGCTAATGTGGCTAAATGAAAATCTCTGCTGTTAAATGTCAAGCGATTTCTTTTCAGCATTTGACATGCAAAGACTAATAGCATTTAAAATGCACGTGTTTATTTATCCTACTGCGCCATGTAATTATTTTTTGGACGGGTTGTTGAAGAAGCTTAGTAGTTACATGTCATTATGCTTCACTGTTAAAATGTTCAGTTTTCATCTGTCATAACTCAAATTGACCTAGCTAAAGGTATTTACTTAGGGAACAGCATAACTGCTTTGAACTGTTTTTGAAGGTTGATTCTGATCTCAATCAAGAATATAATAGAAAGTTTTCCTGATACAAAGAGTATTATTTCATGATCATATATGCCAGTCTAGAGTTTTGCTAGAAGATATTGATGTTCGGTATCTATTTGAATGGTTTATTTGATGGTTAAATTTGAATGTTATGGTATAACTCGGCTCCTTTCTCTATTATGCAGGTGCAGGAGAATTCTCCCGGGCACAGAGCAGGTCTCGAACCATTCTTTGACTTCATTGTGTCCATCAACAACACCAGACTGGTAGGTTTGTTGAACATGATGCATGGTTATCCATCATCCCATCAGTGAACTGACTATTCATTGAACCTCATCCAGTGTTTTTGAGTTCTAAACGTGGGAAACAGATAAAGAAACAAACTTGATTTGCTTTATATGAACTGGGGTTAGTAATGATGCCAATTTTGGGTAATCCAGGGAATGAAATACTTTAAAAATGAAAGGTACTCATAAGTCAGGTATAATGTTTATGAGACTTGAAACAGTAAAACTGACGGTTCTGACTCTAAAATCTGATTGGATGAACCACATTTGAAGCCATTGTAAAACATTTGATATATGCACACATAGACTGTACATCATTTAAAATGTATGTTGACATATTCATTATATATGGTATATAGCATCATTTTACACAGTCCTACAAAGTATGTTTGTTACTGTTTAATGTTTTGCTTTTTTTTTTTTTTTTTCTTCTTTTCTATAGAACAAGGATAATGACACGCTGAAAGACATACTGAAGGCTAGCGTTGAGAAACCTGTGAAGATGCTAGTGTACAGCAGCAAAACCCTCGAGCTGCGGGAAGCCACTGTTACTCCTAGCAACATGTGGGGCGGCCAGGGTCTTCTGGGGGTCAGCATCCGCTTTTGCAGCTTTGAGGGAGCCAATGAGAATGTCTGGCATGTTTTGGTGAGTAAATGAAAGAGTGGTGAAATGGAATCAGAGAAAGATGCTGGAATTAGTTATTTACACTGCATATTTTGTAAGGGTGGGGTAGCATTTGATGAAAATAGCATGTTTGCTTTGAACTAATTTTTATTAACAACTTTTGGTCAATTAGCCATATTTCAGCATGGTGTTCGAAAAGGGTGTGGTCTTGTAAAACAGACCGGTCGGTCCAGCTGTAAGATGAAATGTAAGCCTTGAATCGCTTTTTTCACTTGTTTTGTAGGAAGTGGAACCAAATTCTCCAGCAGCATTAGCAGGTTTAAGACCACACACAGACTACATCATCGGAGCTGACACAGTCATGAACGAGGTACACTTCTCTCATTCACATCACAAACTCTTTTCAGACATCATGATGATGGTGCAAAGACATCTCCGACATGTACTAGAATTCTAGTCTAGTTGTTACATGTAGTTTTTTTTGGTTTGGGGAAAAATTGTCAATGAATGTCACTCTCTGCAGCTCAAATATAAATTAAAATGATGGTTTGCTAACAAACGACACTTACAGATTCTTCAGGCAACCTAGAAAAGAGCTGAAATTACCAAAAAAGTGCTGTGCTCATTATCTGTTAATAAAATAGTTTATATCATTAGTATTTTGTGTCTTTAGATTTGCTAGAAATATTTAGATTTTTCGTTAAATGTTTCATTCACTTTACAAATTCCTTTTTTTTTTTTTATTTAAGGAAAAGCTGTGAAATAAACGGCTGTAATAAACTCCATAAATTCATGAGCATACATTTTCTGTAAAACTATGACATGCAGTGCAAAACTATTAAACATATTGTTTTTTTAGTTTAAACCTCCTTTTATGTATTCAAGACCAGTGTTGTTATTGTTAAATAAAACAAGTTAAAAGTTTGAGCTTTTTTTTTTTTTTTTTTTTTTTTAACCGAAAAGCAACCGACATATCTTAGTTCACACTTGTAGTTCAGTTCGTTTGGCTCAGGCCAAAAAAAAAGAAATATTTAGTCGTGGTCCGATTAGCATTCAGATTGGCAATTTTATCACCGAACCAAAAGATACTGAACCTAAAGGCATAGGAATACGTTCACAACCTGATTGGTTGGATTTTATGACGTATTACCTATTTTGAGACACAACTTACCGAACATCCAAAACAATGCTGTGTGCTGAGGTAAATGCACTTGTTGTGTGTGCGCGTATCCTGCATATGATGGTATTTTGGCCAGCTGGGAGTCAAAGGAGTCAAAACAGCGGCGGCAATCCCTCCGTCACACACACAAACGATCTGCTGTGTGGAGACGCGCGTCTGATGCCTGTGATGGGCAAACTCGCGACTATGACGAGAAAAACTGATATGCGCGAGGATTCTGTACTGGGGTCTCATCTTCCTGTTTTTGGTTCGTTTACATGTCTTTGGTCCGTGTTGCGTTCATATATCATTCGAACTGCACCAGAGTTCGCTAGGAAGCAGACCGAGACCCATCTTTTCAGCGGTCTTGGCCCTCTTGTTTGGTGTGCACCAGGGTTCGGATGGCAGCGTTCACACATGTTCAAATGAACCGCACTAACAGAGCAATCACACCAGGGTTCGTTTTAATCGAACCAAACATGACAAGTGTGAACACGCCCTTAAAATATGTCTGTGCCATTGTTTCGTCTCAAGATGCACAGCAGTGATGTTTTTTTTCTAAGGCATGTTTATAAAAACTACTTAAATGCCCTAATTGAACCAAGGCCTAATCATGGCTTAATCTAAGCCCTGTCTGTGAAACCAGCCATAAATGTTTAAGTTTGCAAAGTAAAAAAAAAAAAAAAAAAAGAGTATGAACTAGATCATTCAATCAAGATAAATTTCAGTGATTTATTTTGTGCGCTGTGCTCTTTCTCCAGTCAGAGGACTTATTCTCATTGATAGAAACCCATGAGGGCAAAGGCCTGAAACTCTACGTCTACAACACAGACACAGACAACTGCAGAGAAGTGGTCATTACTCCCAACAGCGCCTGGGGTGGAGAGGGCAGGTGTGTAAAACACTCTTGTTCTTCTGGTACCTGCCTCTTTGTGCAAGTCTGACATGATTATTTTTCGCCGTTCAGTCTTGGCTGTGGTATCGGCTATGGTTACCTGCACAGAATCCCTACTCGGCCCTTCGAAGAGGGCAAGAAATTTAGCTTCCCCGGACACACCCCCAGTGAGCCCACCAGCCCGCTGAAAGACGGCTTCACAGAGGTTAGTTTGTGTATATGAGTTTTACTTGGTGTATTTGAATATATTTGCTCAGCCGTTTGACCTCCATGACGTTTTGATGTAGGTTCAGCTGTCTGCAGTGACTCCGCCCCCTGTGTCACAGTCTGTTCCCACAGGGCTTGAGGACAGTCTGTCTGGCCTGTCACTCAGCTCTGCCCCATCCTCAATACCCAGTGAGCTCCACACAGGTAAAATGTCAACAATGTTTTTATGTTTATTTTGTACTTTTTCTACATCGCTCATTTATAATATTAATATAATACAAATATTGTAATTTTCTGCAGGTGTTCCTACAGTCCCCCTGCTGCCCACTCAGGTGACCCCAGGGCTGGGTACCCTTCCCATTGTCAACCCCTCCACCACTGTACCAGGTAAAGAACATTTACAACTTGTCTCTATTTTTGTTAAATTAATGAAAACTGGAAGAAAAGTTTTTCTTTACATTCTGTTATGTGAAAAAATGGTTTTCATTTTGTGCTTGCAGGTTTGATGTCCTTACCATCTGGTCTCCCTCCCCTGCCAAACCTGCCTAACCTCCCAAACCTTAATCTACCATTACCGGACCTTAGCGCTGTATCTTTAGCTGGAATCACTGGGTTACCTCATAATACAGCAGGTATACATTATTATACATTTATATACCATATTACAGCTTATTCTGACCAAGAACCAGCCAGAAACTGACACAGGAACTGACACATGTGTGACTGACATGTAAACAGGGTCCTTACGGGTCCTTAAGTCTTCAATTCAGTTTGATCAAATTTAAAGTCATAAGTCTAAAAGGGAACCTTTTAAGCGCTGTTAAAAAGTCTTGATTTTGTTTTTGGGGTCTACTAGAATAGGTTTTCATGCTTGAAAAACACATGATTTGTTTCACATATTTGACATTGTTGCAGCTCCTCTCTTTCCAGTCGGTCAGTAACGCTCTGTTTAGTTCCTGTCTCTAAGAAGCCCCTTCTTTCTGAAAAGTGCAATGTGCTCTGATTGGTTGGCTGGACCAGTGTGTTGTGATTGGTCAACTTCTTTAAGCGTGTTTAGGAAATGTCCTACCATAACCGTGAGTTTCAACACACTACTAACTCACTCAACTAGGCCCCGCCCCTTTGACGTGTTCGTTCCCGGAAGAAAACTCAAGACTATAATGAAGGCGTTTCAGCGAGTTCAGAAACTGTGCACACTGATATAAAGAATAACTCCCTTTGAAGTGACTTTGTAACTTTGCTTACCTTTTTCATGCTCAAAAAGCAACATTACACACTAAAGAAAGATGAACGTAAAAAAGTATAATAGGACCCCTTTAAATATCTTAAATGTTATAAAAAAAAGTCTTATCTTATCATTTTAAGAGGTTTTAAATTTGGGGACAGGAAAGCAGTAATCGTGATACAAAAAAATTTAATTACAATTTATTAAAATTGAAAAGGCAATGATTTAAATTGACCTATTATGTCCCTTTTCACAATATTTAATATAAGTCTCTGGTGTCCCCAGAATGTGTCTGTGAAGTTTCAGCTCAAAAGACTCCACAGACGATTTATTATAGCTTGTCAAATTTTCCCCTATTTGGGTGTGAGCAAAAACACGCCATTTTTGTGTGTCCATTAAAATGCAAATGAGCTGCTGCTCCCGGCCGCTTTCCAGAAGAGGGAGGAGCTTTAACAGCTTGTGCTTCGGTACAGTCAAAATGACGATTCTAATAACGGTGTTCAGCCTTATATTGTTCGGACACTGATGGAGAGACTCAGGAAGAAGTTACATCTTTTAGAATGCAACTGGATGTTTCTGAATGGTTAGTGGATAAATTTATATAGTTGCTGTGGAGTTGATTCAACTCATCAACTAGCATGAGCCGTCATGTTTATCCTTTGTGCAAAACCCATATGTATGCCCACTATACATAGTGTACCTGTTTGCCAAACAGAGCCATACACACCAGGCTAACGTTTATGATTGCTATCAGATGTTGTGAATGGTCTAATATTTTTTCCAAAGTATCGCTCGGGCAGAAACGCTTCTTTTTAGCAATCAAGCTTGCCAGGGTCAACTTGCAGGCTATCCAAGCTAACGAGACTCTAAATAGTGTTCTGTGCTCGTCTGTGCAGCCAACGACAGAACAGTTAGCATGCTTTGCTTGAACTTTTGCCATGGCCTTAGAACTGGTACACCGTTTTCGCATGCAAAAACAAAATGACAGCACCGTGGGTGGAAATGTGCAGATTAAGGGGCGGTAATATTATAATAAGATACACTTCCTACGTCACAAAGGGAGCGAAATCTGAGCGGCTCATTTTTTCACATGCTTGCAGAGGAAGGCTCGCCAAAACAAAGTTATTGGGTTGTCCTTTTTCATGTTTTTTGGGTTGTTAGATGCACTGGGCACACGATTATAGCACTTAAACATGGAAAATGACATGGAAATTTTCATGATATATCCCCTTTAATCACTCTAATGTAAACACTGCATGTCTCTCTGTAGGTTTGCCCCCTCTTCCTCCTCTGAACCTGCCTGGCATCTCTCCTCTGCCCATGCACACCGTTCTATCTTCCACACTTCCCGGCATGCCAGGAGTCACGCTGCCATCTTCCCTGGCGCCATCTGACCTCATGCCACCCGTCTCCTTAGCGAGTGTGCAAACTCCAGCACTGATACTGGATGCCACGCCTAACCCTGCGGTCAAAGACATGCCCTCAGAGATGCCTGTTGCCACGGAGACCCTCTTACAACAGACGACGGATGCACAGGCAGCCCCGGAGTCCTCGTAATGACCCAACCGTGGCCGGAGGGCGTCCCTCTGTATGTCTCTATTGTATTTATTCAGTACAAAAAGATTCCAGTGTGCAAACACAAACAGAGATAAACACGGTTCTGTTCAGAGATACCAGTGCCTGAGGTCAGAGAAGAATGAGCGTGTGGACAGATATCTAATATTAAAACATACATTTAAAAATAAAAAGATGTGACTGTTGTATGTCTGGTTTACACTCTCCTCAGAATCTGTGTTGTCTCATGCTTTTTCTTTCTGTATATCCTGTAATCACCTTTCAAACCTTAGTATAGCATTCCCTGTAATTACCAATTGCTATGTGATTTTACAATGTAACGTCTGACTTTTTTTTTTCTTTTTTCATTCTTTGCACCATGTTTGTTTTGAATGCTTTGATTTTTCTCAGAAAATCTCTATACATGGTCAGACTGGGCTCTGGGCCTCTGTTTCTCTCACTCACACTCTGTAAGATAGCTCTGCCGTCAAGATGAAAGGAAACACAATTCAGATGTGCTGCAGGGCTGAATGTGCGCTTGTGCAGTTTGAAGATTGTGAAGGAAACTCTAATTCAAACATACACAAGCAATAAAATACCCAGTTTTACACTATTGACTGTCTGTTGAATCTAAATTAATGATTTATGAATTGACTATAAATCTATCACATAGTTAAAGCTGCAGTCTGTAAGTTTTGCCTCTTTGTCGCCATCTCTGTTTGAAACCTGCAATTGCAGTTATTTGCGGAATTATCATCTTTACATGGGTTGTGCTTTGGCACAGCTCCTCAGCGGGGACGAATCTAATGTTTGCTGTCAGTCAACACATTGGTGTGGATACTGTACTTCAGAATCATAGATTCTTCGTCTTGGAAGTATGACCAAAATAAGAATTTTCACTGGAAAATTTCATCTGAACAAGTAACATGTCTGCCACTTTTGTTCTGACCAACAGGAAAAAAGCATTACAATAAATCGCGCTGCCAGTGGTGATTAAATCTTGGCTCACGTCAAACCATGTAAATTATTATTGTTATACTTTATTCTCAAATTTTTAATGTTAACATCAACAAATTGCGTGAATTTAGTGTGTATTGGTGTTACCTGGAGATTTCAATTTCTGTAGCCACTCCGCAGTCCGAAGTCTTTTGTTTTTGACTATGGGTGAATCTAGTTGTCACTGATAATTGTCATTTGGCCCTTTCTGGATTACAGTCCGCCATCAAAATTAAAAAAAGTTTAATTATTGCAATTATTTAATTATTGCAGCTGCTGTGAGAAAAGGCTATAAATGATCTGGAAACCCACCAGTACCATCCGAATTAGGAAACATTACAAGCTTACCGTTGTGAATCGAGCTAAGGTAAGGAGGTTATGTACTTGCTCAAAAATTGATTTTGGATCATTTTTAACCAAAAAAAAGTTAGACTGCAGCTTTAAGCATAATTATAGTTTGTATTAAGTGCAGTGATCTATATATCACATGACCAAGTTAAAAACGAGTTGTAAAGTGATGAGGTTTTCAGTAGTTCATGCTCATATTTGAAGAGCATGGTGGTATGCGATAATGTAGAGTCAGATGATCAGGACCCCAATGCATATATTAAAATATATACATATTATATATACTGTACATAGTCATATGTATTGGTAGGTGTGGAAAAAAAAGTTTTTCCTCACATTTACCAGTGGCCAGTGACAAGAAAATTTACCAGCCATAAATATTTTTTTACCAGCCATGAAACTGTTTTTGCAAAACCAGGCAGTTTATGACACCAAAATTTTAGATACCAGTGAAAATTCACAATTCTCTATTCTATTTTTGATACCACAGCTAAAACTACTAGCCTAACAAAAATTTAAAACGTTATTAAAGACAAGTAACAGTAGTTTTCAGGTAGAGACATTGAATTAAATAATAAAATGTAAAATAACATTGGATAGTCTTCACTGTATAAATTAAACGGATTAATCCTTAACTTTCAACTTCAATTTTATTCATTTATATAGCACATTTTACTGCAATTTCAATTGCCCAAAGTGCTTCACAATATCACAAAGACATAAAGCAATATATATCAAACCAATTAATACAAAGGAATTTAAAACAGATAAAAGATAAAATAAAATACATAAAGGCAAGACAAATGAAAGATCAAATGAAATAAAATATATAAAAGCATCAAGAAGCTATCTCTAAACATGGTCTATTCTCAACAAACGCTAAGTTAAAAAGGTAAGTTTTTAACTGAGACTTAAAACCTTCTAAAGTTGAAGCCTGCCGAATCTGCAAATTGAGGCTGTTCCACAGTTTTAGGGCGATGACCATGAAAGCTCTATCGCCCCTAGATTTTTTTGAGGAGCGGGGAACTGCCAATAGAAGTTTATCTCCTGATCTCAGAGACCTGACTGGAGTATGGTCCTTTAAGAGGTTGGTGATATAACTTGGGGCGATGTTGTGAAAAGCTTTAAAAACCATCAATAAAATTTTAAAGTCAATTCTATACTGGACTGGAAGCCAGTGAAGAGTAGATAATACTGGAATTACGTGTTCTCTAATTTTTGTGCCTGTTAAAAATCTGGCTGCCGCATTCTGCACTAATTGCAGACGAGATAGATTGTGTTTACTTATCCCAACATACAGAGAGTTGCAATAGTCCAGTCTTGAGGTGATAAATGCATGCACTATGACCTGTAAGTCTTTAGTATTAAGGAAGGGTTTCAGCCTGGAGATCAGTCTAAGTTGATAAAAACTACTCTTTACTACTGACTTAATCTGGTTGTCAAAGCTGAGGGAAGAGTCAATGATAACACCCAGATTCCTAACAGTATTTTTTATAGGTATATCCAGAGGGGCAATAGCACTAGACATAGCTTCCTTAAGATGCGATGGTCCAAAGATAATTACTTAGATTTTTTCTCATTTAATTGAAGAAAATTGTGCAATAACCAGATTTTGATTTCATCCAGGCAGAGTACTAAAGGCTGTAGCGAGTTCAAATTTCCAACTTTAAAAGGCAAATATAACTGAGTGTCGTCGACATACATGTGATAAGAGATGTCATGACGCCGGCAAATTGAGCCAAGAGGGCTCATGTACAGAGAAAATAAGATGGGCCCCAAAATAGAACCCTGAGGAAGACCATATTTTAAAGATACCGGCGAAGAAGAGTTATTTGCAAAAATCACAAAAAATTTTCTTTCATGCAAATATGACTTAAACCATTTTAAAGCAGTCCCCTTAATACCTACTTCATCCTCCAAGCGTTTCAAAAGAATTGAATGATCTACCGTGTCAAAGGCGGCACTGAGATCCAGCATAATTAAAACAACCCCCAACTCAGCATCGACTGACATCAGTAGATCATTTACTACTTTAACTAACGCAGTCTCTGTACTGTGACCAGCTCTAAAACCAGATTGGAAGTTATCTAAAATGTCATTTTCAATTAGAAAAGGAGTAATTTGAGAATAAACAACTTTTTCCCAATACTTTTGTGAGACATGGTAATTTGGAAATTGGTCGATAATTATTCAGCTCCGTAGGATTACAGCCAGATTTTTTAAGTAAAGGTGAGACCACTGCTTGCTTAAGACAGGGAGGCACCACTCCATTTCTCAGAGAGATGTTTACAATAGATAGAATACTAGGGCCCAAGATAACAGAAAGATCTTTTAAAAAGCGAGGAGGTATAGGGTCTAGGGGAGTATATGATAGTTTCATGTGTCTAATAATATCCTCCAGAGCTGGAAGAGAGACTGGGTCAAAATGATCAAATGTACATGAGTTTGGGGTGAAGGCGTGATATCTTCTCTGATTAATTCAATCTTCCTTTGGAAAAAAAGTCAAAAAAATCCTCACAAGTGTAAAGAGTAAAGAGTGGAATCAGTAGAGGTAGCTATAGATGGATTAAGTAGCCTACTGAATTTATTGTACTAAACAAAGTTTTGGGACAGTGAAGAGATCTATTTATTAACTCTGAAACATATTTAGTTCTAGCAGCTTTAACAGCATACTGATATTTCTTAAAGGATACCTGTAATATTTCAAAAGAAATCTGTAATTTATCATTCTTCCATCTATGTTCAGCTTGTCTGCAAACCTGTCTAAGAGCCCTTATATCATCATTAAACCAAGGCTGAGGCAAAGATTTAGGCTTTTTCTTCTTAGTTGGGGCGATATCGTTTATAATGTCCAAGCAGACTGAATTAAAAGCAACAGTCAATTCATCCGTGTCCATCAGAGGTCCAGCAGATTCTAGTAACGATGAAATAGGGCTATTTGCATACGCCTCGGCAAAATGATTCGAAAATAAACATCTGTAAATGATCTCTTTGATAGGGCAACGGCTAGATCAAATCTAAAAAAGACAGGTCTATGGTCCGATATGAAATGATCCTCTGTAGCCACATCCTTAATAGGTAACCCCATGGATAAAACCAGATCTAGAGTATGCCCATGACTGTGTGTGGCATCGAGAACAAATTGAGTTAAATTAAAAGAGTCAATGAGATCAGAGAACTGCTGACCGAGAGGGTTTGACGAGCAGCACAGATGAATATTAAAATCCCCAACAATTAAGAGGCTGTCCGTAATAGGTACAATGTGTGAGAGAAAATCAGCGAAGTCCTGAGTGAAGTCCTTATATTTAGGAGGACGATAAATGAGAACGCAGTAGAGAGTCTGTGCCACGTTTAGTTTGAACAGCTGTACCTCAAAGGAAGAATATTCCCCTACTGATACAACAGAACATTTAAAATGGCCTTTAAACAGCGTAGCCACCCCCCCACCTCGACCAGACAGTCTCGGGGAGTTTAAAACATTACAGTTCACAGGTAACAGCTCTGTAAGAAAACAGCTGTCCGACGGTTCAAGCCATGTCTCAGTTAAAAACAGGAAATCCAAGTCTTTAGAGACCATGAAGTCGCGAAGTATAAAAGTTTTGTTTCTCACTGACCTCACATTTAGCAAAGCAGCGTTGACTCCAATAAGATCCAACGAGCGAAATTGAGGTATTGATGAGTACTGTAGGTCCATTACATAGCGGTGAGCCGACGGTTTATCCCGCTTATGAGGCTTGACCCACAGACGCCGAGTAATTGCCAAAGGCCGTGCAGGATAGAACGGCCGAAGACACGACCAAACGAACCGAGCGTCATTCGCCCGGTTTGCCGTTTATTTTTTGTAGTTCTCGCCAACCAGCCCCCACGTTTTCCTCGTCGTTTATGACGCTTCTTTTTGGAGAAGGAGCCACGGTAACTGCGGCAGATCTCCAGCGGAATATGCAGCAGGTGATTGGGGAGGTTAGAAGTTTTAAAGTAAAAGTTATTCAGTCAAGACCAGTGAATGATTTTTCTTTGTCCTTTGTTGTTTAACATTAAAAACACAGACAGCAGCAGAAATATTAGGCTGCTGTCACTTTAAGACCTAATTCATGGATTCAATACACTGACACATTTTTCTCTACTGTTCACGGTCACTTAAGCCATAAACGACTATGTTTACTAGGATACTCGCCAAGGCGGGCATTTTTTCCTTTTTTGTTAATTTGTCAGTTCAAGCGCAAGACGACGTGAAAGAGAGCTCAATTTAGTGTTTGTGTGCTGTCTGAGATGCAGCTTTCTGGGCGCCTGCTTCGGATTTGCGCGTATAGAAAGCTTTCCATGTAGTGCGTGAGTAACAAATTGAGTTCCATTTTGTGTCTTCTTGCGCTTGAATATTAAAATTGCCAAGGCTTAAACTCTTGTGCCGTTGCAGCGCTGGCCTGTCAACTGTCATTGCGTTGTTAGAATTTATAAAAATATTACCGACTGTTAATTTTAGGCCCTGTTAAGTGTTTTTTTCCCTGTGCTATAAAAAATTGTCAGTAATTACAAACAGCTGGTAAATTCACTGGTCAGCTGCAGACTGTCACTCAACTTGGCTGTGAAATGTAGGCCAACTTTTGATTCTGTCCAGCAGGGGCCCTGAAAGCAAACAAAGCCGGTACCAATAAAAACAGCTCTGATATCACAAGAAAATGTCCAAAAAAAAAAAAAAAAATCAGTCACCACAAACACCAAAGGAAAGAAAGCACATGCATCCAAATATTTTCAAAATGTTTATTTCTCTTTTGGCTACATTCTCTACAATCGCAGCAGCACTTTAGAGACAGATCACCATATGTTGAGCTGAAAACTGCTTCTGGGGTTGAAAGAGTATTTAGAGAGTGGAAACAACAAAAGCTGAGATTCTTCCCCTGAAAACAGACTCTGGAAGCTTTGACAGTTTGTTCGCGGTCCGGTTCACGTCATTCGGAGATGCTGACCTGACTCAGGCTCCGGGATCAGCGAGGGTTGCTAAGCAACATGACAGCACTGGGTCTGGGCATAAAGGGGTTAAACGATCAAGGGTGGGGTCCGGCCCACACACGCATACGTACGTCAGACCCTCAGTCTCACAACACACCTCATTCAGTTTTTTTTTTTTTCATGCTTTTCCTGGTAAATCAAATTTATATTTGGTCTGATTCTTAATCTGAATAAATCATAGAACTAAAAGCAACATCAGGTAGCAGCAAGGTGATGCTGCATCAGACAACAAAAGCAACAAACAAACCTGCAAACAAAATATGAAAACCTGCTCAGGGTTGGATTCATTAATATATACGCATATGTCGTTTGAGAGTTTCTATAGGAGGTCTACTGAAATGACTTTTTACAGCGTCTCCTCCTACATGCAGGATTCTCAGGTGAATCTCACCAAACTGGTCAATAACATGTCCAGGTCATTTTCCACCCCAAAATCTAAATAAATAAATATGACTTAAAAGAATCCTATTTCATCATTTTGACAAAATTTATGCCAATTAAATGTATGAAAAAGACATTGTATGCATACATCATATATATATATATATATATATATATATATATATATATATATATATATATATATATATATATTATATACACACACACACACATCATCTGATTATATATATATATATATATATATAAACTCTTTATAACAGTAAAACTCAAGATCATAATAGTGTCTCAATCTTTATTTGTAAATCTGTGCCAAAATCTGTCCAAATGGTCCTGAAACAGCCTTAATTTCCTTAATCTAAAAGTTCTTTTTCGCTTGGTTTTGGGGTGAAATATGACCTGGACATTCTTTGTGAGATCCATCCATCCACATTTTGCAAATATTGCGCCCATTTAAACAAACTGACAATGTTCATACATGTTACTTTAAAGTGAAACAGACAGTATTTTGTAACACACACACACACACACACACGCACACACATCTTGCAATCTGTGGCCAACATACATGTATGTTATGAACAGCCAACATATAACGCTGTGGCGTAAAACATCCATTCACAGGTGCACGCGCACAAAAATTCTTACAGACACATTTGTCACATTAAAACACTCGTTCATCTATTTCCACTCACACTACAATTAATTGCCTCTAAATTTCACACTTACACAAAACAAAACACCCCTTTACTGAGGCGTAGCTCAGGGAGGATATCAACAATAAGCTAAAACGTTAGCGCAACCCTCCCAAATCTACTCCACAAAATGCCTTGGGTAAAAACAAATGTCAATTTTCAAATGGTTCTAGCTCTGACTGACATCTGGATCCACACAGGAAATGACATCGGCCATTCCTGCCCCAATATCAATGGCAGTCACTGTGGCCGGTGTGGGCGTGTCCTACAGCCTGTCAGCTGATATATAGCTCCTCCCCCTTCCTGTCCACCCCGAGGTGTTGAAGGGAGGGAAATCACCATCAGAACCATCAATCATGATCGATCAGCCATTGAGATCAGTAGGAGATTATTCCTGAAGAGGCAGGGCTTGCGGGAGTGGCCTGCAAGTTCCCTGACGAATTGGACCGCCTCATGTGAGGAAGAAGGTACGAGTCACTGCCCAGCTGGTGGACGTCAAAGCGGTCCTCCTTCCTGTAAGCCAGACAGCGGCGGATAAACGCCTGCGGAGGACAAGAAAAAACTCAGACTGTTGTTTCCACACATGCATTTACATATAAACTCACAATACTGACCTTGGCCTCATTGCTAGCCACAGGTTTGGCAGGAAACTGCACCTCAGTGGCTTTCAGGATGGTGTTCTCTTGAAGGATGTCTTGCTGGGACTGATTATGGCCAAACGGCTACAAAACGACAAAAGATTCACTGCAGCTTCATCCTAAAACGCATCAATGGCCGTGTGGCTACAGTTTTAAGTGACCCACACAGCAGTTTCTAAACATTGAGCCTTACCTTTCGTCCATACAGGCACTGGAAGAAGATGACGCCCACTGACCACACATCTACTTTATTAGAGATCTTTGGAGGCTCTTTACCAACAACAAAACACTCTGGTGGCAAATACCTAAAAATTAGAACATGTGGTTGTGTTATACATTTAAAATAATAGCCAGAAAAATCTATTTTTTTTTTAAATTAAAGTGTTTTAAAAGAGTGTTTTATATCATATTTGATACATCAGACTTTTATGGCTTATATAGTGAGAATATGGAGCTCATACTCATGGAGTTGTACTTCAGTTGTATTCAGAGACTCAAAATGTGCAATTTGGTGCAGATGCTGTTTATATGGCCAAAAAAGTAAGATAAAATGATGGCTTGTAATGTAAATCAAAGACGAATGCATATAAAAATCAGTCGTCACTCTATATCTCCCAATATTATGCCTTGGTAAGATGATATTTAAATGCTAAGTCTTATGATCAAAGCCCTGTAGCTTTAATTTTGAGGAGCAAAATGTATAATGCAATGCAATACAATGATGATTAAGAGATGGATCATGTGGATGGATCATATCTGATGCATATGTGTTAACATGATTTTTCTGAAAAAACCAATAAGAGAAATTTAAGAATTTAGGAATTTATCAATGACCATGTCACTCTAAAAATGACAACTAAAAAAGCTATGACAAAAAAAACAACTGGCCCGTTCCTCACACAAATTTATGCTGCTATTTAGTCCTTTTTGGAGCTTCAGAGCAGTTTAAATATTCTTAAAAATCCACAATACAAATGTGTTTGGGTGAACACTGAAGTAATGTGCACTAGAAAGCGCTGTTTTTAGCTGGGGACACTGACCAGTAAGTTCCAGCTCCCTGTGATGTCAGGTCCATCCCGTCCACTCCGTAGCTGTCGTCATCCATGATTTTAGACAGGCCAAAGTCTGTGATCTTTATCTCCCCACATGCTGTTCCATCCACCAACAGGATATTTCCTGAGCAACCAAAAAACAAACAAAAAAAAACATACTTCCTATACAGTCTACATAACAAATAACAAATCAACCATCCTTAAGAGAAGCATTTTTTGCACCAATTCTCCATTCACATCATGTGCTACATGAATTGCTCTTGTCTCTGAAGAGTTCACATGTGTGAATGAAAGCGGACATGGGCTGCTTCCAAAAGCTTAGTCAGTGACTTGTTTGGTCAACAGTTGGACAAAAATGTACATTTACACACAAATTGACCACCAACTGCAACTTTCATGCGCCATCTTTATTTTTTAGCTCAATGGTCATGGAATGAATGCACAGGATTGTAGGATATTAAAGGCAGTGAAGGATACACCTATGCTTCCTTCAAAAATCAGATCAGATGAAGGTATCTCAGGAGACAGGATGTGACGTGATTATTGGATTCGGATGCCTTGTTGTCTTTGTACCACCGTATGCTGCCTATGGAGGCAGCGTTTTTCAGCTTTCGGACACAGCCATGCTCTGTAGTAGAGGTCTGCGCGGGATGGATTTTTCAATCCCGCTCTCGCCAAAAATGTGTTATATTTTATCCTGCTCCCGTTTTGTCCCGTTCCCGCCCACAAAAGCCCATAGAAAGAGGTCTACGCAGACCTTTCAGTCCCGATCCAGTTAGATTCTATCTCGTTCCGGTGTCTATAGACTATTTTTCCCACTTTCCAGACACAAACGACGCTTCAGATCTCCAGTGACAGACTTGTGAGTGCTGTTATTATTTGATAATTATATTTTGTCATTTCTTTCTCCTGCTTCCCACCAGTGTAAATTTTGACAGCAAATTATGACTAAAACAACTAAATCAAAGTCTTTTGACTAAAATGCCATTTAGTTTTAGTCATATTTTATTCATCTGAATTGTTTTAGTTTTAGTCTAGTTTTAGTCAACTAAATCATAAGATTTTAGTCGACTAAATCTACAGTAGATTTAGTTGACTAAAATCTAATGGGTTTAGTTAATAATCTAAAATTTCAAAACTCATGATATACTCCCGGAGAAAATCTATTAACCTGTTAATATGCATGTTTGGACATGCAAAACAGACAGATTTAACTGCTGTGACTATGACATGTCTTCATCTTAAAATGAAATAAAACCACTTCTCATATAGAAACAGCAACATGGTCTTGGTTTTAATTAATGATATATGTATTCTTTATAACAACTTGCAAGCAGACATATTTATTTGTATAAATTATAGAGTAATCCTTATTAAAGCTAATAAAGTTGTTCAATCAAAGAGCATTGAGTGATTTTCTCCTTTTCTTTTGATGTTTGATTAACATTAATGACAGACAGCAGACGGTTTATTAGACTGCTGTCACTTTAAGGCCGAATGCATGGATCCAATACACTGATATTCTCCCAACCTGTTTACGTTCACTTCAAGACATAACGGACTGGGTTTACGTGAATACTCGCCAAAACAGACATTTTGACAATTTTGTGTGTATGTCCATTCAAGCGTGGAAAGACGTGAAAGAGCTTAATTCAATACTCGTGCGCTGACGTCTGAGAGGCGGCTTTCTGTGTGCGCACAGAAAACTGGACTGAATTGAGCTCTCTTTCGCGTCCTCACATTTTTTCAGATTTACCCATATGCCAACTCTTCTCTTTCTTCCAGACATTTACATTTTTAAACGTTTTATGAGACATTCAGCAAGTGTACACCAACTTATGTCCTGCTGGGTAGATCAGCACGTTACAATTCAAATGTGCGCATCTACCACGCAGGACATCATTCTGACTGGATCTATTCCCAAATCGTCCCTGCCTAACATTTTCATCTCGTTTTTATTCGTTGATGAAAATGTCAATAGATTTTCATCATAGTTTTTGTCATTCAAAACTGGTTTTTATTTAGTTATCGACTAGTTTTCGTCAGTGAAATAATGTTGTTGACGAAAATTATTCATCAGCGAAATTAACACTGCTTCCCGCGCACATATCAGTATCTTCCCTTTTGCATCTTCATTCAGCAATTCAAAATTTGGCCCGCACACACAAATTAACATACATAATTCTGTGATACAGTAGTTATTGTGCGTGTTGCGTTCACCTGGTTTTAGGTCATAATGGATGATGGGCGGTTTGATCTCATTGAGGTATCGGAGGGCGTTGACTATCTGCATGACGATTGAGCGAGCCTCTTTCTCAGACATCAGCTTGTGTTGCTTCAGATAGAAATCGAGATCATTCCCCTCACAGAACTCGAGAACAGTGCAGAATCTAGAACAAAAACACATCAAGTGAACATTTGTAAAGTTGCAAAAACTAGATCAAGTAAAATGCACAAAACAGACTATCTGGAAAATACATCAGCCAGATGCTTATGCGCCTTGAAATATTACATCTGCCCTATGAAAGGGGAGGGCTTCAGCTTCCCAATTTAAGATGGTACTATATGGCTGCCCAACTGACTTCAGCACTAAACTATTTCTGTACAACAACACCTGTTTGGGTAGATATTGAACAAAACTCCATTCCAGATATACCATTAAAATGTACCTATACTCTTCAGATACTAAGTCATTGAAGAAGAACACAAAAAACCCTTTCCTTAAAAATACTGTTTCATTCTGGCATGCTGCACATAAGCATATTGGTGATATGCCGAGATTATCCCAATTTACTCCTATTTGGTGTAATGAACAATTTACACCTCATAATAAAGATGGAGGATTTAAGATACAAAATATAAGAGGCATTCAGGAAATTAGGGATTTATATGAATATGGAGTTCTACTTTCTTTTGATCAACTATGCCAGAAATGTGCAATTCCCAAAAAGCATTTTTTTTTTAAAAAGTATTTACAGTATGTTTTTTTTTTTTTTTTTTTTTTTTAAGTGTAAATTGAATACGTGTATGTGAAAGGATGTATGCTTGTGTACTTGTTCTGGTGTTCCATAGGCTATTTTGTTACTATATTCCTAGTTGATGTGTGGTTATAAAATAAGAAAAGGACAATAAACATATTGGCGAAAAAAAAAAAAAAAAAGTCAGGCGCTTACGTGTCAGTGTCCAGAGAAAAGTAGTCATAAAGTTTGACTATTCTGGGATGGTCCAGTTGCTTGTGGATTCTGTATTCTCTACAGGCATGTCTGGAGTGGACAAAACAAATGAGCATGAAAAACTTGGGAGAGAGAGAGGGAAAAAAAAAAGGTGGGCAACATACTTGTGGTAGTTCTCTTTCTTCTCTTCTCTCCAGTTCTTGTTGAGCTGGTGGATCTTCACAGCAGCATATCGCTGCTCAAACAGGTCAAATGCCTTCACACAACAACATAAAACATGTTTAATTAGGAAATGAGAACCAATTTTTCACAACACATATAAACTAGGGTTAATAGTTGGTCTATGCAGTCTGTGAATATTTTCTAGTGACTTGTTGTTTCATGCCACAGCTATAACCATATGTTACTATATACTATAAAACAGACATATTATTTTTGAAAATCTGTGTCTTTTATGATATTGCTGTTTGCATTAACCATGCAAAGCTGTGTGTAGTTTTACAATGGTTCAAGCCTATCAGTTATTCCCTTAAATACACATTTCTGGTATTACTGGGAATGATTCACATAATATGAATGCTATTATAAAGAAAACAGTATCATGATCTAATAATTTTTGATAAAATCAAGTCCTGTTCAGGACCTGTTACAATTAGTAAAGTAAAATGGGTTGTGAAAATGGTCTGTTGTACACTAAAGATTTTTTACTGTTTCTGAAATAAGTCTCTTAAGGTTACATTTATTTTAATAAAAAAATAAAATAAAAGCAGTACTACTGTGAAATATTATTACAATTTAAAATAACTCTTTTCTATGTGAATATATTGTAAAATTGAATTTATTCCTGTGATCAAAGCTGGATTTTCAGCATCATTACTCCAGTCTTCAGGGTCACATGATCCTTCAGAAATCATTCTAATATGTTAATTTGCTGCACAAGAAACATTTCTGATTATTATCAATGTTGAAAATAGTTGTGCTGCTTCATATTTTTGTGGAAACCATGATACATTTTTTTCAGGATTCTTTGATGAATAGAAAGTTCAAGAGAACAGCATTTATTTGAAACAGAAATCTGCCATTGAATCAATTTAATGTATCCTTGCTGAATAAAGCTGAATAAAAGTATTACTTTTTTCCAAAAAAAACATTTACTGACCACAAACTTTTGATCAGTAATATATATATATGCATTAAACAAGTACACAAAGCACAAAGAACACAAACTGTATCGAACTGTGTGGGTGCATCTAATAATAAAAAAACTAAATAACCTTATAAACTTCACTGAAACCTCCTCTTCCCAGCAAGTGTAACAGAAGATACCTTTCATTAAGGGTTGGATGGTCTTTAAACCTGAAACACACACAAATACATCAGGCATATTCACAACTTTCTACCAACTAAAAAAATATTCTGAGATGGATTAAAAGTGTGATTATTTCTTTTCAGAAGCACATTTTGGGTCAAACAGCAATTGTTTCAAAGAAAACTAAAAGAGGAAAAAAACGGGAATAAAATATAGTTTAAAAAATTAGAGTTTTTAATTAGAGCAATTAGAGTTTTCTAATGAACTCCCTTTTAACAATTTCCCAGGGTAACCATAGTTTTTTTTTTTTTTTTTTTTTTTTTTTAAGTTATTTACATGTCTGCCATCTGTCTTTAAACTGCAATCTGAAACTGCACATGAAAATGTTGACCCAGACTTTTTAATTCAGCAGAGTAGCACACTCTCAAAAGTTGATCACTGATTCTTATGTACAGCCGACAGAAAAAATACATGTAATAACTGACAATGGCACAGTTACTGATGCAGTGTTCCATTTACATATATGTAGGCACTGCATTTTATCTGCAAACTCTGCAGTGTTTCTCTGCTCTTTCCATACTCATATTTAAAATCTCCAAAAAAACAATACTTAAGAAGTGGGCGGAACTTACTGAGAACTGTCCTCATTGTTGATTCTTTTAAGTTCTCGAATGTGCAGATTCCTCACGCGCTCCAACCGTTCTAGCTCTGCCTGGATCTCTGCCTCCTCCTGAACACACACACACACACACACACACTTGAGCACATACTAACATACTCATGTATGAATGGTAGATTCCACTGAAAGGACAAAAAGACTGCTTGAAGCAGCATTTTTGCATGACTGCTTTTGCATGAAGCACTAATACTACACCTCACTGCTTTTTAACCATCTTAGGCCCCGTTTACACTTGGTATTGAGATGCGTTTTGGTCGATCAGATCACAAGTTGACGAGGGAAACACATACCTGTTTACACCTGGTGTTTTGTTCACTTTCAACCACTTCAGTCCTGATTTCTATGAGGGGAGGGTCTATGGGCGGGTAAATGTATTTTTTTTTAGTTTTTTCAGATCTTTCGATCTAATGGACAAAATAAGCTCGTGCAAATTACATATGAACGCGACCGGAGATGATGGAAAAACACACAGAGAGCATCAGCTTTCATTTCTGCTCTGACAGCCGCAAGACTGTCCGAACGCAGTGAGTGTGTGTTAGAAATCAGGAATGATGAGAGATCACTGTGCTTTGGTATGTTTTTCGTCTTCAAACCAAACTTGGGTCTTCAGCCGACAAAGTTTAAATCCCATCTGGCTAGCACGCATCTCATAATGTTTACACGTTATTCAGTAGGCGGAGAGTAGACGGTACTTTTGTGGCTGTTTGAACACATTCGACCACATGAGCGGTTCCACTACAAAAGCAATCTGGTCAAATGCGTTTTTGACTACCTCTGGAAGTGGTCGAAAGTGAACAAGCTCAAAACGCATCTTAATAGCAGGTATAAACAGGGCCTTACTCTGAAGCACACGAGAGTGTGTGTGTGTGTATTGTGTTTATATAGAGACTAACCTTTTTGAGATGACCCAGTCTCAGTTTGAAGATTTCTTCCTGCTCATGATACTCTGCCACTGTCAATCTGTATATTCAATACAAAAGCATTTCAATAATAGAACCATTTTGAAGACAATATTGCAGAAAACATTTTACTTTTTTTTTTCTTATTTAAATCACAGGCTTTTCTGCTTCTATAAATCATACATGCTTCTATAATGATCTTATAATGATGAATTGTACAGCCCTGATGTACAACAATCTTAATTATCTCATTTTAATAACATTAGAAGTCAATGGGAAGTCTCTATTTAGAAGGCAAGAAAGACACACACATGTTTGTGCATGTGTGTGTTAATATCTCACAGTGTAGGCAGGCTGGGTTTGAGGAAGGGGTCATTGTCAGCTCCATTGACGGCTTTGGTCTTTCTCTGTTTGGACTCATTGGGGGTCGGGCTCTGGGAGGAGGGTGTGCTGGGAGGTTTGCGCTTTGCTAGAAGTTTCCGCTGCCTCTCAATCTCTTCCCTCTGCTGGTTTATCCACTCCTGCTGCCTATTAAAACAGTAATAGAAAAATATTAAAAACCCCAATAAAAAAATAATAACTTATGCAAATGCAGGACAGAAAGGGCTCACCCTATTTTATTATTTACAATGGCAGATACTTTAATCCAAAGTAATGTACAATGCATTAACACAAATGTTTGTACAAAAGTGTAACATCTAATTCATTAAATTCCACCAGTATCCCATCTGGATTTCATTTATAGAACTATTTACAGACTAATTATAATGTCAAATTCTGTAAATTAGGTTTAGGGATGAGGTCAGTGCATTAACTTTATGCTTCATGTCACATTTTGTCTAGTCTCAGCCTCAGACGTCACGCCCACAGACTGTTGGCTGAACATCTGACGCATAAAGCCCCGTTCACACCCCCAACGACACAGTGACAAAGCGTCATGATCACATTCATTTCAACTGAGAGCTGGTGATTTCTGGCGACAGGATGTAGGAATGTCCAGTGATAACTTTTTGCTTTTTAACTTTATGCAAATAAAGAGCGACAACCAATAGGAGTGAAGTAGGTGGAGTGCATGTTACCCGTCACTACATCCTGTTGTAGAGTGTCGGTGGCAAGATGGAGAAGTTCAATTTAGCAGTAAGCAACTTCCCTATAATTTATGATAGGTCTCCGTGTACATACGGTGATACTCGCCATGTGGAGTCCGAGCCTGAATGGTTTCGTGAACTGGCGACATGCTGCGAAAGGTCGCTGGCAGTGTGAACGCAGCTTAAGGCACATAAAATGGGAAAGTGATTGGTTGAATTCTAGAGGATGACCGGGAGACTTGTGTGTTGTGTTCTTTAATGGTCTACCAGGAAACAAAGTCATTGTGATGCCAAACCACCTCAGGATCAGCTGGATTTTCAAAAGTATGTGAAGTTCACAGCATAGACTCTTTAAAAAGAGTCCAAGAGTTTTACACGTTGTTAATGTAGGGACATTGACTTTACATTTTCAAGCCCCTAAACATAATGCTGAACAAAACTAACTGTAAATGGCTGCTTTTCATGTCAGTCAGACGATGTCTGGGCAGTCCTTGGCCAATGAAAGCTGCTATGGAGTCTAGACATATTCTGCCGTCAGTCTGAAGGTCTGGCTACGCGAGACTACATTGAGTCAAACTTTATAGCAGCACACTGGCATCCTGGTCACGTACTGAATGATGACGGTACATTTCAGTCCCAGACAAAACCACACAACTTTAGTCTTTGTCTGTGGGCGACTCTTACTTGACTAGGTTCTGGAAGGCATATCCGTCCGTCCACTGTTCCGAGTAGGATGCTCCATGCCGGACTGTGGTGAAGTGCCCCAGACGCAGCCGGTCCTGCATGCTCTTTTCACGGCAGGACTGCTTCTCTTGAGTGCTCTAGGAAGACGAGAACACTCAAGAGTCACTCAACTACCCCTGACACATGGGAAATAAGCAGCTGTGAGCATATCAAACAGCTCACCTTCTCAATGAGGAGTTTTTTACTCATCGTAGTGCATTTGTTCAGACGCTCCTTGAAACGTTCCAGCAGCTTCTGTTGCTCATCTATCTGTCTGCGGAGGTCACAGTTTGCCTGGGGAAAAAAGTATCAAAACCACTCAATTTCTGAACTCAAATGGCACTGTGATTTCAACATATAAAAAAAAAAAAAACACTCAAGGACAGGATGCTCGTCTGTTTGTTACTCACCCTGAGTAGATCATCTATTCTGCCCTCTTTCTTCTCAAGGTCAAGATTCTTATTGCTCTCAAGTGCAGCCAGTTTCAACAGTGTCAAATCAGTCTGAGAACAGAGAAGGAAAAATAGTTAAATGTTTAGAGAACGCAAATAACAGCAGAGACTGTGAGAGAATATTCTATCCATGTCAGCATGTGTTGAGTCCAAGTAAACTGTGCATCATACAGTGTAAGCAAGCTTGTTTTACAGCATCAGAGCATGTAGTACACGCATATAACTGCATCAGAGTATGTAATATGTAGAGTATGTGCAGTGCAGGTTTAATAATGTAAGTGTGTGCAGTGCATCATGAAAAAAGGTGTTTAGTGTCAGAGCAGTGCACGTTTAACAGCATCAGCGTATGCAGTGCTTATTTAACAAGTGTCAGTGTGCAGCGAATGTTTTGTCACTGTGCATTTTTAAAGGGTTAGTTCACCCAAAAATGTAAATTATTTCATTAATTACTCGCCCTCATGTCGTTCCACACCCATAAGACCTTCGTTCATCTTCGGAACACAAATTAAGATATTTTTGATAAAATCCGATGGCTCAGTGAGGCCTGCATTGACAGCAAGTTAATTTACACTTTCAAATGCCCAGAAAGGTACTAAAGATATATTTAAAACAGTTCATATGACTACAGTGGTTCAACATTAATGTTAATAAGTGACAAGAATACTTTTTGTGCTCCAAAAAAAACAAAATAATGACTTTATTCAACAATATCTAGTGATGGGCGATTTCAAAACACTGTTTCATGAAGCTTCGAAGCTTTACGAATCTTTTGTTTTGAATTGGTGATTCGGAACGTGTATCAAACTGCCAAAGTCACATGAACCACTGACATTTCGAAACGCTTATGACGTAACGAAGCCTCGTTTACTGAAATCACGTGACTGTCATTTTGAGATTGTTTGATACACGCTCTGAACCACTGATTCGAAACAAAAGATTCGTAAAGCTTCGAAGCGTCATGAAACAGTGTTTTGAAATCGCCCATCACTAGATATTGTTGAAAAAAGCTGTTATTGTGTTTTTTTGGCACACAAAAAGTTTTCTCGTCGCTTCATAACATTAAGGTTGAACTACTGTAGTCACATGAACTGCTTTAAATATGTCTTTAGTAGCTTTCTGGGCATTGAAAGTCTAAATTAACTTGCTGTCAATGCAGACCTCACTGAGCCAACGGATTTTATAAAAAAATATCTTAATTTGTGTTCCAAAGATGAACAAAGGTCTTATGGGTGTGGAGCGACATGAGGGTGAGTAATTAAAGACAGAATTTTCATTTTTGGGTGAACTAACCCTTTAAGCACAGTGTGAGAGTGAGCTTATTTAACAGTACCAGAGTGCATGCACACATGACAAAGAACCTTGGACCACTTAACAGCATCAGCGTATGCAGTACTTATTTAAGGGTCAGTGTACAGTGTATGTTTCAGAGTGTCAAGTGCAATCGTGCAGTGCATGTCAGATTGTGCAGTGCACGTTTCGCAGTATCAGTGTGCACTGCACGTTTATCAGTGTCTCAAAGTGCAACTGAGTGCAGTACACACATATAAGCTGCAAGTTTAACAGAATCAGAGAGAGCAGAACATATTTAATAGGGCGCGAGCAATGGTGCTGAAAGTTTTAGCATCGATATCGCAATACAGATAGATTTACCTGAAAAACATAAGCACTGCTTATTTCATTTGTATCTTTGTTTTACTGTATTTAACTATGCTTGTAATTTGTTTCTTATTTTTTATGCAGGTGCACTACCCTACAAAATTACCCCAATCATCCTAGAATTCTTTACAAATAGAGCTATTCAAATCATCTGGTGAAATTGTTTTCATATAGCAATATATATCGCAGAAAAACAAAACATCGCAATGTCATTTTTTTCCCCAATATCGCAATGTCATTTTTTTTCCAATATTTTTTCCAAGTATTACCTGGACACTCCTGCTGCTAAGCTGTTTTGGATTCATCATGTGATCCATGAAACACAGGCTGGTGGGTGAGGAGCTGTTCTGTCTGACCTGAAGAGTAAAAAACAGCAACATTAATAAAAGTAAGCATCACTGGCTCCTTGCTGATGTTTAAACATCAAACATCAGCACTTACGATAGCCCCGGGTGCAGAGTGAGAGTTCTGTGGTGAGCGCAGGACCGGAGGAAGACCCCTGACTGGACTTGATCCGTTTCCTCCCTGGAACTTCAGGAAGGAGATATGCCGTGTTTTTTAACAGCACCACACAAATAACAAGGATGTGGCGTCATCACAATGTTACTAGTGATGAGCTCAAGCAATTTCACAACTCTACAAAACATCTACTAAAGCGAGCGGCCATTACAAGATGAAAAAGCAACAGTACTCTGACTAAAAGCTCTCTGACACCTGACTGACATTTAATACAGAGCTGACTAAATGCAGAGTCATCCATACAAATCTTTACTCACATCAAAATAATCGCTGATCTTGGGCCCTCGGCCGGAAGACTTTCCTGAGGGGTAAAAAAAAACAAAACAAAAAAAAAAACATGGTCAGTAGATACAATCACTACTCTGTGAGTGCACTGCATTATTTCCATGCTAAAAATTAATGCTGTATTTCCCAACAAACATGAAGCACATGACTCTGATCCTGGACGTTTCCAAAATGCCAGGTCTGTTAACTGAAAAACGTAGTTGTCAAACAAACTATCATGTCTCATTAAGAAACACTTCATTCATACGCACAGGAAGTTAAGGTTACCTTGACTGCTCTCTGATTGGTTATCAACCTTCCTCTTTCTTCCCCTGGATGACTCGGAGTGCTTCTTCTCTGGAGTCTTGGGAAAACAGGAAAAAGCATTACTATTTTATTCAATCAATTCTTACGTTCACTAAATCAATACAATCAATATTAATGCTTTAGGTAAGTTCCATCTGAAGCTGAATTCAGGCCTCAAAGGAGTCGTTAAAAGTTCACCAATGAGGCTTCCAGACAGCCATTGTGCATTTGTACGAATTCCAAACGTCATTTACCATGTCATTTCGAACCCATTTGATTTTTATCATTATCCTGCTTTTATCAATTTAATGAAAGTGAATATGAACAGGTGCTGTCAAGCTCCTAAATGACAAAAAAAAAAAAAAAAGCTATATAGTACTAAAAGTGGTTCTTTGGCACGTAATCATACGGGGGAACCACTTTAAGTGCTGTATAGCACCAAATCTTGGTGCTTCAGTGGTTCCTCAGCGGTTCTTCACCAGTTCTTTGGGATGACTGAGGTGCTACATAGCACCGCTACTGTATAAAGAACCTGTTAAGCCCCTGTATGGTTCTTCAGCGGTTCTTCAGTGGTTCTTTGGGGTGGTTAAGGTGCTATATAGCACCACTGCCATACAAAGAACCTGTTAAGCCCCTTTAAAGGTTCTTATAGAGCCAAAGAACCACTGTTGGTGCTGTTTATCACCATTTTTGTTGAAGAAATAAAATGAGACATGGCACCTCTTATGGGTTCTACATACCATTTGACAAAGGTGCTGTAGAACACCTTTAAAGATATGGTGCTACATAGCACCAAATGTGGTTCCCCTATGATTACGAGCCAAGAACCACTTTTAGTGCTATATAGCAAATTTTTTTTTTAAAGAGTGTAAGAGTTTTGCACCTAGAAGATAAGGAATAAAATGCATGCAATAGCACTGCAGGAGAAAGAGACTCAAATATAAAGTTGTTATTCCCTGAAAATCTCTCCACAGCAGCTTTCAAATTATGGCATGTCAAGACTGACATCTTAGACATACTGCTTGAGTCCTATGGACCAGTTTTATGATGCTTATTTGTCCCCATTAACTTCTATTTTATTAACAAAGCATAGAGTGATAATTGTCAAACTCACTGAATATGCAGGCGATCCTCCTTTCTTTATGTCAGAGTTCTTTATGGGAATGAAAAAAGCACATTTTAAACATGGACAAACTATTGAAACAGATCTGTTCTTTGAGTATACATGTCCATAATGTTCACCTCTGACTCCTTGTCACTAGATGACCCCAGGCTGCCAAAACTGTGACTGGAACATTCGTTATTGTTTAAACCCTAAAAACAGATCAAAATAATACAAAGCAGGTTTAGGACAGGTTATGACCATGACAGAGAGCGTGTGGCATTACAGATCAAATATTTATAAAATATTCACACTGATTTCACACTGGTGCAGCAAAATTAAAGGGATCCTATTATGCTTTTTTACATGTTCAACTTTCTTTAGTATGTGATTTTGCTTTTTGAGCATGAAAAAAGGTCTGCAAAGTTAGAAAGCATAAAATCTCTCCAAAGGGAGTTATTCTCTATATCAGTACGGATTGTTTCTGAACCCTGAAACACCTCAATTATAGCCTTGAGTTTCTTCACGTTTGAGTTTCTTCACGTCACAATATTCCTCATTTAAATAATTCCTGCGCAAGGTATACGCAAATAAAGGGTCCGCTGCTGTAGTAGTGTTGAAACTCGTGGCATTTTCTTAAACACACTCGAAGTAGTTGACCAATCACAACACAATGGTCCAGCCGACCAATTAGAGCACATTGCACTTTTCGGAAGGAGGGGTTTCATAAAGAGAGGAGCTAAACAGAGCATTACTGACAGGGGAACTGGGAAGAGAGGTACTAAGACTGTCAAATATGGGAAAAAATTCATTTTTGCATGAAAACCATTCTAATAGAACCCAAGAACAAAATCAAGACTTTGAAAAAAGACATAATAGGTCCCCTTTAAGCAACATTATGATTATAGTGTCATTACAATAGTTTAGTCTTGGGTTCTTGCAAGTATGCAAGTGTTTTAATAGAGTTGTATGTTAATGGTTTTAATAGAGTCTTTGATTTTAACTTCTGCAGCTAAAACTGTGTTAGACTTGGTAAGTTCAGTTAACTTCATAGTAAATCGATTCATTTTCAGATTCAGTGATTCAGAATCAAGTCCATGGATGGGATGTTTCATTTATTTACAAAAAAAAACATTTGTAGGTAATATACTTTATATGTAGGTACATTTTGCTTTTAATTACTATCTATTGTTGAATTGACACACATAAAATGAGTGGATTCTTATTTGTGTTCATTTAGTGAAATACTAAAATGAAATTAATGTGAAAAACATTTCAAATAACTATACTTTTTTATACATTCAACATTTTTAGTTAGTTGAATGATGCTTTTCCATTTTAAAGAAAACAAAATAACCCATTTTGCCATTTCATAGAAAATAAACATATCAATAATAAACCTAAATTATATTAAAATTAATTAAATATAAATAATAATTATAATTACATGAGCATGCACATTTGTGTGTTTGCATGCGTGTGCATTACTTTAGGTCCGCCACTCGCGCTCCCTGTGCTTCCTCCCGTGTTTCCACTAACTGCCCCGATGAAACGTGCCTCCAAGAGCTCCTGCCGACGTGGATCCAGAGAATGCAGTTCATCCATTCCTACAAACACAGACAAACATGTCAATCTCAACACGTTCACACACAGGTACACAGGCTTCAGGGTCAGGAGGGGTGTGATCATGGTGACACATCTTCCCGGAATCTTACAAGACCATCAAGTCATTGTTTTCTGATCCTATGCCACCCTAAAGTACATACAAATTACTGGTTTAAAGGCACACCAAGAACTTATACTTACAAAAAGGTTTCTCCTTATGTACACTCACATGAGACATACATGTGTATTTATATTAGCCATCCTAGGTGTATATGACTTTCTACTTTCTGATGAACATAATCGCAGAAATAATAAATATCCTAACGCATCCGAGCTTTATAATGGCAGTGATAGGGATCAATGAGTATGAGCTGAAGAAAGTGCTTCCATCCACATCCATCCATCATAAATATGTACCTCACATGGCTCCGGGGGGTTAATAAAGGCCTTCTGAAGCGAAGCGATGCGTTTGTGTAAAAAAATATCCATATTTAAACAAGTTATGAGGTAAAATATGTAGCTTCCGCCAGACCACCTTCCGTATTGAAGTTACGAAGAAAGTGTAAACTGGCATCACGCCAGTTACATTTTTTCCGTAAGTTGAATAGAGAAGGTGTAGGACGTAGTGTAAGCTTTGTGAACTGCAAGAGTTTTACACTTTCTGTGTACGCTGAATACAGAAGGCGGCTCGTGCGGAAGATATTTTACTTCATAACTTGTTAAATATGGATTTTTTCTTTTTAACAAACGCTTCAATTCAGAAGGCTTTTGCTAACCCCCCGGAGCCATATGGAGCACCTATTTACGATGGATGGATGTGGATGTGGATGGAAGCACTTTCTTCAGCTTATACTCACTGATCCCTATCACTGCCATTATAAAGCTCGGGTGAGCCAGGATATTTATTAATATTTCTGCGATTATGTTCATCAAAAAGAAGAAAGTCATATACACCTAGGATGGCTTGAGGGTGAGTAAAGCTTGGGCTAATTTTCATTTCAAAGTGAACTAATCCTTTAATATGTCTCAAAATTGCTCGACAATGACAAGATGAGGATGTCTACAGTAAAGGCCCTGGCATTGAGCATCGGCAAGCCCAGTTTTTGCTGCACTAGGTGGACCCCATCTGGGTTTTTTTGGCCAATTGAGCATGTTGAATTAGCATCCATTGGCGTCGTCAGTGAGAGAGATCACTCTGATTGGCTGTTCAGTGTAGCAAGAAAAAAAGCAAAAGTGATGAAAGCGACCAAAGTTGTCAAGACGGCACAGAGAGAAGGCTGTTAATTTTACGTCATCTTACGTCATATTTTCATAACAACATGAGCCGCCTAGAATGAAGAAAGTGATCAGCATAATTGATTTTTAAAAACGGTAAGCAAGCGCTGCTTTGTTTACTGTTTGTATATCTGCAGTTCTAGTTTCGATTTGTCTTTTTGAATGACGAATATAGACTATTGATACCTGCTGATATAGATGGTTATGTCCTTTCACACAGGCATAGAACATGCATGTTATTTGACAGTCACCTGTAGTTTTTGCAGTGTGTTCAAGTGCAGCTTTTTGGCGGAGGCGCAGCCGACACGAGGAGACAACACAGTCAGCTTTAGTTGCCGCTAGTTATTTGACGCCGGCTTGGTGTGTCACAGCCTTAAAAAGTCCATCTTCTTTCACATCTTACTATGCTCAAGCTTCTTAAAACCAAATATTTGTTTTATCTGCTCTTTAAGCCAGTTTCATTTTTCATGGCAAACTTCAGCACAGCTTCTTCCTGCGGGAGTCAGAATGACAAACAGGAAGTATTATGAGAAGTTTTCTACTCATTATCAGCTGATGCCACTGACAGCTTAGCTCCATCTTTCTATTTTCGTCTCAGAAAATAATGACGACACAATCTACCATTTTACAGAAAAAAAAAATTAATGAAATGTAAATAAATAAATACAATGAGTATTTCTACATGCCACTGTGACCTCAATATTACACATTACATCTGGTGATATAGACTACCATACATACACCACCGTACAAAGGTTTGGGGTCAGGAAGATTCAAACAAATTAATACTTTTATTCAGCATGGACGCATTAAAGTGACAAAAGACTTAATAATGTTTAATTATATTGTATTTGCTTCTTTTTTTTCTCATATTTTTAATAACAAATGAGATAAAATAACACAAAATAACTATATCGTGATGTGTATCGTTATGGTAAGGACATCAATGTGTCGTCACGAGCCGCAGGGTTTAATTTGGATTTGTCTGTGCGTGTTTTTTTGATTCTTATAGATGGAGTTACCATTGACAAGCATTATACGACTGACAGACCGCAACGGTTGGAGTTAAAAATCATCATTTGTGTTCTACTGAAGAAACAAAATCACCTACATCTTGAATGCCCTGGGGGTAAGCAGATAAACATAAAATTTTCATTTTTGGGTGAACTATCCCTTTAATAAGAATTTGGTCATATCACCCACCCCTATACTGGACCTGTTTTTTTCAATGAATAACCATTTAAATTTGAGTCTGTTCCTCTCACAAAGCTATTGTATGACTTCATAAGACCTATTATTGTGCATTAGTTTTTTTTTTGCCATTTTGGGAGCTCAACAGTCCACATGAATTGTTGAATTTGGGGAGGGGGAACTGTATTAAAGATTTTCAATCATTTGCAACTGTGTTCTACAGAAAAATTACAGCATACAGGTTTGGAATGACATGAGGGTGAGCAAATAATGAAAGAATTACATGTTTGGGTGAACTATTCCTTAGTTTAACATGTTTGACATGATCTTGCACCAGAAGCCTGATGACAGAATTCATCATTTTTGCAGCAGCCAAATGGCCCCGTTTCTTCAGCACATGAGAATACAGTATCAGCAGCCGATAAGAACAACCAGCTACGACATGAATCATCATTATAAATCCAGTCTAAAAGAATCATTTGGTCTTCAAACCCCATTACAGTGACTAGACGAAACAGCCCAGGTTCACTTGCATTCTCTAGCCATAATCAACGGTGCACTGGATGCGTCTGACACCACTGCCATGATAAGACTCGTGCCAGAAAGAGCTACAAGCCAAAGAGATCCCAAGATGGTGGAAGGGTGGAAAATTATGAAGGTCAACAGGGCAAGAAGAGCACAGTTGCCCAGATAAAGAACACAGATGACAAATCAAAATACTAGGAATGAGTAAACACAAACCTAAGGCCACGTCTGGTTTGGCAAAGAACCCAAGTAGTGCTTGGCTACACAAGACACCTCACTGACACAAGCTCCAAACATGCAGAAGGTGGAGAGGAAATGAGTACAAGCAAATGACCAGAAAACAAACAAACCACATCCTAGTTTGTGCAACAATTCACAGGTGATTGAATTCAGAGCCATCAAGATATCATGAAATATAACATAATAATCCACCTTCTTATGGATAATTATTAAAAAAACATGGTAACACTTTACATCAAGGTTTCATTTGTTAACATTAGTTAACTACACTAATTAACATGAACAATCAATGAGAAATATTTCTAAAGCATTAACTAAACTGTTGTATTTTTAATACCTAACTTTAGATTATACTGTTATATTGTGATTATAAGATTGTAGGCAATCGATAAAATCGATAATGAAATGAATGAAAATCATTGACAACGAATGTAATTATCGATTAGTCGTGTCTACCCACCATGCACGGAAAACTTCCGCCAGTCACGTCAATTACAGCACTGAATAATAACACATTTCTATGGACAAAATGCATCTAATATAGTGGAGGAAACAGAGTGAGCTGCTGCGGGAAAGATACATGATCCAAGCTGCCCAAAACATGAGAATTCTTTATTTTAAGCTTCAAGCTAATGTATTAGTATTTTAATGTTTAACATGGCTTGACCTGTCAGGTGCTTCGACAGATGCGTGTGCTGTTTAATGTGTGATGTTTCCTCAGCGCAAAACTTTCATTTTATGGTTATATCCTTATCTGTAAGTGTTACAAATTCACACGAGTATTTCCATTTTGCATGAAGGCTCGTCCTGACAGTCCTTACTGAATGAGCGCCGGCGCGAGCATGCGCGTCCAACAGACAGGACGCTTTAGAGAGGGAGACAATTAGGCTAATATTCAACACAAAAATATTAATTTTGGTGAAATATCTGTTGTTGGACGCTAAATTTAGTTTTAAAAGTCAACGTGTAATTCAAATATTTTATGAGAGTGGTAAACTGTAAAGATAACTGCGTGTATTGAATATAAATAAATGTAGCCTAAGACGTTTCTTACATTTACAGGATAAAGAAATGACAGTAACAGGTTACTGTGTCGAGAGTTTTTCTTTATCATCTTGATTATTATTATTATCTTAATTTAAACTGTCATTTTGCTTTATAGCTCTTTTGCATATAGCACAGATATAGATAAATTCACTATATAAGTTTTCATAGCACACAGTTGGCACTTTTGTTTGAAGGACAGCATTGGGCAGGATGTAAAATAGTGTGTTTTGGCAATAAAAAAAGAAAATTGGGCTTTTTATCAGATTAATCGTTTAATCGAAGAAATAATCAACCAACTAATCGATTATCAAAATAATAGTTGCAGCCCTATAAGATTGTATTATATTTCCCGTGGCTATGTTTAACTTGAGAATTTGTGTCAGTCATTCATTCAAGTGAAGAAGTATTTAAAATAAATGGATGAAACACCAACAATCTGTTTTACATGCTCAAAAATCAATTCCTGGGGCAAATCTTAATTCCATTTGTATCAGATGGTAATAAATAGCATTGTACTTCAATATACACTACTGCTTAAAAGTTTGGGGTCGTAAGATTTTGTGTTTTTGAAAAGTCTCATTTGCTCACCACAGCTGCATTTATTTAATCAAAAATAACAGTAATACTGTGAAATATTACAATTCAAAATAGGTTTTCTATTGTAATATACTGTTAAAAAAAAAGGGAAAAAAAAAAAAAAAAAAAAGTGTAATTTATTCCTGTGATCAAAGCCGAATTTTCAGCATTACTCCAGTCTTCAGTGTCACATGATTCCTCAGAAATCATATGCTGATTTGCTGCTAAACAAACATTTCTGATTATTATCAATGTTGAAAACAGTGCTGCGTCATATTTTTGTTCAACCAGTGATACATTTTTTCAGGATTCTTTGATGAATATAAAGTTAAAAAATCTTTTTAACATTATACAGTATAGATATCCATAAAACATGATACTATCATGGTACTATGTCCATAATAAATACCAATACCAAATACCAATACTTTTTGGTTTGACAAGCAGGTAAAAGACATTTTACCTGCAAAACATTTTTAAAAAATAAAGGCAGAGCATGCCATTACATGGCTGAGAACTTATTCTTGGACATGAGAATCTGAGTAATGCATTAACACACATATGATATTACACTCATCAGTGCACATACGCATGTTTACAGCACATATTAACACAGACCAGCCTGAGTCTCTGGGGCACAGGAAACATCCGGTGCAACACTTCATTAAGTTCTTCAAAAACACATCAAAAACAAAATTTTGCAAAACAAAGGAAACCATTTAACCTGAAAAAAGCACTTGAATTTAAAGGGATAGTTCTGTCATCATTTACTCACCCTCATGTTGTTCCAAACCCTTAAGACTTTTGTTCATCTTCGGAACACAAATGAAGATCTTTTTAATAAAATCTGAGCGATTTCTGTCCCTCCATAAACAGCTACTCAACTACCACCTTAATGCTTCAAAAGGTTCATAAAGCGATCGTAAAACTAATCCATATGAATTGAGCAGTTAAGTCTAAATTTTCTGAAGAGACTCGATCACATTATATCATGAGCACTGAACAGATTGAATTTAGTCTTTTATTCACATATAAACATTGATCAGAGAACATAAACAGAAGCTCAACCGTACGTGCTTTGATGAGTGAGAACAAACCTCATTGGCTCTTGCGGAAGCTCAAATGTGCTGCGTAACACAGGAGAATGAACCTCATTGGTTCTCGCACATCAAGCAAACATGCTTGAGCTTCTGTTTACCATAACAGATGTGCGAGCTGATGAATGTTTATATGTGAATAAAAGCCTAAATTAAATATCTTCATCATATAAAGCGATCGAGTCTCTTCAGAAAATTTGGACTAAACCACTCAATTCATATGGATTAGTTTTACAATCTCTTTATGAACTTTTTGAAGCGTCAAAGTGGTAGTTGCATAGGCTGTCAATGGAGGGACAGAAATAACTCAGATTTCATTACAAATACCTTCATTTGTGTTCTGCAAATGATTGAAAGACTCATGTGTTTGGAACAATAGGAGGGTGAGTAAATGATGACAGAATTTCCATTTTTGGGTGAACTATCACTTTAAATCAGATGTGTATCATACAGACTTTTGCTTACAGGTTCAAAGCCATCCAGATGATTTCAGGGACAAAACTACAAGTAAAGCTGCAATAACAGAAAAAAACTACAATGGCCATAAAGATGCAACAGCTCTCTGAGCATGCATATTGTTTTGAGCATCATACAAATTCATGTTTAGCAGATGTGTCCAAAATCTCACCTACCTAGAAGGCATTTCAGAGGCATTGCACACAAATAAACACTCACACATAACTAATGTGTATCACATACTAGATGCGCCTCAAAACCTAGTCTGTTGCCTACCTAGACAGCATTTTGAGCCACTGCATGACATGCACTGAGTGCTAGACAAATAAATCAATATTTTCAACCATAAAAACACAAAATCATGTTTATTGTAATAAAATCCAGTGTGTTCTTTATATGTGCATTTCTTCATTCTCAAACACTAAACATCAACGTACGTTGATACTGAACTTCTTACCTTATATAACATTTTAGAGTCATTGCATACACAAGTGCTAGAAATAATACACCCAAGCATACAAACATCAACTTTATCATATACGGGCTGCGTCTCAAAAGCTAGTAGACAGCAGTTTGGGCCATTGCATGACATGCACGAATGACACATACCGTCAACCTTAAAAATGTCTAATGTTTGTCAGGTAACGTTACTGGCTGCGACTGTCTACCTACCTAGACAGCATTTATGAGCCATTGCATGACATGCACACAGTGCTAGGTAAAAACAGCAACTCGTGTTTATCGGATACTGACAGCGTCCTAAAAGCCAGCGAGTTTTGACCTACCTAAATTTTCAATGCATGGGTGATAAACATTCTCTTGTTTATCAGGTACAGGCTGTGTCATTTGTGAGCCATTGCATTACATACATAAAAGATAAACATATAACTCTAAACCTCATAAACATCAACTCATATTAATCAGACTGGCTGTGTCTCAAAACCTAGCAACCTGCCTAGTGCCTACCTAGACACAAAGACAGAATTTAGACATCATAAAAAAGCACAACAAATACGCACCTATGATGCCCAAAAATGCAGTCTAGTAAGACATCTCGCTAGGTTTTGAGACACGGCCAGTGGCTGAGTCCCCTAATAGATGACCATGGGCATCCTCACATGAAATTAACCGTGCAATCAACAAACAAAGCGACATAATTCCATCGCAAACGGTTTAAAACACAGCAGCTCATCTTTAGGAATCGATGCTTGTTATAAAAACACAAGAGAGTCACAGTCAGCAGACGAGAGATCAGCGGCCTCCGACACGACCGCTTCGATATAAGGCCAGATTTACTCAAAATCACACGTCAATCTAACACAATCCCGACCGATTCTACATGAACAAACTTTAAATTCACATTCACACCGGTTTTACCTTCTTTATACCTCCGCGGAGCGCAGATATCGAGCGGAGAAACTGAGCCCGGGGTCGGAGATCCAGTCGAGAACTGAGAGCAAGATGGCGCTCCGTCCAAACTTCCACTGCTGTTGCTGTTACTTTGGACACTCATGAAGACACTTTCCCCCGCGAAGAGACGCCCGAGCGCATCGCACACATGATCTCTGTCAAATCACACCTGTGTGTGTCTAATGCATCATGCAGAAACACTGATAATCAATGCAACACTGCTCATGTTTTCAGCTCCGCACTGCGCACTGAGATCCTCACTGGCTCACTCTCAGTGTGTGTGTGTGTGTGTGTGTGTGTGTGTAGCCGATGCGTGACGCCAGTTGCAAAGGTTACACACACACACACACATTAGTGCAAAACTTAAAATCCATGTTTGATGCTTCAACCCTTCTAGCAAATTGTATTCTAGATAAAATGATAAGTATGAGCATAAGAATGATCACTTCATGTCTGTCCTCATAAACCTGAGTGTTTATTTTGCAATAATGGCCAGCTGACTGCATTATTACTTTAATACTTACCAAATAAATAGCCTACATTCATGAACATATTGATTTTTGTACAACATATGATATTGAGTGGACTTGATATTATTTTGTTTTTCTAGGCAGCTGTGATTTTGTTATTTATTCATTTATTTCACCATTATTCATAAATATTTTATATTAAAATTATATTTTAAGTGAATAATATAAATATAAATTAAGATAACAATTGCATATAATTAAATATAAATAATATAAAAATAGGCCTATGGGTTACACTTTAGTTTAGGGACCAATTCTCACTATTAAGTTGCTTATTAGCATGCATATTACTAGGATATTATTGGCTGTTACTTATAAAGCACATATTAACGCCTTATTCTGCATGTCCATATTCTACATCCCGTAATCCTTCCCAATACCTAAACTTAACATCTACCTTACTAACTATTAATAAGCAGTAATTAGGTGTTTATTGAGGCAAAAGTTGTAGTTAATAGTAGTTGTAATTAATACTCTAAACTAAAGTGTGACCAAAAAAATAATATATAAACATACAATATAGCCTAATAATATGTAAATTATAATAAAAAATTTACAAGCATCTTCACAAAATAGGTACATTAAATTCATGTGTTCATTAGAACTACTTAAATATACTGCAATGTAAAGTGTGATTTTTTTTAGTGGATGAAACTTCCTAGTTTGTCTCTCTCTCTCTCTCTCTCTCTCTCTGTGTGTACATGCAGGTTTATCTAACACACAGACATCTTGATCTGTGATTTGCTGACTCAGAGATCTGCCCAGAGCTGAGCTTTACCCTCTGAACAGCTCCAGACACATATTTCACAATAAACATCCCACTAGAGTTATCTTCCTCTCAACTCACCACAGAGGAATTCACTGGAATAAGAGCCCTCATTATATATTCTGCTGAACTGAAGATAATTTAAAATGCAAATGTTCTGCACTTTCATGTCAACAGATGACAGCTATATCGTTTCATAGAGTTGATCAGTTTCTGAATAGATCCTGCTGAATCACACCAGTCTCTGAGGAACTGCTTTTTGCCATCTGACCGGAAATGTGTCAGCTTCCTCCTTCTTCACAATCTGAAGGTGTTCTTGGAATATTCTAAGTCACAGAGACCTAAAAAAAATTCTAGAGACATAATTTCACCTCTATAGTCATAAAGTTATTAAAAGGAAAATAATGCATTAGCTGTTCGTATAGAGCTGTATTATATGCAATAGTAAAAAAAAAAAAAAAAAAATTCACTGACACTTTTATCCTATTGAGATAGCGTCACATTCGGCCATAGTAGATAGCTCACAAAGACAAGGGAAACTCGCAGGAATACATATCAAACACAACCGACCTTAACGCTGACGACAAACAATGCAGAACAAGAAACTAACTGAACTGAGAACTTCAATACACAGAGCAAACAAAGGGGGAAACTACAACCCGAATTCCAGAAATGTTGGGATGTTTTTTAAATTTGAATAAAATGAAAACTAAAAGACTTTCAAGTCACATGAGCCAATATTTTATTCAGAATAGAACATAGATAACATAACAAATGTTTAAATTGAGAAATTTTACACTTTTATCCACTAAATGAGCTAATTTCAAATTTGATGCCTGCTACAGTTCTCAAAAAAGCGACAGGGACGACACTGCATCACTCATTGGCATGATTGTGTCAATGACATTGCTACATGGGCCCAGGAATACTTCCATCTATAAACACAATCCGCCGTGCCATCTGCAGATGCCAACTAAAGTTCTATCATGCAAAAAGAAAGCCATGTGTCAGTGGTCGGCAATAAGCGGCAATTATTTTGATAGCAACTGGTTCTGAAATAGATCTTCGTCTCGTGGTGACGTCTAATATTATCACCATGTTTAAATTGAGAAATTTTACACTTTTATCCACTAAATGAGCTAATTTCAAATTTGATGCCTGCTACAGTTCTCAAAAAAGCGACAGGGACGACACTGCATCACTCATTGGCATGATTGTGTCAATGACATTGCTACATGGGCCCAGGAATACTTCCATCTATAAACACAATCCGCCGTGCCATCTGCAGATGCCAACTAAAGTTCTATCATGCAAAAAGAAAGCCATGTGTCAGTGGTCGGCAATAAGCGGCAATTATTTTGATAGCAACTGGTTCTGAAATAGATCTTCGTCTCGTGGTGACGTCTAATATTATCACCATGTCTACACCAGACACGACTTTTTTTCGCGTCACACTGCAACAGCTAAAAGCTGTCTACTCTAAACTCGACAAACCGACCGTTGCAAAGCAAAGAACGCATAGTTGTCTTTCCATTTTCCATGCCCTATTTTGCTGTCAACTTTCCTCTTTAGACTCTTTGATAGTGCCATTTTCTCTCACCAGCTAGCTTAAATGTTAACATCACCCTGCACACGACGTAATAGAGTACCTCCAGCAAGCAAAAAAAAAAATGCAGTTTAGTGTGTGAGGATGCCAAGGAATAATTCTGAGTAGAAAAGTAAGCTACGTCAAATAATTATTACAATAAGTTAGGCTCCATTGTGTAACAAGCAAATTAAAATGATACACATTTATTATTCTCAATATGGAAAGAGGAAATAAAACATAGCTCGTTAAGAGCATGACTCAAACATGACATTAATGGGCTTATTCAAGTCCTCTTTTATTTTTTGAGTTATTTTTATCCATTCCGCATCTCCCATATGTGTGTTTTAGCAATGCGGTCTGTGTTGCAAGTTGGTGAATGAAGATACTTGCCAGGTTATGTGTCACTGCTCTGCTTTATTAATTTATCCAGAGTAAAACCCGGACATCGCCACACAAGTGTGGCTTTTTGTTAATGACTGTCCTACTACAGGATTTAACACAGAGTAACAGCTCACTACCAGTTACAAAAGACACTGTAACAGTCTGCCACAGGCAATTCTAGTTGCATTTTTCATTAATTAATTTCTTAAATTATCCTTTGACTATGTTCTGGCCCACCGTCTAGTGGCGAATTTTTTTTTTTTTTTTTTTTTTGGCCCGATGCCAAACTTAATTGCCGAGCCCTGCCACTGTTTCAAAGTGGAAAAGTGTTCTATGGTCAAAGGAGTCTTTGAATTTGACATAACTAGACACACCTCAACAGAATACTCAATCAACTGGTAACCTAGGAAACGAAAAGGCCGGGAACATAGGAGAACAGAACTAAGGGTACGTTTACACGATAATGATGTAGCCTACTAAACTGTCATCTTTGTACAGATGACAACGTTATCAAAACTATCCCCTTCACATGGATCCGCAAAAATGTCTAAAAATGCTGTATTACGCATGCCAGACAAGTAGTTGGCAATGTCACATTGTAAAGAAAGACTACGCGCCTGCGCACACGCATTCTTTTACAGAGCACTCGCACCAAACGCGCATACCTATCCACCTTTTTTTTTTTTTTTTTTTTTTTTTACAGTTTAGTGCACTTTTATATTCTTCTCGTTATTTCCCTGTAGCGGCTAAGTCGGAAGTCTCGCACATTCACAGAAAACACGTTGAAAAATAAGATAGATAGACTAAACACGTAATACGCATGTGCATGATGTCACCGTTTTCGCAGATTCGCGTTTTTTCTGTTTACACGGAGATGACAACGGGATCATTTTCAAATACTTGCACTTTGAAACCTGTTTTCAAAAGTTTGCATTTTCAGGCCACCAAAACGCCATTGTCGTGTAAATGAACGGCCAAAACGCATAAAAAGTTTTCCGTTTTTAGTTGAAAATGGTGTCGTGTAAACAGACCCTAATTAACAAACTAGAAAACTGACCATGAAACTAAAACAAAAGACAAGACACGAAGAGCAAAAACAAACTCTAAACAAGAACAAACAAACTCAAAACGTTACAGGTAGTAATCTGAATTAGTATATGTCTTGCTCAAGGGTAAAATGGTGCTAAGTCATCATGTCTTGTTCTTTGTAGGACTAGACGTTGCATTTATCAATTCTGAGCTTTAGTCACTATGCCACACCAAACCATGTCCAACGTACAATAGTCTCTTCCTCAGATGACATGCCCATAAACCTCGTCAACTCCACAGTCTGATGAAAAGAAGGTCTTTAACTACTATGTACTTACTGTACATCAAAATAAGAAATTGTTAGGTACAATGAACTCAATGTGTTAATGTTGTATTGCAAATCACTTTTGCTGCTATTAAGGTGGATATGGGTGGTTAGTAGCTACAGATATGTGTAGGTTTAAGGGCGGGTTAAGATGTAAGGGAAAGGTCAACAGTGTAATTATAGATGTAATTCCAGAAATTAATTACAGCTGTAATTGCATGCAGGTATTTTTTAAATATAAGTACAATGTAAAAACACAAGTGCATTGTATCAAATAATTAATTTAAATTTTAGTACATAGTAGTTAAAGAATAGATGGATGTATATTATTCCGACATATTTTATCTTACAGTCCAGAGAGAACAAGCCTTTTTGTTAGTTTATTTTTTTACAGCCTAGTTTATGTGTCAGATGTTCTATTGGAAGAATGACACTTGAATGAATTTGAATAAACTTGGGATAGACTTTTCTTCCCTATTGTGATGTATATCCAAGTGAAATGGCTTCTGGAACAAGAAAAGATGTAGGACGGGTCCTGATTTTGTCAATGAGGAATTGATTGGATGGTTGTGGTTTGCTATTGGTGGATCTCATGTGAGTGACAGGTTGCCCCGCCCTCGCTCACGTCATCAGAGAAGAGATGTCGCTGCAAGAGGGAGGGGAAGTTTTTACAAGGGCACATGAATTAAAAAAATAATAATAATGATGTGCACAGATAAATCATTTATAATAAATGTTGCAATATTACATAAAAATGAGTCAATTTTGATTTCATGGTAACTTTAAAAACAATGTTTTAATGCAAATTTCTAATAGGCTATTTTTAATGTGCAGTTACTGCTTTATAAAAGCAATGTTTTATATATCTGTGAATTTGTTGCCTTTCAACATCAGACCATATCATATAAGCTACCCAAACTGATGTGGTTACAGGTGACTTTTGTATATTTCCTCAGATGCCGTGGGAGTGTGATTGATGTGGAGTGATAAAATATAGTGAAACATCTCTGCACATATGCATGTTCATGCACCTGCTAACCCATAACCTGATTTTTAGACATGTTGCCATGGAAACTACAACGGCCCTTTACAGCCATTGTCATATGGCAAAAGACAAAGGAGATGTGGGTTACAGGGCTTTTACTCATCTCTTCCACACACACATACTTGTATATGTGGTTTATGGGGACTTAATGGTTTTTATACTGAGCTACACAAAATTTCTATCCCCTTACCCTAAATCTACACTTAAACCTATCCATCACAGAAAAACAAACAAACAGACAACAACAAAAACATACAGTTTAGTATGTTTTTTTAAGCCACTTTACGGGTTTATGAGGACACAGGAAGTAATACTCATGTTATTATACACATTTCCTTATACAGGAACACAGACAGACAGACAGACAGACACACACACAGAAGGGACTTCACCATGAAACAAGTCCCTGAATCATGCACAAGCTCCAGCATGCACACACACACTCATATTCAGGTTGTCATATTTTCCCCCATATATCAAATTCACAACGCTTCATGAATGAAATCACCAACTGCAATGGCAAACAGGGTGTGGTGGGAAAAAAAACCCCAATGTGATGACAGTTTTACTTTTCACTTGTATTGTTTTTATTGCCTGCTTTGGTGTCATTCACACAAAAATGCCATAGGTTCTTGCATATCTCGTAACACAGTACACCATTTTGAATATGCATATCATATGACTTCAGAAAACATGAGAAGTAGAATGAGCATATGGACTAATTTTAGGATATTTAGGGGCCAAGCATGAAAGGTCATAGGCACCTATTGTAATCGTTGGCGTTCTTATTATTATTCTTCCTTTTCTGCTCTGGAAGTCTATGGCAGCCCATAGAACCGCTTGTGGGAAAGTTGTGAAATTTGGCACACAGATAGAGGACAGTCTGAACTGTCACCATAGCAAATTTGGAGTCTCTAACTCAATTACTCTAGTGCCACCAGCTGTCCAAATTTGCACTCAAGTTAATGCTAATAATTTACTGTAAGGGCTAGAAACAAAATTCCTTGGCTCAAGAAGATTCGATTGCACCCCATGACGTCATTTTCCGTCATGAAAAATTTTCCGCCATTTTGAATTTTCTGAAAAACCTACTTTTTGCACTCCTTCATAGGCCATTGCTCTGATTTTCACAAAAATTGAACCAGATCATCCTCAGACCATGCCGACAAAAAGTTATGGAATTCAAGTCGATTTCTTAAACCATTTTCGAAAAACGTGCAAATTAATTTTACATAGCGCTTGTGAAAATAGATGTAAGGCTGTATCTCCGCAACTCTTCATCACCAAACTTGGTACATGTTATCACAATCATAACCTGAGGTTGCATGCTGCGTTTCGGTGCAGCGCCACTTACTGTTCTGTGGCTATTTTTGCTTATAACTTCTGAATGTTTTGTCCGAAAATCATAAAATTTGATTAGATTCAGGGCGACATTCTGAGTTGAACGATATCCACTTTTCCCATATCAGCCATTTTGGCTGTTGGTCATTTTGAATTTTGTATGAAAATGCTGTATTTTACGAACACATTAGCGTATCATTACAAAAGTTTTTGGGCAGCGCCACCTTGTGGTCAAAAGTTATAATGAAATTTACAAAAATGCTAATAACTTTTGACTGTGTTAACCTATTGTAATGAAACTCTCAATAGATTCCTTGGGTCATGCCAAGAACATAGATACCAAATTTGCCATAGTCGGCTGAAATTCCTGTCCGCCATTTTGTTTTTCTTTAAAAACATACTTTTTCGAACTCCTCTTAGGCCGTTGCTCCGATTTTCACCAAAATCAAATTTTATCATCTTCAGACCATGCTGACAAAAAGTTATGGATTTCAAGTCGATTCGTCAAACCGTTTTCGTATACCGCAGCAACGAATTTGAGGCATGATGCAAAACCGACTCTTAAAGCTGTATCTCTGCAATGCTTTGGCATATTGACACTAAACTTTGCATGAGTTATTGTCACCTCACTATGACCATACCACATCAGTTTGGTCACAGCGCCACCTATTAGTCGACAGTGATAAACATTTCAATTGACTGTATTTGTTTTTTCAGCCATTTTGCCTAAAATCATCTTAAAATGTCGTTACTTGTTGCAGCTGCTCTGTTGGCATGGCTTATTGTGCTATATGTGCTTGGCCCCGATAATTGCTACTTGCAGCTATATTTTTTAGTTGTTGCTGTTGTTTGCTATACTTAAGCACTATGAACTGCATTCCATATTATCATATGGAAAAGAGCTGCAAATAAAAAATAGGCTAATACATGTTTGGAGCAACAAGAGGGTGATATTGACAGAAGAACCTTCATTTTTTGGTGAAGTATTGCTTTATTTTTTTGTGCAATTCTTTCTTGTAGGTCTGGTGTACAATATAAAAACACGAATGAATAAATCAAAACAAAGACATGATTGAATAAACCAATATATTTTAATTTATGATTGCTGAATAAATAAATGCATCATCATTAGGCTACATTCATTTACATTTTAGTATAGATTATGCACAAATGTTTGCACTTCATTCTAACTGAAAATACATTACATTCAGACTTACATTTATTCTTTTATAAGAGACTTTAACAAGGACAATAACACCTGACAAAGCATAAAACCAGTGCCAGGAATAGAGCTCTGCATCTACCGCCTACACTTATTCATCTTTCCTTTTATAACAGGAAAGTGCCAGACTGTAGTGGCTGAACACACCAATAAAAAAATCATTATGCATTGCTTAAATGTCATGCTTATACATCAGTTACATGTGAAAAAATTTCTGTGATGTAACAATTAAGAAAATAACTTTAAGAGTTACAGGTGTGTTATATATCACAGAAACTTTGCATTTATTCTATTCTATTCTATTCTATTCTATTCAAATATGTATTGCTATTCTATAATAATAATAGAATGAGTTTTCTGAGAAAACTTTAAAGTGATATATTACAGCATGTAAACGTAATTTTTTATTATATTTTATGTTATATTTTATAATTGTATTTTATTAAAAACCTTCTAATGTTTAAACTTTATTTTTAGTAATTTATTTTATTATTTTATCATATTCCTTATAATTTTAATGACTACTATCTTTGGCCCTTAGAGCAGATAAAGCAAAATATTGTTCAAAACGTTTCATAACTTTGTACATTTTATTTTTTGTTGGGTCTCCATTTATACTCTATTTGCATGTTATTATTTAGATTATTTTCTTAAAAAAAAGAAAAAAGATAAAAGTAAAAAAATAAAAGATTTCATTACTGATGTCAGTCACAGTGCTGATTGCCCACACAAACGCTGCAACAAATACTAAAAAAAATCACGCGTCCACTACGTATTGGATTTAATTAAATCTCTGATTTAATCCAGTACTTCATCGCGATACTGGTATGGTGGGTAAAAGGTATTTGTGTTGTATTCAAAAGGAAGTTCATCACTAATCAGTTAAGTGAAAGTGCCACCATCTAGTGGCCACTTTATGAAACGCCGCATCCGCTCTGTTTGAGAAAAGCACCACACGGCACCCGTAGCCGCATCCCAGATTCAGCGCTGCCGCTGCTGTCACAACAGAGAAAGAGGATAATAAGTTATTAGTCCGCTGACAGAAGAATAATCCTCTTCATATTGACCCCAAGCCGCTAACATTTTATTTCAAGTAAGAACAATGTTTTTCTTTATTAATCAGTAGGGTTTCTAATGTTATAATGAATTGTTATGTGTTTTTAATGGCGATGTTTCTGCATTGATTCATGAGGCCGTCTGTCTGACGTGTGCGCTTTAACTGTCTATTATGTTATAATAACTTATACAGTCTTACTGAAATTAATTTAAAACAAAGCACAAAATGAACTCCTAATGCACTGTGTTTTTAAACATCAATTCAATTGGTTTGGAGAAAAAAAGAAACATAACTACACAGCTGATTCAACTAGACAGATGATGTAACGCTATTTAATTCGATTTCAGCTCAACAGTCCTGCGCGCGCAGTTTAAATAATCTAATTAATGACTCCACAAGTATTATGCTTTTAAACTAATGATTTTATGTTTGTTTGGGAGCTTTCACCGGTGGTTTTCGCTATGCAGCCATATTGACTGACCATCCGGGACTCTTACAGGAGTGTCCTGTGTGTGTGTGCGTTTGTGTGTTTGAGTGTGTGTGTGTGTGTGTGTCACATTGGGCTGAACAAACTCTTCTCAGCTACCGCAGTGAGCTGTCTTTTAGTAAAAAATAAAAATACAAAAGATTATTTTAAATAATGTGAGATTATAATATGAAGTTATGGATGAAATTTGCTGGTAAATATCTTTGATAAATGTAATTCCATTATACTGAAATATATATAGTTATAAAATTATACATATAAATAAAATTATATATATAATTTTATTTATGTAATTGTACATATATGTATATAATTGTACATTTTCACTTGTATAGTTTTTAGTGTTTTTAGTGTATTTAATTTTATTTATATATATAATTTTATAATTATTATACATTATATTTGGCTAGCAACCAAATATAGCATTTGGTTTATGGAGCATGGTGAAAGTCACTTTAAATCACTTCATTTCCCAGAATGCTCTCATTTACATAATATACAAATTATTTAAGATGCTGTATGTCAACATTCAAATCTTTGATGGATTTGATGGATGTATTAATTGTTCGTTGTTTGGACAATGTTGAACTTAGTTTAGAGAAATATATTTAAAAAAAAAAAGTATTTTACATGTCAGAGAATAAATTGTCACAATTAATCAAAATAATATTGTTAAAACTTGTAATGTTTTGTGATGAAATTCACAAAACAGAGCACAATAAATCTAGGCAGTATACATTAAATATTTAAAAAATAAAATTACAAATGAAATAAAAAAAAATCACTTATAAACAATAAATACTGAAATGTATAAAAGCAAATTACAACGTAAATCAAATTAAACTTAAGTGGGGTTTTATCAATATATATTGCAAGTAATTTAGGGAGTTTTAAGGCACTCCTTTTTTTCAGCTGCTTTTTAAATACATTTTTTTAAGTGAAATTCAGTTCAGTAAATTCTTCTTCCTGTCATTCCCCTTCAAATTCCAGATCAAAATCCTGTGGTTTGTGTCCAATTCAAGTTCACACTCAAAAAGATCCAGTTCTCAAATTCAGAATTTCGCTCAACCCCTGCAATACTAAAGTATTCAAAATGTGTCCTATTCGCCAAACCAGAGTGAAGCTGTTGATGAAGCAGTGACGTGGTGATTGTTGCACATTGAGCTCATGGGTGTGGACCAGAATGACCTCACGTGTGTGATATTCCCTGAATGACCACTAGAGACCACCCTTGTAAAATGAGAAATAAAAGCAGCAGCAAACAAAAAAGTTAGTATCTAAAGGCTTTCTTGGCAAATACACTCAGAAGACTTAAATGTGTGTGTGTGTGTCTGTCTCTCTGTCTGTCTGTCTGCAGAATGTCTGACAAAAGCGAGCTGAAAGCAGAGTTAGAGAGAAAGAAACAACGACTGGCCCAGATCAGGGAGGAGAAGAAGAGGAAAGAGGAAGAACGCAAGAAGAAAGAGGTGAGCTGTGGTCTAAGTGATTTGTAGTGATTTGATTTCTGTGTTTGTGTTATACTGAAACACGTCTCTCTCTCTCTCTCATCTCCTGCTGTAGCTGGATGGACGGAAGGAGGGAGCATCTCCCCCGCAGGATGACTCTGATCTGGAGAGGAAGAGGAGGGAGGCAGAAGCCCTGCTGCAGAGCATGGGAATAGTGGATGCTTCAATGGGTATGAAACAACAAAGCAGCATGGAAAATTAAATTAGGTTTTGTCACTAACAAGTGTTAAAAACAAACAACCTACTAAAAAAACACTTAAAAGGTGTAAAAGGGGTCATATCAGGAAGACTTCTAGATCTTTTGTAAGAGTATGATGCACATTCTGTAACTTTCAGAACTCAACCTCATTTTCAATGAGAAAATGCTATTTATTGAAACTACACAGCAAAAATGACTTGTTTTACAACTTCTGCAACCTTTTTCTGTTCATCGAACACATTAACACATTAACACACCTTTCATGTTAATGACACCTATCGGGTGATCAGAAACTTGGTCCACTCAGTTTCTGTAAGACAAAGAGAAAGCAGGACTGATGCTATTATTTCTAATATATAGTTTAGAGCTGCACGATTAATCATTAAAAGATCGAAATCTCGATTCAAACACCCATGCAATTTCATTCCTAAATGACAACGATTCTCCTGTCTATTAAACCTTTGACAAGTACGATCACAGCGAACATTCAGATCTGTGTTGGTGCTGCCGTTGACCCAGAGAGAGCAGTTGTCATGTATAGGTATGAAACAGCTCACAAACTATCGTTATTTCTGTGTTACATATATTTATATTATCACAGAAAAACTGGGATAAAAGTTTATAGTTTGGATATAAACACTGGTGTCTATGGAAGTGATCAGAATAGAGCAAATCACCTTTTGAAAGTAACTCTTCAAATAACTATTGTATTAATTATGTATTATGTTTCATGTATAGGTATTAATTGTATTAATACCTATACATGACAACTGCTCTCTCTGGGTCAGCGGCAGCACCAACACAGATCTGAATGTTTGCTGTGATCGTACTTGTCAAAGGTTTAATAGACAAATACATGTCAATTTGTTTAGTTGTCTTTTAAAAATCAAGGAAGAATTGTGATTTTATTATATATATATATATATATATACACACATATAAAATGTGTGTGTGTGTGTGTGTGATAATTACTTTATATATGACCTGTTTAAACTAGCCTGGTTTTGCTGGTTGGTTAGCTGCTTACCCAGCCTGACCAGCTGACGAGAACCCAAAGCCTTAAAATAAAGCTAATTTGTTTAGTCATAACTATGTTATCCATTTCCTCTGGTTTATATTGTTCATTATTCTTTCTTTCTTAACATAATAGTTTTGTTTGGTTTGGAATGAGCACTGATATCTTTTTAACGCATGTGGATCCTGCATGAATATTAACCACTGCCCTTTTTGTCTTCTTCTTCTTTTTCTTTTTTTTTGGCTCAATCCTCTTTGATTTTGCTGCTTCATCGTGTTTCTTGCTCCACCCTCTTGCTTTTTGTTGCTTACCTAATTTGTTATTTATCTTTTTTTACTTGAATGTTTTTATACTTTTTTTTTTATTTCAAACACCCACCCTTCGCCCTGCTTATGCATGTGTACGTAGTGCAACCTCTGCGTGTGGTAACAGAGGATACATGTCTGTTTCACTATTTAGTCCCCCCTCCCATGTCCCCCTCTGCCAAATCAGTGGGCACACCCAGCGAAACGGGCAGCCAGGACTCAGGAGACGGCGGTACGGGGCCGAGGTGAGACAAACACATGTGTACACTGATACAGAACATCAGAAACACTACAGGTGGAGTGTATGACCACAATCTTATGTCACGGGAACTGTATATACACTACCATTCAAAAGTTTGCGGTAAGTAAGATTTTTAAAAAATATATTTTTATTCAGCAAGGATGCACTAAATTGATCAAAACAGACATTTATAATGTTTCTGTTTCAAATAAATGCTGTTGTTTTGAACTTTCTATTCATCAAAGAATCCTGACAAAAAATTTATCATGGTTTCACACAAAAATATTACTTCGACCTTATGCCCCTGTTCGTTTCTTAAGATCTTCTACCGCGGAATTGTTAATGGCTCCTAAATTTAGTTTGGTCATGATGGATGCCAGGTCTTTTAGTGTAGTGGCTCCCAGGTTGTGGAATGCTCTACTCAAGACATCTGTCAAGCATCGTCCCTTTCTTTTAGAAACCTCCTAAAAACATTTTGTCTCTGAATATTACTCTTCAGCTCTTGGTCTGTGAATTATACTTTGTTATGGATGTTTGTTATTTGTCTGTATTCCTCTAACCTAACTGTGTAAAGCGACCCTGGGCTTAGAAAAGGCGCTATAAAAATGAAAATTATTATTATTATTGTTACTACAATATTACTGTTTTACTGTATTTTTGATCAAATACTGTACATGCAGACTTGATGAATATAAGTATGGAAGCTTGTTTCCGCCACTAAATCAAAAATAAAAAAGGTAATTGCGACTTTTATCTCGCAGTTCTGATTTCTTTTCTCAGAATTGCGAGATATAAACTAGCAATTGCGAGTTATGTCAGAAGCTTATAAAAATAAATCTGCATTGTTAATCCTTTTGATCTTTTATTAAAAAAAAAAATCACAAAAATTGAACCTTTTATTGAAGTAAAAGAATTGCAAATGTAGGGAAAATCTCTTTATGAAATAAATGTTTTTCTCCAAAACACGTTGGCCACAATTATTGGCACCCTTTTATTAAATACTTTTTGCAACCTCCTTTTCCCAAGATAACAGCTCTGAGTTTTCTCCTATAATGCCTGATGAGTTTGGAGAACATCTGACAAGATATCAGAGACCATTCCTTCATGCAGATCTCTACAGATCCTTCAGATTCCCAGCTCCATGTTGGTGCTTCTTCTCTTCAGTCCACTCATTTTCTTTAGGGTTCAGGTCAGGGGACCTGGGATGGCCATGGCAGAAGCTTCATTTTGTGCTCAGTGACACATTTTTGTGTTGATTTTGATGTTTGTTTTGGATCATTGTCCCGATGGAAGATCCAACCACGGCCCATTACTGGATTTCTAGCAGAAGCGGTCAGGGTTTGATTTTTTTATCTGTTGGTTTTTTTATAGAATCCATGATACCATGTATCTGAACAAGATGTCCAGGACGTCCAGCAAAACAAATAGGCCCACAACATTAAAGATCCAGCAGTATATTTAACCGTGGGCATGGGGTACTTTTTATCCATGTGTGCACCAAACCCATCTGGTGGGTTTGCTGCCAAAAAGGTCTTTTTTTTGTTGCATCTGACCACAGAAGCTGGTCCTGTTTGAAGTTCCAGTCTTGTCTGACAACTGAATATGCTGGAGATTGTTTCTGGATGAGCGAGGATGATTTTTCTTGAAACCCTCCCAAACAACATGTGATATAGGTGCTGTTTGGTCTTTTTTTTTGGCTTTCTGAGACTCAGTACTCAACTAATCTCTGCAATTCTCCAGCTGTGATCCTTTGAGAGTCTTTCCTCCTCACCGTGCATTAGGACGATTTAGACACACGTCCTCTTCCAGGCAGATTTGTAACATCTCACGTTCACGTTCATGATCACCCTGGTGTGATAAAAAATATAAATATGAATGGAAAAATACTTCAGATATATTTTACTGTGGCAAACGTGTTTTGGAGAAAAACATTTATTTCATAAAGTGATTTTTCCCCCCACTTTCAATTATTTTCCTTCAATGAAAGGTTAGATTTTTGCTAATTTTATGAATTAAAGATCAAAAGGATAAACAATGCAGATTTATTTTTACAGTCATCTTTGATCATATTTATCAAGGGTGCCAATAATTCTGAGCACAACTGTGTTAAACAAATTATGTATATTAAATAACCATGTGATAATGCCTGTTTTGGTTAATGAAGGGAATTAAATAACACATATCATTATTTTAATATCCTGCCTGGAAAGCATAAACTAAACTTTGCTTCACACTCTGTATTTCACATTCCTCCATGTTTCACTGTAAAAATGTTTTCATCATTATCTTAACATCTTTTCATCTATTTTTCCCATTCTTTTAATTTGTCACAATATTTTCTGTCATTTCTATTACATGTTTTGAGTTTTCAGAGATTCAACATGATTTTCAACATGAAAAAAGTGCAATAAACTCATCACTGCAGGCTGGCACTTTTCTCACCATTTTGACCAGTTTTCAGTTTTAGTTGGTTGAAATTTTTAAAAAAAATATAACAAAATATCTACATCACATATAAATATCACATATACTGTACAGTACATTCAAAAAGTATTCAAAGTATCATTTGAAGAAAAATTAAAGAAAAAAATATAATTGAAAGCATTTTTTTTGCATAAGTCCGCCAGATAACAAAATGTAAAAGGAGCCCGAATACTTTCTGAATGCAGTGTACACTGTACAGTCAACACATTTCTACCATCTTGCATCATAACACACCCAGCCTTAATAAACATAATTAATAGACATGCAGATAAACACGAACTTTAATACAATATATGTAAAGTACTTTGGGGTTTGATTTCTATTGTCTGTATTGCATTGTGTACTATGTGAAAGTCGTCTGCATGCACATGTATATTTGTGTATAACAGTGACTCTGATAAGTGCTCTCCCTTGTAACCGTCTGCATGCGTGTCTGCCTGTGTGTGTCTCTAACAGGACTCTTCATTGGGACTCTGACCCCTCTACTCTACTGCTCCATTCAGACTCTCAGCTCGGGTACTGCTGTCTCGCTCTCATTAATATCACTCCTGCTGCGCTTTACCTGCACACTCTGCTTTTATTACCTTTTATTACCCGGCTCTCCTTCATTTATCCTTCTGTCACATTGTCCTCTCACTCTTGCTATCTTTCTTTTTTTTCATGGACAGTCATGATGATGAACCAAATAGTGCATTGTGTGAATACAATGTGACTCCCTTAGCATAGCTAGCTAAATGACGTAACTATCTTAAAGGTAATTTCTGCAAAGTTGAAGAAAAAAGTTTTTGAACATGTTTGCATTACACTCCCCCCGCTTGAGTCCAGGTAGATTGACCCATGATTTATCAATGTACATCTTATTTCCTGTCGGAAACCATCCAGACAGCCCACTGTTGCTATGGTTACCTTTTCAGACCAACATGAATTGTTCCTTATGTAACATAGAATTAAAACTATTAAAACAACATGTAGTTTAGTATGTACTTCCTAAGATCCTCAAACTGTTGTACTGACTTTGTGGACACATTACCACCCCTCAGCAGATGGAATTTCTGATGGTTTGTGTTTAAATTCAGTTATTTTATTTTTATGTATTGTTTATTATTTATTATTAATTACTTATTTGCTGTTTTTAATTTAATTATTTGTTATTAATTTATTGTTAATTTACATATTTTTACCATTTATTTATTAATGTAAAATTTATATAATTATTTTTATAATTATTTCTATATGTATCAGTTATTTTTAATTAATTAATTAATTGTTTTTTTAATTTAATCATTTATTTTTAATTGATTTTAAAGTATTTTTTATTTTTTTAATTAATTAATTTGTTTATTTGTTTTTATTATTAACTAATTAATTGATGTTTTTAATTTAATTATTTATTTTTAATTCATTAATTTTAATTATTATTTTTTTAAATTTATTTATTAGGTTTACATTTTTTATAAATCTATTTGTTTATTTATTAATGTATAATTTATATAATTATTAATTTTTTGATTCAGTTATTTTAACTTATTTATTTATTATTAGATAATTATTTGTTGTGTTTAATTTAATAATTTATTTTAATTTGTTTATTTTAATTTGATTTTAATAAATTCATTTATTGTTTGTTTATTTATTTATTTATCGTTTTTAATTGTTTAATATTTTTAATTTTAATGATTTGTGTATCCCACAGTCTTTTTCAGTCTAAACATATGTGTGTATTTTCTGCAGACGCGGCCCGCTGAAGTTGGGCATGTCAAAGGTCACACAGGTGGACTTCCCGCCCAAAGAGCTGGTGTCATACTCAAAAGAGACCCAGACGCCCACACAGACTCATCACAAAAATGGTAAATCACACACACGCTGCTTTTCTTCAAAGCATCAGTGTGTGTATGAGACTAAACTCTTTCTCTGCTGTCTGTAGATGAGGAAGAGGAGGAAGATCTGGCTGTGACGCAGCCTGTACTGGAGCCTCAAGAGGAGAAAGACTCTGAAAAAGAGGAAGAAGAAGGTAGCGCTCTGAAACACAGCAATGAGAGAAATCATGTTCAGTAGTTGTCTTCTAAAATTAATTTTACATTGTTACGTGATATTAGCCTTAAATGATTATTGATGAAGGAAACTTTTCTGTGTGTAGCGCCTCATGAGCTGACGGAGGAAGAAAAACAACAGATTCTTCACTCAGAGGAGTTCGTGACTTTCTTTGACCACAGCTCTCGTATTATGGAGCGCGCTCTCTCTGAGCAGGTGGATGTGTTTTTCGACTACAGCGGTCGAGACCTTCAGGATAAAGAGGGGTGAGGAGAGAGTTTGTTTATATGTTATCAGATGTGGAACGTCTCTGGTGTGTGATGGTGAAATTGTGTTTGTTTCAGGGAGTCTCAGGCTGGGGCCAAACTCTCCCTGAACAGACAGTTTGTGGACGAACGCTGGTCTAAACACAGAGTCGTCACCTGTCTCGACTGGTCACCACAGGTACTTGATCATGCAAACTTTTCACTGATAGTGTGTATTTAGTTAAATACAGCTTTTCCCATCACTGTTCCTGTTCTTGTTCTCATCAGTACCCTGAGCTTCTGGTGGCGTCGTACTGCAGTAATGAGGATGCGCCACATGAGCCGGACGGTGTGGCTCTTGTCTGGAACATGAAATATAAGAAAACCACACCAGAATATGTCTTCCACTGCCAGGTGACAATCTCAATGCATATCTTTATGCATTAAAAAATGTAAATTATTATTTTTGGTAACACTTTATTTGTGTCCTCGTTACATGTAGTTACTATAGTAATAACTATAAATAATTCATAATTACATGCTGCTAACCCTAAACCAAACCCTAAACCCATAGTAAGTACATGTAGTTAATTATTATCCCTACTCAGTACTTAAATGTTTAATTACACTGTAACAAGGACACCTTAAAATAAAGTGTAACCATTTTATATAATTTTATATAATAATATATTGTTATGTTGAGGTTCAAAGGTCACATGGCTCATGCAATATGTGTCTTTGTTCAGTCTGCAGTGATGTCAGCAGCGTTTGCACAGTTTCATCCTAATCTGGTGGTTGGAGGCACGTACTCGGGTCAGATCGTCCTGTGGGACAACCGAAGTAACAAACGCACCCCTGTACAGAGGACTCCACTCTCAGCCTCAGCTCACACGGTACACGAGGACAAACACATCTGCATCTTCTTCATCCACACTGTTCTGGTGGCTCATTTCCATCACTGTTCTCTCTCTCTCTCTCCAGCACCCTGTGTTCTGTGTGAATGTGGTGGGAACTCAGAACGCTCACAATCTCATCAGCATCTCCACGGATGGGAAGATGTGCTCCTGGAGTCTGGACATGCTGTCTACACCACAGGTAACACATCTACATACGCTAAGTTTGGGGTCAGTGAGATTTTTTTTTTAAAGAAATTATTAGGTTTATTCAGCAAGGACTCATTAAATTGATCAAAAGTGCCAATAAAGACCAATTTATAATGTTATAAAATTTCTATTTCAAATACTTCAAATCAGCACAACTGTTTGCAACATTGATAATAATAATAAATGTTTTGAGCAGCAAATCAGCATATTAGAATGATTTCTGAAGGATTATGTGACACTGAAGACTGGAGTAATGATGCTGAAAAAGCAGCTTTGATCACAGGAATAAATTACATTTGACTATATATTCACATAGAAAACAGTTATTTTAAATGGTAATAATATTTCACAATATTACTGTTTTTACTATATTTTTGATCAAATAAATGTAGCTGTGGTGAGCAAAAGAGACTTCTTTCAAAAACATAAAAAAAAATCTTACCCCCTTAACCCCAAACTTGCATAAACTGGTAAAACATGTATTTGAATGCACCGTAAGTTGCTTTGGATAAAAGCGTCTGCCAAGAGCATTAATACAAAAATTCTATGAATCCTAAAAATGTCAACAAAAAAGTCTTAGTAGGCAACTCACCAGGGTTTGAATCAGTGCCATTCGATCTCTTGCATCCAGATACACAACAGTCAACCTCCCACGTGTTGTGTGTGTGTGTTTTTGTATGTAGGACAGTCTGGAACTCGTGTTCAAACAGTCCAAGTCAGTTGCCGTGACCTCCATGTCATTTCCTCTGGGTGATGTCAATAACTTTGTAGTGGGCAGTGAGGACGGGTCTGTCTACACTGCCTGTAGACATGGCAGGTAAGAGTGTGTCAGTGTGTTTGTGTTAGTTTCACATCCGCACAAGTGTTTGATTTCTATTGGTACGCGTGTGTGTGTTGTAGTAAAGCGGGCATCAGTGAGATGTTCGAGGGTCATCATGGACCAATCACAGGGCTCGACTGCCACACAGCAGCGGGACCGGTCGACTTCTCTCACCTGTTCGTTACTTCCTCTTTTGACTGGACCGTCAAACTCTGGAGCACCAAGGTGCCAAACACACTACATCTACACCACTGAAGTGGTTACTCTGATTTTTTTATATATTATAGTATTTTTTTTTAATATTGTCAGTTAGTATTAATTTTAATTTTAATTTATTTTGTGTGCTTTTGTCATTTTTACTTTATTTTTTTTAATTCTGTTTAGCTTGATTTCATCTCTGTTTAGCATGAGTTTTCATCTAATATTTATTTTTTATTCAATTTCAGCTTTATTTTAATTAATGAAAACTAATTTTAATAGTTTTAGTTTACAGTTACAGTGGTCTGTTTGTCTCTCTTGACAGAACAATAAGCTTTAATTTATTTTTTATTCAGTTTTAGTAATTGTATTACTTCAACTAAACATATTTTATTTCAGTTTTATTTTTCATTGAAGTTTTAAGTTTTCAGATAATATTTTTATTTGATTTCATTTCAGCTTTATTTTTTATAAAGCTTTATTTTTTAGTTTTAGTTAACAATAACAATAGTTAAGTTTCCATCCAGTTTTTGCAATGTTTTATCGACAAAGTGAATATGCATAAAAAAAAAAGGTTTGCTGAAAAATTTGCTGTCTTCACAGCCTGTTTCCATCCAATTGGCCTTCTACTGATAAAATGGTGTGCGTGATGATGTCATCACTAAAAAACAAAACAAAAAAACCCCCTGCATCATTGCATAAGTGTCACATTGTGGCTGTGATGAATCAGAGATTACCAGGAAAGCATATCTACTACATAATGCAAAGACGAGACCAAACAAAGAATTGAGGAAACTAAGAGCTTAAATACACAGGGCGACATCATGATTGACAGGTGAATGTAACTAGTAACTAAGGGAACTAACAAGGGATTAATCAAGACTAAACTGAACCGGAGACACAAGTGACAAACACAAAAAGGCAACTAAACTAAGCATAATCCTGACAATAAGATTACGAATTTACATTTTTTTTGTTGCAATTAGCTATCACAACTTAAATATTTGCATTAGAATAAATCTTACCCAGATTTAACTTGTTGAGATAACTCAAATATCCAAGTTGTCACTTAATACAACTTCACATTTTAAGTTAACTAAAATTTTAAGGCAGCATGAACTCTTACTTTAAGTTGAAACAATTTTTTTTTAGTGTAGCCTACAGAATTCAACTAGACTTTTTCATCTTCAGAACAAAATAAATACATTTTAATTTGCAAAATAAAAGGAACATCAAAGATGTGTCATCAAGAAAAAAAATATTGGACAAAATTACAAAAATAAGGATTAATGATGTTTGAGAACATGTAATGCGTCTTATTCTTACCAACAGTTATATATAACTTATTAATATAAATAGGTTTAATAGATTTAATGCACCTTTGAACATTATAGAGAAACGGTGCTTTAAAGGGAGCAACGGCAGAATGCGGACAATGCATGTAGGCTAATCATGTCATGTGACGGCGTTAAAGCCCTTTTTCTCAACAAAAAGTGTTTCCAAACTAATTTTGACATCATTTGAAGTATCAATATAGAATTTACTGTATGTGATAAAGGTAAATGAAAAAAAGACTCCCATAAGCTATATCAGTAACCATTTTGAAGTGCTAAACCTTTTTCCCGCCAAAAAAATCCTTGGATGGAAACCTGGCTAATGATGGTCTGTTTGTGTCTCTTCTGACAGAACAATAAGCTTTGATTCAGTTTTAGTAATTTTAGTACTTCAGCTTGCTTTAATAATTTATATTTTAATGTTTATATTTGATTTAATTTCAGCTTTATTTCAATGACCAAAAGCAATTTCTAATAGTTTTTGTTTTAGTGAACAATAACAACACTGGTCTGTTTGTGTCTCTCCTGACAGAACAATAAGCCTTTGTACTCTTTTGAGGACAATTCAGACTACGTGTATGATGTCATGTGGTCACCCACACACCCGGCTCTGTTTGCTTGTGTGGACGGGCTCGGACGTTTGGACCTGTGGAACCTTAACAATGAAACTGAGGTACACAAATCTCATAGAAATATAATATGAACAAATCCACAAATCTTGAATGATTATGTGCTGCTTCAGGTTCCCACAGCAAGCATAACCGTGGAAGGAAACCCTGCGCTGAACCGCGTGCGCTGGGCTCACTCGGGACGAGAGGTGGCCGTCGGCGACTCTGAGGGTCAGGTGCACATTTACGATGTTGGAGAGGTGAGGATGACACTGCTGAACCACTTTCAGTTTTCAAAAATACTGTAGTTTGTATAGAAGCTTGTTTCCACCACGGAATTAAAAACCTTTTTTTTTTTACTTTTTATCTCACAATTCTGACTTTTTTCACACAATTGCAAGTTAAAAAGTCAGAATTGTGAGATAAAATTGTCAGCCAACTTTTATATCTCACAATTCTGAGAAAATAAGTTATAATTGTGAGAGATAAACTCACAATTATGAGAAAAAAGTCAGAATTGAGTTTATATGTAGCAGTTGACTTTTTTCCTCAAAATTGCGACATATAAACTCAATTGCGAGAAAAGTCAGAATTGTCAACTGACTTTATAACTCACAATTGCGAGTTTATATCTCACAATTTTGAGAAAAAACATCAGAATTGTATATAAACTCGTAATCGAGAGAAAAAGTCAAAATTCCGAGTTTAAATCTTATAACTCGCAATTGCAAGAAAAGTCAGAATTGAGTTTGTATCTCGCAATTGACTTTTTTTCTCAAAAGTTTGAGATATAAACTCGCAATTTCAAGTTATAAAGTCAGAATTGCGAAATATAAACTCAGTTGCGCAAAAAAGTCAGAATTGTCAGCTGACTTTTTTTTCTCAGAACAATTGCGAGGTTATATCTCAATTTTGAGAAAAAACATCAGAATTGCAAGATATACTCATAATCAAGAGAAAAAAAGTTTGAACTGGGAGTTTATCTTGCAATTTTGACTTTTTTCTTCAGATATAAACTTGCAATTGTTATAAAGTCCGAATTGCAAGATATAATCTCGCAATTTTGCAGGGGAAAATAGTCAGAATTATGAGATAAAAAGTCGTGATTACTATTTACATTTTTTTTATTCCTTGGTGGAAACAAACCTCCATAAGTTTGTCATTGAAACACATTTTGTGTTTTTTTTCTGCAGCAAATTTCAGTGCCCCGGCCGGATGAGTGGACTCGCTTTGTGCGCACGCTCACTGAGATCAACGAGAACCGTGAGGACGTAGAGGAACTGGCTGCTCAACGATTGGCTGCATGATCACCATAGCAACCCCTGCTGACCAATGACGGTTCCCCTGCTTTTGCATATCTCCACCCTCTCTGAAGTTATTTTAGTGTTACTGGATGACAATCTTGGGCTCTTTTTTAATTCTAAAGGGACAAATGGATTATTATAGAAAGCAAGACTTTGCTTTTAACAAATTAAGCACTTAGAGTTGCTAAATTTTGGAGTAATATTCGTAGTGGGATGGGATGGTAAACTTGGCTAACTTAGATCATATCAGGTGGGAATTATTATGTTTTTATCTATTTATAAAATAAGAGGCTGATTTGCTGTGCAACAGCACTAGCACTACAAATATGCAAACTAATGTACAGCATCTTTATAATGATCTAAGACACTGACGTAACCTAGAGTAACTGGAGAAATACGTTTTTAAGAGGTGGAATATTTTTTAACATTCCCTTCTGGACAAACTTTCACATTATTGGTATTATTTATAGCTTTTTAACAAATGCATTTTGTTTTTAACTCATAAAGACTGAACTTGTACGTTTGTAATAACTCAGAGCAGAATCAGCATACTTTCCAACATGTAACTCAGTTCTTCTGAATGCCTTAAAGCAAACCTTAGAACACACATTGCACACACACACGCGTATCCACAAACTTCCATCACATAGCATTATATTCTCTTGGTGCTTGTTCATCTCGGCGCTTATGACTGAAAAAGATTTTTTTGCCTTAGCAAAAAGTGTAAAAAATGCCCAGTGTTGTCATTTTTAAAGGGGCTGTGGTTCCTTGATTAGCATTTTAAAGCCTGTAGGTTTAAACTTAAAACTTCCCTTTGGCAAATATTTAGACTAATACAATGTTATTATTTTGCCATTTATTTTACTAATATATTCTAAACTGAGTAGTTCATAACCAGCTTGTCCACATTTGAATCCTGTTATATTTATGTATTTTATTTTATTTTTTTTTTTACATATTTTTTTTTGTTGTTGTTTGAATTTAGTGACCTCCCAGCTCATAGCGTGTGTGATCTTACAAAAAAATTGAAATATAAGTTTATTAATTTTCTGTGGATTTCTAGTAGTATTTATCTAATTTATGTATTTTTTTTGACATTGTATAAGCAACAACATATAGTAACTGACATGAAATCTCAAGACCTGAAAAGAGCTTCCTTTTTACGTTCACATACATTTTTTAGCATAAAATCTTGCTGTTGGAAAGAAACATTGGCAATGTTTTGACATGAATTGAACCTAGGGCCTCATTTATAAAGCGTGCGTACGCACAGATTTGATCTTAGAGTGTGCGTACGCTTAAATCCACGCCAACGCTCATATTTATAAAAACGGCCTTTGACGTGGAAAAGTGCTTAGCGTCACGTCAGGGTCTGAGCAGACGTACGCACTTTTCCTGGTCAGATTACTGCAGGTTTTTGGAAATCTAAACTATTCTGCTCGCCAAGGATTTGGACGATGACTGTTGATCTTTTATATGTAAATGACATTAATTAGGTTTTGTTTAAAACGCGGAGAACTGAAAGCATTCAGCTGCGCGCAAGTTCAAGATTATTTGAGATTTATAGATTTCACATCTGAAAGAGAGGCGTACGCTCGTTTTCTGTGTGTACGTTTATTCTATAAATCCCAGGTACGCGCATCTGAGAAATGATCGTAAGATCAAATTTAAGACGGTTTCTGCGCAACATTTTATAAATGAGGCTCCTAGACTTTAAAATATTGTGGACAATTAAAGGGTTCAAAGCATCCAAAATGATAATGTAAAAAAAAAAACTAGTCCAGAAAATCAAACCTGCCTTAATCTAGACATATTCTGAACCAAAGCTAGTCTGTTTGTCTGTTTCCTTTGAGTGTTGTTTTACTGTTTTATGAGTGATGAAATGAAGGAAGCTCTGTACCTCTGTATCTGACATCTGATTACATTCATCAGGATTCCCACAGTCATGTAAAACCCAGTCAAATCAGGGAATTTTAAAATTGATATATTTACAGGTCCAGAAAAGTTGTGTAAATAAAATCTTGGAAAGATGTCTTGGAAATATTTTTAGCTTGGGATTTCAGGATTAGGAGCTTTTGACTGAACTCTTTCCCCGCCATTGACAGAATTTTCCGTCATTTATGACACAAAGCTTTCCCGCCATTAACAAGCTTTTCCTGCGATGGAAGCATTGTAAGCTAACGCGATCATAAAACAGCATATAAATCAAAACTGAATGAAATGTTGAACCCAAAGAGGTACATAACTGTACAAACTTTGGGGGTGTTGATGGACTCGGTCTACTCCATCTAAGTTTTGTGAGAATGATCAAAAATGGTTGACAACTTAAAAACTGGCGGGAAAGAGTTCATTGTTAGACAATATGTTTGTGTAAACGGTTAATACCCATACAGTTTATTCACAATGAACTTGAACATAAAATGCTTAACACAACATAATGACAATATAAAAAAATAGTTACGTATTTTAGGCATTTAAAATGCATATTCCATGGCATTTATAGATTTGCTTTGGACATAATTGGACTTTCAATAGCACAATGATCACAAGTCACTTCAAATAATCAATTATATCACATAATGGTATTTCCTTAGCTAGAAATTGAGCTTTGTGCATGCAATTTCTATATTATGTTTTAGAAAAATCCAGTAATCATGAATAGAAACAACTGAAAATCCACTGGTCAAAATGTGTGGGAACCCTGATTTACCTGATGACTGAAGTGAGCAGGACAAGCGTGTTGATGGCCTGTGATCTTGCATGTGCGTTTGGTCATGCAACAATTTCACTAATTCTTTTGTAACTTGCTGTAATAAACTCAATAAAACCTTCACAAACTAGAAATAAAATTTAACCGTACTGATTTATTTCCATAAAATACAAGAATGAAATGCATTTAAATTACTTTCTACATTTCAAATCGACCATGATTTCTTTGATCAAGTTTTGAAACCTCTGTACATCAGTCACTGTGACACAGACAGAGATATCTCTGTGCATGAGATGTACATGTATATACAGTACATGTGCAAGCTACGCAAAGCCAAATAAGCAAATGAAAAGCACTACAGCATGCTTCGGTCACAACAATACATCAGTAATCATGAGACTAAAACTTAAAAGCAGCGAATGTGCGTCTTGGGGAGCGGAGAAACATAAAACCAATGTGTTATGGTTTTCCATTCAGGAGTGTTTCATGAAAAGCTCTTTAGCTCTTGTTACAGCCACACAGTCGTTTCAATATTAGCCGGTGGCTGAGTGATGAACTTCTCTAGAGCCCTTGATGGATATTTCACTGTACTTGTGTCGTTTTAGGTCTTGATCAGTGTGGCAAACATCTACCCTGTGCTTTAGCGCAAACACACTATGACCTCTAAACAGTGTTCTTCATCAAAACTGAGGCACTGATATGGGTTAAAGCAACAAGACTCTGAAAACAAGTATAATTTCCCAGGTCCCCCACCTAAAAACTGAAATGAAAGAGAAAATAAAAAAAGTGTGGGAAAATGTAGGCAAATGTAGACTGTGGGAGGGAGGCATGCAGCCATTGGAGGACAAGGCCATGATAGGCGGGGCATGATTTATGATGCAGCAGCTTGTTCCGTGGGCGTTTCGGAGTGAATGGCCATGACCCCCGAGGATTTGAACTTGGGCAGGTGCAGTCCGAACTTGTTCTCCACCCCAGCAAAGGTGGCGGCTGCCAGACGGTAACCACCGACATGTTCAGAACTGACAGGAGGAAGCTCAGAGATCCGGGATTTGGGCATTGGTTCAGAACCAGCAGGGCGACTGGAAGGGGAAGAAAAGAAGTTTTTGCTTTAGCAGATGCTTTTTATGCAAAGAAACTCAAAGTGAGATATTTTTCCAGATAAAGGCTCTGTTTGCTAACTTCCACCACACCACACTGCCACTGAATAAAATGCTTTACCAATGGTGCAGAAACAAAACCCTGCCCTCTATGTTAGTCAACCTGTACACATAGTGATTCACAGGCAGAGAGTCTTTCTGATTGGCTAGTTTTTTGGTCTTTGACTCATTTCCAGAGCCTAGGGCTTTTAAGAGACCAGTGGGATTTCTCAGGACATGCCTGACAAATATGTTGGGGACATTTTAGCACCATTAACAAAACATTTTTTGGGGTTATATTAACTGTAAGCTTTTTATAGTTGCCAGCATACTAATCAAAGATCATTCTATGCATTCTAAGCATAATTACGTAATTAACCCTACCATTCAAAAGTTTACGGTTGGTAAGATATTTTTTTTAATGTTTTTAAAAGAAGTCTCTTCTGCTCACCAAGGCTGCATTTATTTGATCAAAAATACAGTAAGAACAATAATACTGTGAAATATTAATACAATAAATTTGAATACATTTTAAAAATGTAATTTATTCCTGTGATCAAAGCTGAATTTTCAGCATCATTACTCCAGTCTTCAGTGTCACATGATCCTTTAGAAATCATTCTAATATCCTGATTTGCTGCTCATTTGTTTATTATCATCAATGTTGAAAACAGTTGTGCTGCTAAATATTTTAGTGGAAACCATGATACATATTTTCGGTGTTCGGGCTTTGATAAATAGAAAGGACAAAAGAACAGCATTTATTTGAAACAGAAAATCTTTGCTGAATAAAAGTATTTTCTTTCAAAATGAAAAATCTTAATGACCCTAAAATTATGAACTGTAGTGTATATTAACTGTCAGCGTTTTTTTTTTTTTTTTTTTTTGATCATTTTCAAAAAACCTTCATGGCATATTTTGTTGTATGAATATCTGAACATACAATATATCAAAAGAAAGAACAGATCCTCTGCTTTTAAACAAACTGGAGTAGATCGAGCCCATTAACGTTGGCACAATAAATATAGAATTCAAACGTAAGTGTATGTATATCAGCTATAACAACCATGAATGTGGCTTATCCATCAGATTTTATCACATTATCTATCTGTTTTAGAAGCATGATGTCTTCATGCTGTGTGAATCCTCTGGTAAAACACGTTACTTAACATTTCCCACTTTCAGGCAGTACAAAGTGTGCTTAACATGATCAACACTTACTGTCCTCCGAAGTCAACGTAGAACCATCGCTGCAGGAGCTCATATGTCACCAAGGTCACACCGAACTGAGGGGATGAACGGAACACGCGAGCTACAGAGAAGACGGAGAGAGGACCGTGAGTGAATATGGACGTGACTGTAATGAAATCTGTGTGACGTGTTTGTGTGTGTACCTCCGGCTCCCTTCCATAATGCTCGGAAGCCTTCCTCTTTTAAGATCTTCCTGAAGCAGTCGATCACTCCAGAATAAGTCGTCTGACCAGCGCGTGCCGCCACCTGCAGTCGTGTTTTGATGACATCAGCAGGGGTGACAAGCGAAGCAGCGGGTACACCTGTCAATTAAAATCATTCAAACATCTATTAATACATGAAAGAAAATCTCTGAACTTAAAACAGGAAATCTGGTCAGATGCAGTTTCATTTTATCTGAAAAAAAGTCTTGATGAAATATAAGTAGTGGAAGATCTTATCTTCCCTATTGTGATGTAAATGAAAAAAATAAAAAATAAAAATAAAAAATTAGGGCAGGAACTTTGTTTTAGTTTTTTGATTGGATTTTGAGTTGTGGCTGTTGCACTCAAAATTGGAGGAAGATCTGCAGAGGTGGATTAAATGCAGATTAAGCAGATTAAATGATTGGAGAAGTCCTGCTTACATCAGCAGTGAGAAGTCTGTCAGGACTTGATGGAGGCCGAAGGATGATCGAGTTATGAAATTTTGAAAAAAGAAAAAAGGAACATGTACACGGACGAATCGTTCACAATAAGATCAATAAAATGCATTTAAAAAATAGATATTCATCAAAAAAAAAAAAAAAGAAAAAAGAAAAAATGGTTATAAGGGTGCAACCAGTCCTTAACCTGAAACTGAACTGGGCCAGCATCACAAAGTTGAAGTCATGTTCTGACCTGCGATGGCACCAGCGGTTAACAACTGCAAAGGCCCCAGTCTTCCATCCTCATCTGACAGTTGTGTCTTCGTATGAGCATAGACGGGGAAATAGATGGCAGAGAAGGGGATATCACGCAGGAAACAAGCCTTAGCACCCTGTGGAAGAAAACCAGTAAGGTTTATGTGTTATAGTTTATGCTAAGGCATAGCGCCCATGTTCAATTGTATTCTGGATGCAAGCAGTGAGAAGTTACAATGTCAAATTTGCTTGGATAAAAAGACAAAGACAGACACATCCCCCACCTTGTAGAGGCCAAAAAAGCCGAGGTCTCGGACCACATTGAGCGCGCTCACTCTGGGGCCTGTAGTGATCTCGCCAGCAACCTGCAGACGAATCTTAACGATTTCCAGAGGGTTGGTGAAGATAACCTGCGACCCACCAGCCTGAAAAGACAGAGACAGATAGTTCAGCCAGTGAAGTACAACATAACCCAGTTTAACAGTTCTGTGCAGTTTATTATACTCACACATCCACCGGCGAGAATCTCAGCAGCCAAAGGTATCGTATCTTCTTTTGTGGTAAATTTGTCTCTCACAAAGTCATTCACCTGGAAAACAGACACACAGAAACTCATGTAATTGGTTTCACTGTCAGCGGCTCAGAAACTACTTTCTACAGGCAGTTTAATGACACTCACAGTGAGCTTGATGGCTTTCTCAGGAGCCACTCCAATGAGCTGTGGTAGAAGACCTGTAGGGGAAACACACAAACAGAAGAGTAGGACAAAGAAAGCGAGATAAATGTTAAGAAACATGCAGACAAACACTCTATATGGTTTTTCTGAAACAGGGATGTCAACATAACACAAATCCAACCTCTATAAAAGCCAAAGAATCCCTCGTATCGCAGGACTTTCTTGGCGCAGTCAAAGCTGTTCTTGTACATGAGCTCTCCTACAAAGGATCCAGTGGAGCGCTGGTTCTGCATGCGGGTCTTGACCAGGTCTATGGGGTACACAGCTGTGGCACCAGTGGCTATAAACATACACACAGGTTAGATTGCATACGTGCAAACGATATATACCCTCCATTTAAACCAGCAAAACCTGTGCATTTGAAGAGGCCATTGACAACTGTTTTCTTGCTCTTTTGAAATAAAAGTACAAATGCATTACTAGGGGTGTAATGATACATCGTTATATCCAGATATTGTGACATAAAAATGTGACTATATGTATCGTTGATGTAAACGATATAATACGCAATATAGAGTTAGTTTTATCCAAGGCTCAGCTTACTATATTTATAAGGTATAATTCACCCAAAAATGTAAATTGTCATGTACTCACCCTTACCTCATTTCAAACCTTTGTTCAACTTCTAAACACAAATGAAGATATTTTTTTTTTATAAAACCTGAGAGATTTGACACTCCATTTAAAGTCCATTCCTCTAAAACTTAAAAGATCCCAAAAATGTCATAAAGGCATTGTAAAATTAATCAATCAATAATGTATAATAATACAATAGGGGTATATTTTGTGGGTCCTGATAATAATATTATTATTTTATTGTTTAAATAATAATAAAATAACCTCTCCTCTTTATTTTGGCATAAAATATCTCGATTGTATCATATCGTGAGTTCACTATCGTGATTTGTATCGAATTGTGACACAAGTGTCTAGCTACACCACTATACACTACCATTCAAACATTTATTGTGGGTAAGATTTAGTTTTTTTTGAAAGAAGTCTCTTATGCTCTTATTGACCCCAAACCTTTGCCTGATAGTGTGCTATGAAACATGACTCTTTTAAAAACCCAATGAAATTGGACTTCATACTCATAAAAATGGACAATTAACTTGAAATGCACTTTTAAAATTTACAGTGCAACTCTTCTACGAAAACGGACAAAAAAAAAAAAAAAAAACCATCTTGTATGCTGGCTGGCATATCCAAATATTTGGCCAATAAAAAGCTTTCTAGAAAGGCAATGTCCCTTCTCCTAATACCACCTGCCTCTGACTAGCAACTGAAAGTAGCAAATCATGGTTTATGGCTTTGATGTGAACTAAAATACGGAATGATCCCTTAATGTCCTTCTCACAACTTTCTTTGTCATAAGAAAATACATAACACAGAATGTAAAAATGCCCTCAATCCATTTCGTGGGATCCTTTAACTAATACGAGAAATAAGCAGATGGCGTAAACTCTTACCTCCAGCGATGGAGCCCAGAGTAAACCTGTATGCTGACTCTGCTGCTTGCAGCCACACAGACCGAGATACATCCCCATGTGAATGCTGCACACAGAGAAAAACAGCATGTGAGTTTTAAAACTAAATGCACCATGTTTTGGGGCCAGTCTGTATTTCAGAAATATGTCAGCAGCCTGAATAAGTTTAAACCAGGTTTTTACGTTTTCTGAAGAAATTGAGAGTGGTGTCAAATCCTTAACCCAAAGTAAAAAGATGTTTTGTACCATAATTAGTTGTGTTTGCCAAGGCAAGCTCACTGATAACACTAGAATTTTCTCAGCAATATATATATGCACATTTAAATGACCCCTAATAGACTCTTATCTGATTGTTTATACAGATAAACCCACCTGTCTCTGCACCTCAGCCAGATTATATGGCAGCGCTCCTTCCTCCAGTGGCGCTATCCTCTCGATATCAGCCAGGTTTAATCGTCTACACATCATAACATACATAAACACCCGATCAGCTGATAGTAGGCAGGACACAGAACGCATGGTAGGCAGTAGAATTTTTGTTTCGATGATCCAGTTTAGACATTCTACTAACTTTAAGTAACTTTGCAACTACATGTCAACTAACTATCATTAGAGTATTAGTAGACTGTCTGCTTAATATCTGCTAACACACTATTTTGCAAAACCGATTTCACATTTTTTCAGTTTAACACGTTAAAAATATTTAACGCAATTAACACAGTATCCGTTTTTCTGCGTTATATGATCAGGCTCTTATTCATGCAAATGCTTTTAAACCATTCAAGTGCGACAAGACAAAAGAGAGTGCGCTGTCTGTGAATGTCCTACCTATGACACACACACACACAACGCGCGCCAGTATTGAGTTCTCTTCCGCACTTGAACGAACCATAACACACAAATTATGCCAAAATGTCCGTTTTGTTGAGTGTCCTCATAAGAGCAGCCTTAAATGAGTTAAATTAAGTCTTAAATGTACGTAAAGATTTGTGAGAAAATGGGACGCGTGTCAAATCCGCGCCGTGTGCAGCAGCGGCAGATCTTAGTGTCAATTTTAATCAAAGAACAAAGGTAAGAGAGAGAATTACTTGCTGCTCTTGACTGAAGAACTTAAACCTTCTGTTCCTTATTTATTTGGTTCCAGTTTGATTTTCAGTTTTTTGTTGGGTAAGTTAGCCTATTTGTTATTTTATATTAGGCCTAGCATGGTGTATTCTTATTCGTTTTGTTAATAAACATTCAATGTTTAATATAAGTGAGTTTGTTGTTGTACTGTTTTGTTGTTGTGTTTTTCAGTAAGAATAATAACCCACCATTCAAACAATTGACACTAATTTGAAAGTGAAAGTAAAATGTACACGGCCGCACTGGCATTCATAAGCGATTTAAAAAACAAAAACAAAAAAAAGAGGTGGAGGCCCCGCCTCCCGGTGACACCGGTATTACTGGTGTTGTCACATGTCGATTAACCGGTGGGAAAATTTTGCAACTACATGTCAACTTATTCTACTAACTCGAACTGTAACCTAACAGTCTACTAATACTCTAATGAGAGTTATTTGACAAAAGCTGCATTTTCATAGAAGTTACATAGGAGTTGTACAAATTAAATAAAACCAAACAAAAGAAAATAGAAAAATACAATAAATTAAATTAATAAATTCTAAAGCGTTTTCTGGAAGGACCTTGTTGAACAAGTCTTTAAGAGATCTTGCTAAATATATCGTCATCTACTTGCATTAAAAGCAGAGATGTCCAATAAGGTATGTTTAATAGAAAGGGGGGTCTTGCAGAACACCTGATCAGCTGATAATGCTGCTTAATGTACATGTGGATGAACTGGTTTTAAAAAAGGAAAGTACCCTGTTTGGGAGTGCAGCCCTGAGAGCTGGAACAGGATGTCAATTTCCATAGGGGTAATCTGACCGAACTTATTTGCAGCATGAACAAACTCCTCTATAGATGGAGAGAAGAAAGAAAACGTTAGACAATTCTGCAAAATAAACAACTTTATTCTCATATGCAGATTAACAGAAACTGAGATTATTACTGACAGCACGCACCTTTAGTGACAAGCGTATCCTTGCGAGTTCCAGCGAGAGTGCTGTAGATTTTACGGATCAGTTCCATGTTGTTCAGGAGAGAGTTGAAGGCATTAAAGTAAGAGAAGCTCACCATGTGAGAGGTGCCGCCCCCTGCTGCCTAGGAGACACACATATAAACCTTTTACAACAAACTCCATCTCAGCATATCAAAAAGATTTTATTGCACACTTACAGACACAAGGTTTTCCTCCACAAAAGGTGTGAGCATGTGGTGTCTGATGGTGGACATGATGTCACTGAAATCCAAGGATGAAATCATGCCACTCTTGACCTTGTCTTTCTGTGCGAACGCCTGTCGTGCGTGCTCCAGCTGCAGCTCCTATGACAACACAAGCACAGAAATCAGAAATTCGGTTTTGGGTAAGGAATAAACTTGTATAAAAATTTTGCCAAACCAAAAGGTCAAACCAAAAGGTCAAGGGCCAGTCAACCCCTGCTGGTAAAGAATGTAACTACACAATCCTGGGGGCATTATTATATTATTAAAAAATATATATCATAATATTAAAATTATTAATATTATGTTACAATATAATTTTTTATTAAATATAATTATATATTTAAAATATTATATAAAAACAATAAAAATTTAATATGACATCGCCATAATTTTGAGGGGTGGAACTGTGTGGTGTGGTACCTGCAGGAATTGGGTGAACTCCAGGTAACTGAGGCGTTTGTTTCTGTTATTGCCGAAATGCAAGCGGATGAACTCACAGTCCCAGTTGAAGGGGATGTGGTGGTGAACCGTCGTCTGGCTGAAGATATCACGCACGTTCTCTGTAAACACACGGACATGGACAGATTTACACTCCTGCAACACATTCCAGGCCTTGCAACATTACTGACAGTGTTGTACAGCTTGTTTGTTTAGCATAGCTATATTATGATCAGCTGACTCTGTAAAAGGGAATAAAACACTACAGCTCTGTTCAAAAACACTGGGCACATAGGCAGCATTAAATGAATTCTCATTAGTGAATTAGGAGGAAACTCCATGCACCACACAAATACTTGACTGTTTTGATATTAATGGAGTTCGACATTAGAATGTAAAAATACATAGGCTGTTTCTCAATTCCAAGAACGCAGAGAACGGACGTGCGTTCTCGCGGAGTCCGGTCTTGCCAGGCGACCTTGAAAGAACGAACTTGGAAGGACGCGTGGACACAGAACGCATCATTTGAGAATTGAGATGTGCTGCGCTCTTGTTGCTCAACGACCGTCCCAGCATCTTATAAGTGGCTAATGAACAATAAATACAACATAACATCACAAACAAATGTCATAACCTATTAAAAGATTTCTTTCATATTATTATAGACATTGTTTTCATATAATTTTATATCTTTTTATTTCAGTGCGTGTATTTATGAAAATGAGTAGCCTTTGTGTTACATGCTTTGTCAATGTTAAGATTCTTTTTTTATATGCCAATAAAAATACTGCAGGCTTTGTTCGGGTTATCACTTTATTAAAATTAAGCAAAACAAACGGACAAATGTTTACTTTCACAAGCCGTCATGTATTTGTGAGCTTGTAGCGGGAATCTCATAAGTGAGAACGAGAACTTTAAAGCTTGCAGGCTTTTGTATGTTGACCGCCTGCAGCGTCTTCTGTGATTTTTAACGGTTCGATTCTCTCAAGTCTGCATTCAATGCATCCTCAGTATCAAGAACACATCCGGGTACTTTCATGCGTCCTCTGTTCTTGTGTTCTTGAGTACTGGCATTGAACTTCAGCGGTTGATGATGACGTAGAGCAAGAACACAGGACGCAAGATCGCTTAAGAAAGCATATTAAGAAACAGCCATAGTACACACAAACATGGTGTACAGTAGTCCATTTTAAATAAGACTGAACACTTATATACAAACAATACTGTTCTCACCGAAGGATACATCTCCAGTGCCCGTCTTGTCAAAAAGCTGGAAGGCCACGATGAAGAGGGCATCAGGCACACACAGCACTGACTCAAAGGCCAGAAACTCTTGGTATGAGATCAGCCTGAATAAAAAGACAGAAGAATCATTTAAAAAAAAAAAAAAAAAAAAAAATATCTCTCTCACACAAAACACATTAAGACGTTTTTAATTCTATTAAACTCAACACTAGTTGGATCGCTTGCAACTACATGTGTACAAAACAGAATTTTCTAAATTATGCCATGTACACTACTTTTTCTTCTTTTTTAAAGAATACTTTTATTCAGCAAAGAAACATTAAATTCAAAAGTGACAGTAAAGACATTTATTATAACGTTACAAAAAAAATTCTATTTAAAATAAATGCTGTTCTTTTGAACTTTCTATTCTATATCACAATTTCCACAAAAATATGAAGCAGCACAACTGAAGGACCATATGACACTTAAGACTGGAGTAATGATCACAGGAATAAATTACATTTAATAATATTTTCAAATAGAAAACCGTTCTTTTAAATTGTACTATAATTGTGATCAAATAAATGCAACCTTGCTCTTTCAAAAACATTAAAAAACAAAAAGTGCAATACAGAATTTTCAAAATTATGCCATAAGCACCTGGCTGCTACTAAAGTGGGTGAATTTCTAGATCTGAGCTGATCTGAAGGTACAGGCTTTATATCAAACCATAAATAATTAGAATACAGAAAAAGTACAGAGACAGGAAACATGATGTTCATCTCACCCATCTTTTGTGGTGTCCGCCACACCGGCGAGCAGCTGCACAGTTTTAGGGTTGTAGTGGAGCTGCGTGTGGAGGCCCAAATACCTCTGCACAAAATCAGTGGGTGTCATGTACCGCTCTCCATCCTTATCCGCCACACTGGCATACTGAGGGAAAATAAAGAAAAAACCCACACAGTTACAGCATTTGTGTTGGATATGAAGCATAATTAAACATGTGTGATGGTATTTTTGGCACATCAAAAACATGGTTAAAAAAAACAACAACAACAACAACAACAACAACAAAAAAGTCATGTACCATTATAAATATATTTTAAGAGTTTTATTATGCATGCCCCCAGTGTTAAGAAAAATAAAACTGTAGTTGGTCATGTAAAATATCATTGGCCTCTTTCAAACAACTGTTTTGGCAACATGCAAGCTGCAAACTTACTTATCAAGTACAAACATCCGCCTACTGGGAAAACTAGGCAAAGGTGACATCATATTCATGAGCCAAGCGAGTTGTGTATTTTCCCAGTTTTGTAAAAAAAAAAAAAAAAAAAATCTGGACACAAAATGCTGAAGGGAGATGCCCTCTGACCTTAGGAAGACCTGACATTCATGTCTTCCTTCCATCTTACATGCTTGAGTCCTATTAATAGAGCCACATCGCACACAAGTCACTGTGTTACCAGACACCAAAGCTGCCCAACACGGCCCAAGAAACAACTACTCTCGGCTGACAGACGCACAAGATCTTAACGGCGGAAGTGATCACAAATCACTACATGAACATAAGAGCCCTGGAGGATATTTAAAGCCAGAGAGCTATTTACCCACAATCACACACAGGTGTCTAGACGTTCCTTCCTGCGCATGCAAGTCTCTCTTTGTGTTGCTTTTGGAAAAAGGAGACGGCTCCAATCGGTCATGATGTGCATGCTGAAGTGAACCTGACATTCTTAAGCATCCTAAACTTACCGACAACAGCGTGACAATTAAAGTGCAGCGTGACTAAGGAAATAAAGCTGTAATGACAGACCAAAGTCATGACACTAACTACTTTACAGCTGGTTCAAAGCTGCTCAATTTACTACAGCGTAAAGGAGGAAACAAACCAAAACCCAAATACAACTTTTAAAGGAAGGATTTCTGCTGTATAATCTTACCTTTAGAAAGATGACCTTCAGCTCGTTAGGGTCGGCCCTTTTGGTTGACTGCACCTGCAAAACGAAAACAACACAACAATAAGGCTGAATGACAATATAGAGACAGAATGTGAATCTAAAGAGCTATTATCCATAATTATAATCACAAAAGCACCACCTATCTAGTGAAATGCATTGTATGTTTTGACCTAACAGATCTATCTGTATCTATGACAAAACTCGGTGTTTTTCAGTCCCAGAATGACAAGGTTTTATTGAGAGAACGGTCAAAACTACATTTACTCCCAAATCTTCTCGTAAATATCAAATGCTACACGCGGTTTAAGGGCATATTCAATATCACTGGGACTTTCCGGCTCATAAATATTGCACAGAATACATCTACAACTAAACCAAGTTTTTTAAAAAGCACATAACCAAAAATAAACCAACCACTAATTAACCAACACAAACACATATAAAGCCACAGAGTCCCTGAAGAATAAAACGAGCCCAATTTCGCCCACACTACATGATCCTTACACGCCTGACTTGACTTTATAAACAAAAGCTAATCTCTAACAACACAAAAGGCTGTTAAAGAGCTGATTAATGCTTTTTAACACACATTTCTGATATTTTTTATGGTTTTATGATCCTCACAGACACTGAATTCAGTCAAAGTCTCAGCGCGAGCGTTGTGATAAGCTCAGTGATGCTCGCGCCGGTCAGTTAAAAACGTTTATCACACTATCTACTGATCTAATTTCTATATCTATTAGCCTTTCTCCCACATATAATCACCAACTACAATTAAGAGTTGACAGCTAAAAATTAGAAACATTATTTTTCAGTCAAATACTGTATCGCTGGAGTCACCTTGGCCGCCATGCTGCTGTCTGACGTCACGTGTGGTCGTTTGGGTTCGCGCAGGCGCGTGGCCGATGACAGAGCGTGTGTGAAAAAAAAACCCAAAGGAGGTGCGCGCGCACCTGTGATATCACGCCTCACAAGGTTCAGCCGGATACGGATATTTCCAAGCAGCCATTGAAATTTATTTTGAATCTATAAAAATATTCTATTTAATTTGTTTTTATGTAGTTAGTATTGTATTTTTATATGGATTTATGTTGTTTGTTAGAAACTACTTAATTGTTTTGCATTTTTGTAAAAAACAGAATCCCTTACAATTTTCAAGAAACACCTAAATACTTTAATTATGGCCATATATGCAACTAAAATGTGGAAAATGTATTTTTATATATGATGGAAAATACATTTTAGTCACACATTTACATTTCATGCGTTAAAGGACAATATTTGAATAAACTAAAAAATCTGTTTCTTTAAAAATATCTTTATTGTACACATTCTCATAAGTAAAAAGTGCAGCATCAAAGCAGACATATTATGCACTTTTCCCCATGTTTGCATTTTCAAAACCACATCACAACATTAAATGAGGGTTGAGTATCAAATTAAGGAAAAAAATGACACCATAAACAATTGAAACTCTTTTTCCTCTACAACCAAACTGATATTTACAGATACATACAAAAATTCAGAAAGTCCCAAGAGCGACAACAAACTTTCCATCCATCTTTAAGAGCACATGTGCACTGCAATGTCCCTCATGTGCTCTGGCGCCCTCTACTGGACCCTGTGCTTATAGAACCAGCAGAGACCTTTAGTGAAGTTCCAGCCAAGTGAAATGGAAAGAACATACAGGAGTCCGAGCAAAGCAAAGGGATACAGAAGCACCACAGTGTTCTTTAAGAACGGGAGCGCTAAAGAAACAAGGAGAGAAAATTAGACAATTTTCAGCTGAAGAACTTATGGATGGTAAAAATACAGCTTTCACAACACTTACCACTGTAGCCCAGGAATGTGATGTAAATATAGTAACCGATTGCAATAAGCCACAAGGTGTTTCCCACAAAATAACCCAGGAACCAGTCTGAACTCGTAACAACAATATCTGTCAAGAGAGCAAGATGTGTTCACAATGTCCATAATTGAAAACAGTACAGCTTATTATACATTTATACACCTCTTTACTTACAGTTGATGAAGAATAGCTGTAAAAAGTGCAGAATGACCAGAAGAGGGTAGAAAGCATTTAGATGGACGTCAAACGCGTAGCCCCACTCCACATCATAATCTCTGCTACGATGTTTCATCAGATATTTATTTGTAACAAACCTGGAAAAGAAAAAACAAAACAGGGATTACTGTAAAAAAACTCTACATGACCTATTCTAGTAAAATTATGCCTATTTATTATATCATTCTCTAAAGTACTTTATTCAGATTGGTCAGACATTATTGTATAATAATCACTAAACTGTACAATCAGGCAACCCTAGGAAATTGATTTCCTAATAATAATCACATAAATAAAATAAGATCAATATTTCATGTCCATTTATTTATTTGGTAAATAATCATATATTAATCAGGATAATGTACAGTCAGCCAGTAAAAATAAATACAAAACACATCTTTGTGCCAGTGTTATATTAGTATTATTTATATATTATAATTGACAATATTTATTAAAAATTTGAATTAGCTTTTATTTTTGGCTTTTCAGTTTACATGTTAGGTTTTAGTAATTTTGTTATGTGCTTATGGCATTTTTATTAGTTTTTGTTTTTTAATATTTCTATTAGTTTTAGTCAGTTTTAGTAATATTTTTGTTTTTTTATCCAACAAAATATAAATGTAAGTTTTTCATCCAATATTTATTTTATTCTAGCTTTAGTTCAATTCGCACTGGGGTCCTAACCACCCTGTCCGGGTTTATTTCATGAAAACGTGTAAAACTGTGAACTGAAATTTCTTCGTACAAATTAAATGGAGAATAGATTTTATTCTGAAATTAACAATAAAAAAGACAAAAATCCATAACCCAGAAATAGAAACTGGATCAATTCCATATAAGCAAGGTCAACATTAGAGTCGGCATGAAACGAAAGTTGCAATAGTCTTTTCTTCCTTATTGAGACATATATCCAATTGAAATGGCTTCTGGAATTACAAAAAAAAAAAAAAGTAGCTGCTATCGGTACCGTCTTTCAGTGGCTTAACTCGAGACAGGCAAAAATTTATTTGCATTAATACACACAAATCTCGCTCTGTCACTGTTTCCCGTGGTGTACCTCAAGGATACGTTCTTGGTCCACTTCTATTTTTTCTATATTTCACTTCTATATCCTCTTGGTCAGATAATCCAGCGTCATGGTCTTAATTTCCATAGTTACGCTGATGATACACAAATTTATCATACTGTTCAGCCCAATTCTGTTTTTCATCCCCCTTTCATCACTTCCTGCCTACAAGAGCTCAAAGTATGGATGGATCAAACTTCTTAAAACTGAATACTGACAAAACAAAATCCTGTTAGCAGGCCCTAAATCCCTTGTCATTTCCCAACATGACTTCTCCGTTAATTTTGACGGAGTTATAATTCATCTTTCACCCATATATGGAATCTTGGGGTTATGCTCTGAACCCCACATCAGCCAGCTTGTTAAATCCTGTTTTTTCCACCTTCGCAACATTATCCATATACGGCCTTTACTAAATCTCAAAGATGCCAAAACTGTTATCCATGCTTTTATAACCTCACGTCTGGACTAACTCTTTGTTTTGTAGCCTTCCCACTAAAGCCCTCAATCGCTTGCAACTAGTTCAAAACTCAAAACTCATTTACTTACAATATGTTTTGTTAACTGATTGATTTCTGTCATTGTCAGAGCCACACTTATTGTTTTGTATGTTATATGATCACCATCTGACTTCCTGTTCACTTCGTTGTTCCTTGATTGTACATCTGTATTTTTGTCAATATTATGTAAAGTGTCCTTGGGTTCTTGAAAGGCGCTATATAAATAAATCATATTATTATTATTATTATTATTATGACTTGATTTTGTCCTTGGGAATTGTTTGAATCGCAGGAAGTTGCTAGTTTTCAGTCAGTTGTGGAGGATGTTTAGTCCCACCTTCTGCCGAGACACACGTTATGAAGAGAACTGGGGTAGGGGAGGTTAACGTTTTTAATAAAAAATTACGAGGGCATATGAATTGGTGACTTTAAGGACATGCGCACACTTTGCGTGCGTGTGTGTGGGTGGCACCTTACCACATGAGTGTAGATATGAGCAATCCAACGCCGATGCAGTCGATGAAAACGACCCAGAGCAACAGCTTCAAGGTCTCCACAAAACCCATGTCTAGAACCAGACCAAAGCCCACCGTCGACACTGCAGAGATAACATTAGTTAGCAAATAAAAGTTTCCTTTCCAAAGCCCCTCCCATGTTTCCATCGAAAGTGCTCACCACACAGCCAGATGCTGAGCAGCACCAGGAACGCAGGGTCATCCCGGGCCCACTGGTCTTTAGTTTGTTTGCGGTAGTGGAAGTTGCGGTACACTTTCTGTGGGGATGTGAACAGATAGAGCATCTGCCATATGGCGAACTCGAAGTCCATCTGTCTGAAATGCAGGAGTCGCCTCAGGTACTTGTAGCGTTTGGCACCGGCCGTGTGCCGTGCCGCATCCCGTGCGCTGAGGCTGCCGTTTTGGTGGATCTGTGGAGAGCTTGTCGGCAACATACTGTTGGGATGAGAGAGAAATTTGGTTACGACAAACACAGTGGGCTGCAAATTATTGGTTATTTATAAGATATACACTGATGTCCAGATATAACACATGAATCTTGTGAATCTCATTAGGACTAAATTATGTGACTCTTAAGTGACTGGGTCATTATCAACAATTATAGCTTAGTATGTTTTGGCAAAAAGTATAACAAGTCAAACTCAATTGCAATTTCATTACAGTAAATAGACAGTACAGTAGATCTGTCTCTGCCTGAAAACTTCTAGAAAACTATCTATCATCTGTCCATGAATTTAATTTGCAAGCTATAATCTATGGTCAAGCATTAAGCTTAATAATCAAATGTACTGTCAGCTCATCAGTTCTTGTGCTTCCTATAAATATGATCTGCTATGTAAACATGTATAGCTGATCCTAGATCAGTCATATCACTCTTATTTACTTTACACAGTCTGGTCCTGGATAACAACTGATAGCAACGATACAGTAACTCTTACATTACACCAAACTCAAATCACTGTATTAAAAGCAAGGCTGCTAGTCTTAATGTAGATGCTTTATTAAGCATAATGCAAAACCCAAAGCTTTAGTGCTGTTACTTGGGCCTCGGTTCGATCCTACATAATAACCTGGTAAACCAGTTAGCTACAATGTCGCTCCTTCTCAGGGTAAGTTATAAAAATATAACACTCACCTGCTCGACAGCAGTATCAACAACTAATGAAGCAAATCTCTTAATTAGTGTGTAAAAAACAATGCAGCAACTGTGACATGTCAACTTCCTGCCTTGTCCGAACACGTAGCAGCGCAACCTATACAGTGACGCCACTTCCTGTGTCAAGGCTTTCTGGGAAATGTAGTGTTGGAGTAGAGAGAATCTCCTTCTTCTTCTTCTTCTTCTTCTTCTTCTTCTTCTTCTTCTTCTTCTTCAACTGGAAAGGTACATACCGCCACCTACTGTGCTGGAGTGTGACGAAGATGAAACACGGAAGATTTTCTATATTATGTATTTCAGGCCACTATTCCTCAAGAACGTCATTAATGCTCTAATTTTTATACCAGACTCTATTCCTGTCTTTAAAATATTGTATATGATGAAATCTGTAATACCCAAGGCTTGTATATCTCTTATAAGATCAATTCTTTCCTGTTCATATATTTTACATCTAATCAAAACATGTTCTACAGTTTCCATTTCCTGACATACATTACAAAAACCAGAATTGTGTTTGCCCATGATATGTTGTGTTGCATTAAGATTGGTGTGACCCATTCTTAATCTTGTAAATATAATACATTCCTTTCTATTTATATTATGACTAATTTGACCTTGTTTTGTTATTTTGTATTCTATAGAAATGTCTTCCTTTCTTACATAAGTCCCAGTATTTCTGCCATTTACTCCCACAAGCTTGTTGAATCAAAGACTTTCCTTCTGCCCTGCTTAAGGTAACTGCTTTGTTAATATTATCCACTTTGAGTGCTTCCTTGGCCATTTTATCTGCTGTTTCATTTCCTTGTATCCCTTGTATCCCTTGTATTCCTTGTAAGTTGCATCAGTTAGTCTTGCTTTGTTCCCACTTTTAAATTCTGGTACATAAAATGCTGCACCCGTTCGTCCTGTCTCAGGGTTTTTTGAACCGTCAGTGTACACCTGAATAAATGCTGAATGAACAGTATTAATGTATTCTAGTGTTTTATATTTGACTTTACTTCCAACTTCTCCTTTCTGAATTCTGTGATGTATTGTAAAATCAATTTGTGGTTCACTTAAAAACCAAGGTGGTATTAAAAATATTGTTACAGTTGGTCCAAATATTTTTGAATCCATCCTCATTTCTCTTGCCCATTCCTTTACCTTCCATGCAAATCCTGTACTATGTAATTGTCTAATCTCCCAACTTTCCTCTAATACTTCCTTAGCTTAAGTAGAGAGAATCGTTTCTTGAGATTACGGTCATTCCTATAATATCTACATCTAGGCCTATATCATATCTTTATACATTGGATAAAATATTAGTCTCACAATTTTTAAAGATGAAAATAATAGGTATTACTTTTCTTTTATCACAGTTATGTGAATTTTAAATAATTTATCTCATTATGAAATATTACAATCACTAATCAGAATGTTTAAACAGAATATTGTTTAACTGCTAATCAATTATACGATTTTACATCATTATTCCTTTAATATTTTGGTGGGAAAAACAAGCATGGGAAAAAAATACATCAATCCTTCACTGAGCGATGACTGGGTTCTGGTTTTTTTTTTTTTTTTTTTTTTTGCCATTTGGGTAAGTAATAATCATGTACAAGTGACTGAGCATTTCTGAAATATGCTCTGACATAATATTTTATCTATATGTTTCATAAATGACAACACAAGCATATTCATTGTGTGATATTTCGATAAACTGTGTCTAAACCAGAATAGATCTGGTAAATCTGCTTTTAGCTGAAAAAAAAATCTTTAAAAAAATTGTAATATTGTATTTTGTAATATATATTTTGTATAGTTTATATTAGGCTATATTATTTATATTTTATATATTTTAAAATTATTTTAGTTGATGTATTCCATTTTTATTTTTAACCCTTTCCACTTTTTTGTTTTCAATTGTTCTGGGTTTTTTTTTTTTTTTGCATTGCTTTTATTTATTTTTTAGATAAAATTTTTGATGTTTTTATATTCTGAAGACACTGCAGGCTTCAATAATTGCATAACACGACTGTGAAGATAAAAATCATTTTTGATGTAAGCAATAAGATATACGAGAGGCTGTGCTGTATTATGAATAAATCACATGCTTTTATAAAACTGTTACCACACATAATTTAATACAAGTTAATAAGTTAATACAAATATTAAAGCCAAAAATATGTATCAATGCAACTTTCATGAAGTCATGAAGTAAAGTTTCACTAAAGCCTTCCTTCCGCCAGAAAAAATAGTCCCTGACTGTGAACAGCAACAGAAGTTACATTATTACGCCATTAGATGGCGGCAAAGACTGTCTTTATGAGTGTCAGTCGCGAAGACTTTAATGTTGAAAAGACTGAATTGTTGTGAACACGGAACAAGACGCAACTGACAAATGCTTTGACTAGCGCTGTCAGTCACGGGAAAACCCCTTAACTGTTAAAAGAACAAGATAATACATCGGACATTTAAACAGATTTTTTTATTATGAACATAGGACTGACCTGAAGGAAAATGCTAAATCTGAATGCAGGTAATAAACTCGCTCACTCTATCTCTTTCTCACAATACTCTTCTACATAATACATTAAGCTTCAATATTAATTGAGAACATACAATTTATGTTGCTAAGAGTGGTTGCTAAGGGTGTTGTGTAGTGATACACAGAACCGTTGGGTGTTTTATCATGAATAAAACACAGCTATTGACCAATCAGAATCAAGGACAGGAACTAACCATTTTATAAAAATGTTTATAACCTATTTGCTGGTACAATAATGTTTAGAAACAACAGATGGCGCCAATGTATAAGTCTTCCTTTCTTACATTGCTACTCTTCTTTCATGCATCATGTTCAATAACTTTTAAATGGTCAAAAAAGCAAAAATGGGTTAAGAGTCTAGTTTTTAAGCAATTCTGAGTAATAATCCCAAAACAAATCAATGTCGTTAATACTGTAGAATAGTTTACCACCAGTTAGTCTATAGTTTCATGTTTGCTTACAGTGTGTTCATTTCCCAAAAAGGATGTTTTCCACTGCAAATGCAAAATAAATTTCTTTGTACTATTTTTAAGTCTATGTCTTTGAAACTAAAAGTAATCTTTTAAAACCAGTAAGCGGAGAATAGTTTTTATTTTTACCTGCACATTTCTTGCAGGTCATTGGAGCGGAGTTCACCTGAGAGATGTGTCCATCAGGTGCTTGTGTGCTATTTGGAGCAGCCCCTCTTTCACGGGTGTTTAAAAGCACAGCTTGAGGTTTGGCTCATATTTATTTAATAACCACCCACCACCTCATCATTCTTTTATCTCTTCTTTCTGTTATCCCTTTATTACAACCCTCAGACTACTCATGTGGTGGATTGTAAAACACTTTGCACATCACTTCAGAAACAAGTTTCATTTATGCCATTTTAACGTTGTGGAACACTGTTTTGCTGGCGGGCATGTCATCACAATGAATAAAACATTTATTCAGTCTTTCCATATGGCAAAACATAAATTCTCTTCAAAATACATTTGAAACGAATGAGAGTATAGGTTAAAAGAAATATATGTTCCAAATTGAATATGTGTTAATTTAAACTTACAATTTAAAAAAAAAAAAAAAAATCATATTTATTAAAAAATAATAAATAATTTTTGGACATTTTTTATATGTAAAAACCATCACACACACACACACACACACACACGTTTGTTTTTGTGAATTGTCAGGACATTTTATAGGCATACTGGTTTTTATACTGTACAAACCTTATTTTCTATCGCCCTACACTACCCCTAAACCTACCCATCACAGAAAACTGTGCACATTTTTACTTTCTCAAAAAAAAAAAACTTATTCTGTATGATTTATAAGCCTTTTGAAAAATGGGGACATGAGGTAATGTCCTCATAAGTCACCCTCTCCTTGTAATACCTATGTCATACCCTTGTCATTATACAAATTTGTGTCCTGATTTGTCACAAAAACGTGCGCGCGCACACACACACACACACACACACACACACACACACACACACACACACACAGTATCACTTTTAAAAATAAAGTTTCTTTATTATTGGCATTTATGCTTCCATGAAGAACCTTTAACATCCATGGAACCTTTCCATTGAAGGTTCTTTATAGTGGAAAAAAGTTCTTTAGAAAATTAAAACATTCTTGTCACAGACACGCCAGGCTCCACAGTCACCCAATCACATCGCACTCCCTCTCCTGAGTACTGACAAGCCACACCTGACGCCAATCCACACTCATTACCACTGCCACATAAAAGACACGCCAGTTCACTCAGTCACTGTCCGGTCTCGTTAACACTAACCTGTGTTCACTTACCTCCTGGACTCCCTTGCTCTCTACTTACCTGTCTCCAGCATCCTCAGTGATTCCCAGTGTCTCCTCGTCTCCTGTGTTTCTCCGGTGTGTCATCTGTTCCACGTCTCCTGGCATCCACGCTCCCTAAGGAACATTCAGACAAGTATCAGTTCCAGTTCATCTGCTCAGCGATCCATTCATCTGCCATCTCTTACCTGCACTCTGTTCACGCTCTGCATTACCTATAATAAACCTGTTAATCCGTACCTGTGTCTCCGCTCCCTTCTGTATGTAACAGAAGACCGGACCAACACCGCCCAGGTAACAGCATGAACAACCCGGATCCCATTCAAGAGCTGGTCACTGCACTTCGTCGCACCTTCGCCAGCACCTCCAAGACAACAACACCAGCGAACACTTCCGCATCCACCGCCGCAGCTCCTTTACCTCCCGTGGTCGCCAGTCCCATGGCCAAACCGGCGCCCTTCTCTGGTCTGGCGGAGGATTGCAACGGTTTTCTCCTGCAATGTTCGCTGGTCCTGGAGATGCAACCGCACTTGTACCCCGATGATCGTTCTAAGGTGGCTTTCATAATCTCTCAACTTCACGGAAAAGCACTGCGATGGGCTGAACCTCTCTGGAACTTAAACAACCCTGTAGTATCATCCTTGTCAAGTTTTACAACCCACTTCAAGGAAGTTTTTGGTAAACCCGCCTGGGACTCGTCGATTGGTGAGAGATTATGCAATTTAAAGCAAGGTGCACTAACTGTGTCTGATTATGCCCTCCAGTTTCGTACCCTCGCTGCTGCAAGTGGCTGGAATGAGCAGGCTTTGATCACTACGTATCGTCAAGGCCTCGATCCACGTGTGCGGTTGCATCTCGCTGCATACGAGGATTCCATCGGGCTCGAGAAATTCATTCAACTATCCATCAGATTCGCCACTCGTATGCAGTTGTGCTTAGAAGAGCACCAGGGCCAGCCACTATTCCCCTTCTTTTCCCGCCAGCCAGAGTCCGTCAGCTCCCCAGAACCAGCGAACGACATCATGCAAATTGAGCACTCACGTCTTTCAGCAGCTGAGTGACAGAGGAGGCTGACCCAGAATCTCTGCCTGTATTGTGGTGGTGCCGGGCATTATATCGCTGAATGCCCCCTACGTCCTGCTCGGCCCTTGGTGAGAGCCATCCTGCCTACTCTGAATAAAATGAAACCACTCACAATTTAAGTAACACTTACTGCCGCCGAACTTTGTCTTTCAGCCAGTGCGCTCCTCGATTCTGGGTCAGCTGGAAACTTCATCTCCGGAGCCCTCTGTCGCCAGCTGCATCTCAAAACCACCCCCACGCCGAAGATCTACCAGATCCACGCGATAACAGGAAAACCATTACGGAAAGTACGTTACAGCGTGGGACCCCTCCGTCTCCAGGTGGGAGTGCTCCACACCGAAGAGATTCAGCTGCTGGTTCTGGAGGAGTCTACATCTGACGTGATCCTAGGGCGCCCATGGCTTGAGCAGCACAACCCCACCATCTCCTGGAGGACAGGAGAGATCCTGAAGTGGGGTAACCAGTGCTTCCAGAACTGTTTCCCCGAACTCCCCGCGTCCAGTTCTCCAGGTTCCCAAGAAATCCAAGTCGGGGCTACTACTGTGGAAAGCCCTCTCGAGAAACGTTCCACGGACATCCCAGCCTGTTACTCCCACTTCAGAGATGTCTTCTGTCCAAAACAAGCCTCCAAGCTGCCTCCCCATCGGCCATGGGACTGTGCCATTGACCTCATCCCAGGTGAGCCAGTGCCCAGAGGGAAGATATATTCCCTATCCGTTCTGGAGGAGAAAGCCATGGAGGAGTACATCGACGAGGCTCTCAAGCAAGGTTACATCCGACCGTCCACTTCCCCTGCTGCTTCTAGCTTCTTCTTCGTGGCTAAAAAGGATGGAGGCTTGCGGCCCTGCATTGATTATCGAGCACTCAACCAAATTACAGTCAAGTTCCGTTACCCCCTTCCTCTCGTCCCAGCGGCCCTGGAACATCTGCGCGGCGCCACTGTGTTCACCAAGCTGGACCTCCGCAGCGCGTACAACCTCATCAGAATACGTGAGGGGGACGAGTGGAAAACAGCTTTCGTGACCCCTACTGGCCATTATGAGTACCTCGTCATGCCGTATGGACTGGTCAACGCCCCCTCCGTATTCCAAGACTTCATGCATGAGGTGCTCCGGGAGTTCCTGCACCGGTCTGTCCTGGTCTACATTGACGATATTCTGATCTACTCCCGGAGCCTGGCCGAACATCGCCGACACGTTGCGGAGGTCCTCCAACGCCTGAGAAGTTACCACCTCTTCCTGAAAGCCGAGAAGTGCACCTTCCATCAGCCTTCCGTGCACTTCCTCGGCTACATCATCGACCACGGTGGCGTCCGCATGGACGAGAGGAAGGTCACCGCAGTCAAAGAACGGCCCATCCCCTCCACGATTAAAGAATTACAAAGATTCCTAGGATTTGCTAACTTCTACCGCCGTTTCATCCAGCACTATAGCTCCATCACCGGTCCACTCACCAACCTCCTCCGTGGTAAGCCCAAGTCTCTGTCCTGGACCCCAGCCGCCACCCAAGCCTTTGAGACCCTCAAGACCGCCTTCACGACCGCTCCCCTCCTGGTTCACCCTGACCCAGAGCTCCCCTTCATCGTCGAGGTTGACGCCTCAACCACCGGAGTGGGAGCGGTGTTATCCCAGCAGCAGGGGAATCCCAGCAAACTCCATCCATGTGCTTTCTTCTCCAGGAAACTCAACCCGGCGGAAATAAATTATGACATCGGCAACCGCGAGCTCCTCGCCATCAAACTCGCCCTGGAGGAATGGAGGCATTGGCTTGAGGGAGCTAAACACCCCTTTACAGTCTTGACAGACCACAAGAACCTAGGATACCTACGTGATGCCAATAGACTAAACCCCCGCCAGGCCAGATGGGCTCTCTTCTTCACCAGATTCGATTTCACCATCTCCTACCGCCCCGGTTCTAAGAACGTGAAAGCTGATGCCCTTTCCCGTATCCATTGCCTCGAGGAGAACAACGAAGATCCAGAGCCCATCATCCCCGAACGACTCATAGTGAGCCCCATCTCCTGGTCGGAAGAGACGCTCCCCAAGTCCAATGCCTCCATCAGCATTCCGCCGGGTTGTCCCCCCGGATTGAAGTATGTACCCCGGTCACGACGCACACCCCTCATCCACTCAACGCATACTTCACTGGGCACTGGCCACCCCGGGGTCAACGAAACCCTCTCGCTGTTAAAACAGCGCTTCTGGTGGCCCAACATGATATCCAACGTCAGGAGGTACGTACAAGGGTGCAGGGAATGTGCCGTCTCCAAAAGTCCACGCCATCTTCCCTCCGGAAAGCTCCAACCTCTGCCCGTTCCCACTCGTCCCTGGTCACACCTAGGAGTGGACTTCATTACCGACCTTCCTGTCTCCGATGGATGCACATGTGTACTGGTCATTGTCGACCGCTTTTCCAAGTCCTGTCGCTTAGTTCCCCTGCCTGGACTCCCCACTGCCATGGAAACGGCAGAGCTATTGTTTAACCATGTATTTCGCTATTTTGGGCTACCTGAAGACATTGTATCGGACCGTGGTACCCAATTCACATCCCGAGTCTGGAAAGCCTTCTTCAAACTCCTAGGTGTGACCATAAGTCTCTCCTCCGGTTACCATCCCCAGACAAACGGGCAGACGGAGAGGAAGATACAGGAGATCAGCCGTTTCCTACGTACCTTCTGTCACGGCCACCAGGACTCCTGGAACCAGTTCTTGGGCTGGGCCGAGTACGCCCAAAACTCGCTCCGTCAACCCACTACTGGCCTTACACCTTTTCAATGCGTGCTCGGCTACCAGCCCCCACTCTTCCCCTGGGATGGGGAACCATCAGACGTTCCGGCGGTGGATTACTGGTTCCGGGAGAGCGAGAGGGTCTGGGACTCAGCACATCTGCAACTCCAGCGAGCCCTACGCAGGCGCAGGTTGACAGCCGACCTTCGACGCTCCCACGCACCCAACTACCAGCCAGGGCAGAAGGTTTGGCTGTCAACCAGGGACATCAGGATGCGCCTGCCCTGTAGGAAGCTGAGTCCTAGGTTCGTTGGCCCCTTCACCGTCATCCGGCAAGTCAACCCCGTCACCTCTCACCTGCAACTCCCTCCTGAGTATCGCATCCACCCAGTTTTCCACGTATCACTTTTAAAGCCTCACCATTCCTCTGTCCTTCCCTCCACAGAGCCTGGCGACTCCGAAGATCCCCCTCCTCCACTCATCGCAGAAGACGGAGTGGCCTATCAGGTGAAAGACATCTTGGACTCCCGGCGTCGTGGTGGGTCCCTGGAATACCTGGTCGACTGGGAAGGTTATGGCCCCGAAGAACGCTCATGGGTCCCGAGGAATGATGTTCTAGACCCCAGCCTCCTTGACGACTTCCACGCCAGACATCCCAGTAAGCCAGCCCCCCGAGGTAGAGGTCGACCACCACGACGTCGGGGTCCACGGTCCTCAGGAGCGGACCGTGGAGGGGGGGGTAATGTCACAGACACGCCAGGCTCCACAGTCACCCAATCACATCGCACTCCCTCTCCTGAGTACTGACAAGCCACACCTGACGCCAATCCACACTCATCACCACTGCCACATAAAAGACACGCCAGTTCACTCAGTCACTGTCCGGTCTCGTTAACACTAACCTGTGTTCACTTACCTCCTGGACTCCCTTGCTCTCTACTTACCTGTCTCCAGCGTCCTCAGTGATTCCCAGTGTCTCCTCGTCTCCTGTGTTTCTCCGGTGTGTCATCTGTTCCACGTCTCCTGGCATCCACGCTCCCTAAGGAACATTCAGACAAGTATCAGTTCCAGTTCATCTGCTCAGCGATCCATTCATCTGCCATCTCTTACCTGCACTCTGTTCACGCTCTGCATTACCTATAATAAACCTGTTAATCCGTACCTGTGTCTCCGCTCCCTTCTGTATGTAACAATTCTTCACACTAAGGAAAAAATAGGTTCTTTTAAGAACTTCTCACTGAAAGGTTCTTTGGGGAACCTAAAATTGCTCTTCTACTACGGCATCACTGGGAAAACCCCCTTTTGGAACCTTTTTTGGTTCTTTTGGTTTGGACCAAAAGATTATACATACAAAATTACACATTTAATCCTGGTTCGCTTAGCGTTCACACTGTCATTTTTAAGACTGAACCTAAAGTTACAAAACAAACAAACAAACAAACAAACAAGCTTGGTTCGCTTGTTTGGTGCGCACCAGTGTTTGAATGGCACAGTTCAAATGAACCGCACTAACAGAGCAATCACACCAGAGTTTGTTTTAATTGAACCAAAACTGAACACTAAGAGTGTATTTGACTTGTTTTAGGCTACATGTAATTTAAAGATCCGTTTTATATGCATGAAGGGATGTTTATTTATATTATTACCCACTGAAAGCATCAAACTGATTATGTTCATAAGCTCAGCCAAAATGAGAGTGTAGTTTGTTTTGGTGAGCTTAATGTGCTTTCAAATACTTCAGAGCAAAGCTGCTCTGTGAAATGGTAAGTGATGAATGGCGCATAAATAGCGAAGGATTTCCACAGAGAGCAATGAAAATGAAAGAGGTTCAAATGCAGAATGATGTGAGCATCACTTCTCCTGATGCTGCTTGCTTTTCCAATGAACAGCAAACCTCTTAGATTAATTGACCTGTTTTAATATGTTCCAATTCAGTTCTTAGGTATTTAACTATTACACTCTTTCTTGTCTAAGCAACGCTATTAAAACGCGGTAAAGTTTCAGCAATATTTTTTTTCACATAAAACTAAAATAAAACAACAGTTTTACAAAAGATTTCATAAATGTTGATCAATTTAATTCTTGAAAAGAAATCTAACACAAGGCATTAAAGAATGACTTAATTCTCACAGAGCCACATGAACATCATCAACAAGGCAGTTATTTTAGTGTGTGCTAAATTTACAGCACATTTCAACTCCAGAAATATAAATGAAAAGGCCATTTTATTCATTCCCTCATGCTTTTTGAAATCATGTGATGGTTTAGCAAATCACAAAACAACATGCTGTTAACAATCTTATATTTACTACAGTATTATCAGCGAAACAAAATTCCTCTGGAAATGGGGCAGACATGAATCTTCCTGCTCCTGAAATCTGAAGTTGAGGGAGTTCACTGCTCCTGTACCTCTAGTGATATTAATGTCGACACATGTTAAGAGCCTGTTTGATCACACAAATCCATTATGAACAGCGCCTTTCATAGTATTAGGAGAATAAAGGAAAGAGGGGTGAAGATTAACCTGTTTTGCTCTTGTTTAATTCCCATGTTGACAGCAATGTTGTGTCTCTTTACAGCGGTATGACTCACATTATGATTCACATTGCATAGAACAGCTCTCTTTTGACTGATCTGCTGCTATAGCTTTGTATCTCACAGAGACTGATGTGGTAGAAAATCTGGGTACAAGCTAGAGAAAATCAACAAACAATCTTTTCATATTCAAAGAAGTTCAGACAACAACTAATGAAAAATTAAAGTTTGTCAGGAGCCTTGTAAGTTTGAAAGTTTTATAAGCTTCCTTGCCTTAGGTGGTGAACTTTTTCTTCATAAATGCAATACATTTTGATTTATAGATTTGAATCTACGATGAGGCGCCAAAAATAAATCTTTAACAAATAAATAAATATTGTCTGATTACCTGTGGCAGTGGTTTGCATGAGTTCACACTTACAAATGATTGAATAGAGTAATAAAATATATAATAAGCATATTTAGTGTGCTGTCCAAGCGTATCGAGGGCTCCGAGCTTGGAATTTAGCCCAAACTCAAAGTTCTCCCCATATCCCCAGCCGAGAGTGAGGGACAGGGTGGCGGAGGGATGCAGAAAACTGTCAAAGTAACTAGGCGAGTCGGCTCTCGTCTGTGTATTTATTCCTCTTTGCGTGCTGATTAGAAAGACCGTTTGAATGTGTTCCTCCCAAACTTTGTTTATAAAACATAATTTGTCACTTGAATTCTGCATTCTCTTGAGATACAGACATCCAAGAGGCGGACAATTAACTGTATATACTAGTTTAATTAGTGACACTTAGTGACACATTTTAAAACCTTTATTTGAATATGGCAACATTTGTATTTTAAAACCTTTATTTTAATATGGAAACATGACACCTCATTCTACAATATTTCTATGATTAAATCGCTGACTCCTCCCCCATCAGCCAATCACTGTGTGCATACTCCATAGCAACGAGGTCAACCCTGCACTTACTCTTAGCTTAAGACTTCAGTCTATTCCTTCGTAAAAGTTTGTCTCAGCAGCTTTGTGAATAGGTTTTAAGAGAAAACTCTTAGCTAAGAACTTTTACTGCTATTTAGGAGAACTCTTAGTGGCAAGATAAAATGTTTTGTGAATACGGCCCCAGAAAAGTAGTAAAGACATTGTTAAAATAGTCAACGTGACTACAGTGGTTCAACCTTAATGTTATGAAGTGACGAGAATACTTTTTGTGCTCAAAAACAAAACAAAAATAATGACTTTATTCAATAATTTCGTCTCTACCCTGTCATTCTCCTATGTTTACGTTGTATAGACAGTGCAAGCTTCCAGGTTCTACGTCAGAATGCCAACTCAGTATTGGCTGGCGTTCTATCGTAGAACCTGGAAGCCTGCACTGTTTTGTAAACAGCGGTGAACTAACTTTGAACTTTGGGTGAACTAACCCTTTAACACATTGTTAGTATGTTTTAACATGCTTTAGCAAGCATGTTTTAGCACATTGCTATCATGTTTTAACATGTGGCTAGCATGATTTAGCATGTTGCTAACATGATTTAGCATATTACTATCATGTTTGAGCACATTGCTAGTATGATTTGGCATGCTGTTAACATGATTTAACACATTGCTAACATGATTTAGCATGTTGCTAGCATGTTTTAGCCCCTTGCTAACATGAATTAGCATGGTACTAGCATGTTTTAAGCCAACACATTGCTAGCATGTCCTTAGCTAATTGCTTGGCTTTGGTAGATACTTGGTGGATGAAGCTTAAAAACTCTTGTATAAAAGTTTTGACGTCTTTAAAGAAAGTCTATGTTTATTTTCCGTAGATTTGATTGTCCATTTAACGAAAAAGTAAGTTTGATCTGTTAGAAAAGATAGAGCAACCCAAGACAGATCAGTCAGAAAGTCTGACCCGAGTTTGATGCTGTAGCTTTAAAGCTCTCAGAGGAGATACTGAATAAATTTAGTCAAAGAAGAAGAAGAAGAAATAGGAATTCAGTATGTTTGCTTTGCCAAGCCAACATAACAATCCCTTTAAAAATGGCTCCTCTTTTGTAAGCCATACCATCAGCTTATATTTTCATGACATTCCTCTCTTAATTTCCCTCAGAATTACTTTCTGAACTGCTGACAGGCTCAGAACATTTACATTAGTTATGAAAATTAATAGTAGAAGATTTAGCCATAATGGCTCACTAATCATCTGACCACCCAGATCCAGAGGGAAGTTTTGATGGATAATACACTATTTGACTAAAAAAGAATGATCAATATGTAAACACTAAGAGACTGCTCAACATTGCTAATATTATTTATCACAGTCTGTGCAGCCTAGCCTGAAAATTACCCAGAAAACTCTTCCAAGTGTATGGGACTAGAGTTATTTGAGTTTACAGTGGACCGTGAGCAGTGGACTTCTGCCCTTCTGAAACACTGCCGGATTGCCTTTGGCTAGTTAGTTACCAATAACCCACACAACCTATTAGTTATCTCAGACATTGGGGCAAGTTACATTTACAGTCATTTGAAAAAATAAGTACATCCCATGGAAATAGTAAGCTTTTTTTTTTTGGACATATTTAGACAAGCAAACATTTAATCCTCTTTGAAACCGTGCCTATTAATAAAGATGATACACTCTATCAAACGGAACATTAAATTGACATTTTGTAGAAATTTTCACAATGTAAATTAACACACACACACACAAAAACAAGAACAACATATAATATAAAGTCTCCTCAAAATAAAAAAATATTCGCCGCTTCAAGTTGAACACACCTAAGTGAAGTTCACAACGTAATTTCGGGAGGAGTGAACACATCTAATCTTTCAAATAGTGAAGTTTACACAACATAATTTCAAGAAGAGTGAACCCTAATCTTTCAATTAATGGCCAGAGCATATAAGCAGCTACTCACCCTGCTCTGGCATTAGCTGTTTTGATATCCCTCCACCTCCCCAACTCCACCACATAATTTAGGCATCTCATTTATCATACTCCTCTTCCAAGCACTAGTAGTCCTTCTTCGTGCCCCTCCACAGCGAACAGCAAGCCAAATACGCTTAACCTTATTGGCTTAAAGATTATATGAGGAAACAAACTCGTGAATAGTATTTAAAGGGATGGTGAACTGAAAAAAAAATTGTTGTTTACTTACTCTCATGTTTTATTTCTTCCATGAAACACACAATAATATGTTTCACAGAATGTCCAAGTTGTTTTTTTCATGTGATAAAAAAATATATACAGTGAACAAGGCCTACCAAGGTCCAAAAAGGGTCAAAAAAGCACCACAAACACAAAAGTAGTCCATATGCCATATTCTAAATATCATACGTGCTTGGGCATACAAAACTCAGCACCTCAAGTTCACCCAGAAAAAGCTTCATCCATTGAATGACTAGGCTAATTGTAAGGCACTGGCTGAATCATGTGACAATAAACTTTCATAAATTCACTCATGTACTTTACAAGGTTAGAGAACAGCAGTGAACGGTGCTGAATACATTCAGAGGACTACCGCTCGATCTTTCATTCTCATGTAATATTAATGCCTGTAAGTGCAGAGGAGGAGAGAATGATAAGTGCTGACCTCCTAATGACGCCTACTGTAAGACCCTCTGTGCCCTACTTCTGCATGCTGTCAGATCTAAACACCAACACATCTTAACACAATGATTTAATCAAAAACATCCCTGGAGAGGGACCAAAAAACTATTACAATCATATTTAGGAGTTGCAGTCCAAGAAATAACGAAGGAGAGGGCAAGGAAGATGAATTACATCATTTGTCTTTAGCTACAGAGAGTTTGTGTGTGCAGGATGGTGAGATCATGATATTCACACTGACTCTTGTAAATTATATTTTTTTCCCCCTTTTCTATACCGGCAGTGAACAAGTGACTGGAAATGACACACCCACATAATCACACACACATACACACACTCCTACACGCCTCCGTCACTCATAAACATACTCCGGCTCCAATCCATCAGTGCAGTATTTCAATATGACATCTCTCTTTGGCTCTTGCTGTCAGCTCTGATTAAAGAGACTAATCACTGCAACACTGAAAATAGAAGGGCATCAGTGCAGTGTGTGGGTACAGAGACGGACATCCTATAATAATCATCCATCAGAATTTCTCAGCCAACGCAATTATTGCAGAATAGAATATCTGTGCCTGTATGTGTGAATACTCTTAGATCTCCATTGACTGACTGCATCAGTGGTTCTCAACCGGTGAGTTACAGTTGAAAAATGGGTTACAGGTCTGGCAAATGCAAATAATATAACAATCCATATAATCAAAAGCTAAATGTTAGGATAGCAAAATAAATAGGCTTATCAGGATAAGGAAAAAAAAATGGTAACACTTTACAATAAGGTTGATTAGTTAACATTAGCTAACTACATTAGTTAACATGAACTAATAATGAACTGCACTTCTACAGCATTTATTAATCTTTGTTAATGTTAGATGACGTTCTCAGGACCTTGCGCAACGTTCCCTAAAAGTTCTCTAAAGGTGACGAAAATTCCGAACCTTTACAGAACATTCGGGACGTTCCTAAAACGTCCTCTTTTGGTAATGAAAGTGTTGCAGTTCAAGGTTCCTTATGACTTTAGGGGGATGTTCCATTTTGGTTATTTTATGGTCACATAAGAAGGTTACAAAGAGGACATTTGGGACATAACAGAACGTTCCCACACGGTCCTCTGTTGGTCATTTAATAACGTTTTTGTCACCTTTAGAGAACTTTTAGGCAACGTTGTGCAAGGACACTGGAACGTCGCCTTCTACGTGGGTGTTTTATAGAAAATAATAAAGTTTGAAGTCACCGTTATGGAGGTGAGCGTTTGCTTTAGATGGGCTCTTGATTCTAGATATTTTAACGTTCAATTTTCTTTGGCTGCTTTAACTGTGTTTCCAAAACACGCTCGTTACAACAAAAATTGCAATTGTTGAGGGTCATATGCAGAATCTTGATGTCTGTGTGAGTCTACACGATCCTGTCTGAATAATTTCTGCACAATGATAAAAACTTTCAAAATATCAAAGCAGGACAGGATTTTATGCATTATAGGGCTACAACAACATGAAAGGATACAATATTCAGAGATCAGTGAATAAGACCACTGTATGATGAAATCATCAACAATGATCAACCAAATCCATTTGATCAGAGTTTTTTTTTCTTCTCACAATTGTTTTTGTAACAAATGTGCTTTAGAAACACACAATTATAACAATTGGAGAAAAGTTAAAACGTTTATAACAATTGGAGAAAAGTTACCTCCGTAACAGTGACATTTATAAATTTTAGTAAAACATCAACACTTTATTAAGAAGTTTTGTATGAAAGAAATAAAGTCAGACTTGTTTGTAATAAGTGAAGATGCTGAGATCTATAGAGATCCGTTAGTGTTTAAAATTCTGTTTCTGTTATCTGAGTTTTGTGGGTCACCATTGTGCTGGAGAGTAGAGCCATGTGTTTCAGTCAGCGATGAGCCAAAAACACTGATGTTATGCTGCATGTTGCTTTATTTAAAGACAGTAACTATAGTTGCTGATGCAGTGATACAGCAGTTACATTAGCTCATGCATGTGCTGTTGTCAGCTAATGACTTACTGCAAGAGATTTGCATTTTAAAGAAAAGGTTTCATAATAATAATCCAGGAAATACCTGTAAAGAGCTTTTTTTTTTTTTTGAAAAATTAGTTTTTGTTTAAACAGCCACTTTTGTTAGTCAGGTTAGCTCTGATTTTTAATTCATTTTTTTTTTTTTATGGGCAGCAGGGATGTTCTGAGAACATTTCCAAATAAAATATGGTTCCCTAAACGTTCAGAGAACGTCCTGAATGTTCCCTGAAGGTCCACCAAATAACGTCCCCCAAACCTTAAAAGAATTCCACATCGTGACCGTCTCTGAACATACTGGGAACGTTACTAGGCAACGTCCTTAACACCAGTGGGGACGTTCTGAGAATGTTCTGGGAACGTAAAATTTCTAGCGGGGTATAGTTCAAATAGGCAGATGCCAAACGAACAGATGCTCAAATGCCCAAAAACAAAATCTTGCCAGGTAAAAGAAAATACATTTTAGAAAACATGAAGTGACGAGAATACTTTGTGTGCAAAAATGAAACAAAAATAACCACTAATTTAACAAATTCGTCTGTCCCCTGTCATACTGCTATTTTCGTTGCAGAGCTTCAGTGTTTATGTCTGAACGCGGGCTCAGTATTGGCTGGCTCCTGCGTCAGTATCACATGCATGCGTCGTGCTGCTCACGTGACCAGAGCCGGCCAATACTGAGCTGCTGTTTGGATGTAACCACTGAAGTTCTGCAACGAAAATAGCATAGCAGTATGACAGGGAACAGATGAATTTGTTGAATAAAGTCGTTATTTTATTGTGCACAAAAAGTATTCTCGTCACTTCATAATATTAAGGTTGAACTACTGCAGTCACGTTGACGGTTTTAATTATGTCTTTAGTACCTTTCTGGACCTCAAAAGGTGCAATGTTGTTGCTGCCTATGAGTGGATCAGATACCCACGGATTTCATCAAAAATATCTACATTTGTTTCCCAAAGACAAACGAAGGTCTTATGCTGGGTACACACTAAAAGATTTTTGAAAACTTATAAGATTTTCAAAGTGTGAGAGAGGACAAAAAATCCTAGAATTAACAGTTTTGCTCCTATAGTGTGTGGTGTGCCATGATGTGACAAAGACAGCACACCACACACACACAGATTTTCAACCAGAGTCCCGACTGTGAACACGGGAAATCTCGCAAAATCTCTCGAGACTTCAAAATAAACATGACGGACGATAGGCAGGAAGAAATTGCGTTCATAGAGTTTGGAATGATTTTGGTATGTTTTACAGGACACGTTGTATAAACACTCGTGCTGTTTCCACAAATCGACAAGCTGATCCTCCATCTCTGTTGTCCAAATCCATTTAACTTTGTGCAGCGCCATGACTGCATTTATTATGCTTCCGTCTTCTGTCAGCTCGCTTTCTGATTGGATATTGTATCGTTTCACGTCATAATCGCCAGACCGTGCGCGCGTTTGTCCTCGGGGTTCCCCCCACACATCAGGATTTCTGATCGTAAATATTCAACATGTTGAATATTTACGATTCGCGATCGGGGCGCCTCCGACGTTAGAGTAGATTCAGTCAAGTAGATTCAGTCACTCTTAACACACCTCACACCACAGAAAAATCTGATGAGATAATCTGTAGAACCATCAAGATAATCGGGACATTACTTTGGATTGTCGGAAGGGGAGAAATCGGCCCAAAATCAGCCCGATTATCTTTGTGGTGTGTACCCAGCATTACAGGTTTGGGACGACACGAGGGTGAGTACTTAATGACAGAAATTTCATTTTTGGGTGAACTAACTCTTTAATAAATCCAAAGTCCAACAAAGAACATGCAGGAGATCACAAAGGAAACCAGAATTGTACAACCACGTAAAACATCGACAACACCAAACAAAGAACTGTGAGAACTGAGAACTATAAATACACAGCTAATCAACAGAATCTGAAACAGTTGTGATAACATAATCAGTAACCATAGAAACTAATAGGGAAAAAAGTAGACAGGAAGACAGGGAAAACGAAAACTAAGGGGCCGTTTACGCGACACTGTTTTCAACTAAAAACTGAAATTTTTGTTGACGTTTTGGTTGTTCATTTACACAACAACGTTTTGGCGGCCTGAAAATGCAAACTTTTGAAATCGTTTCAAAGTGTACGTTTTTGACAACGATATCATTATCGTCTCAGTGTAAAGTGTAAACTACAAAAACATGAATTTGTGAAAACGGTGATGTGTTACGTGTTCAGTCTGTAGGCACGTAGTGTTTCTTTAAAAAGTGACATCGCCAGCTACTGGCTTGGCATGCATAACACAGCATTTTTAGTCGTTTTTGCGTTGTCGAATGTACATGAAAAAAGCTAAGGAAAAACTTTTCCATTTTTAGTACATCGTTGTCATGTAAACATACCCTAAAACACAAACAAACTAAACATACATGTGACAATTTCCTTGAAATTCCCAATATTCTTAATGGTGATTTTCCCTATTACAATACTTGAAAAAAGTTTTTTTTTCAATCTAAAAATATGGCCATGTTACTAAATCAGTTTTTTTTCTTATTATTATTGTAATGAGAATTAAAGTTTTGTTGCATTATGCTTTTGCATTACACAAAAAAATTCTTAATCCTAAAAATAGCCCTCACTTACTTTATATAAAAATATTTCTTTCTTTTGATCTTGGGGTGAAATATGATCTGGAAACATGCTTTTGATGTTATATGCTTCTTTAGATGCAAGAATACTGAAGTATTTTTCTGTTTCTTTGTGTCTACACAGATACATACACACATCCTCACACAGCTGAGTTTTATACATGCTCAGCCAACAGATATCATCAATCAGATATCAAAGTTGAGCTTCAAAGCAACTTCAGATCTGTGATGAACTGTAGTTAAAATAATGCAAAGACAAGCTCTGGTTGTCGATCGTCCTTTGATTGACAGAGTTTGTACAGAGATCTGTTTTTAATTCTAAAGGCTCAGGATAGCACTGAGTTTATTTTCACACCAGCATGTGCTTTCCAGGCGTTTTAGTAAATTTTATCATTCAAAGATTTACTAAAGAAATGTGAGATTCAATACACCTGTGGAAGTCTATGATTGACAGCTCAATCTGCAACGTCCACTGAGTACTAATACTTCTCATTTCAAATTGACATAAGTGCTTGTACTTATTGTGATGGACAGTTGCTGATTTCTAATCTCCATTTTCTCATATCTCAGGAGAGTAAATCTCTCAGTCATATTGCAGATATTGCAATATCTTACAGTCTTATGTGCGAATACAAATCTATCTTTTTTGTAATCACAGACATTTCTCTGTTGATTGGCAGATTTTTGTAATACTGTAATCTTATATTACAGCATGTTTTTTGCATGAAGGCATCACTTCACATATATACACATGATTTCTGAGAGAGTAGAATATACCTTCTCTCAGCAGCACTTATTGCCTTTGAGCACTTCACAGAATTTTTGTTCACATAATCCTTTAAAAACATCTGATTATATGGTAAAAAGAGCCTTGATGACTTTCCAGTTGGCAAATTCCCTGTAATAGTGTTTGAACCCCACTACACCTGCCTCAGTTCCTGTGCCAAATACCACATTATCCAACCTCACATGATCTCTCAGCCTTTAAACCAGCTCATTCTTTGACAAAGCTTTTTTTTTTTAATCACTGAATGGTGATATATGTTTTTATTTTGCATTAATATTGCCTGTCAATGGGCATTAATAATATGGACACCCATTTTTATGTTCAACATTTTAAGGTTAAATTTATGTGGGAGTATTTCGTAAACTTTTGGCATTTAGGTTAGTGTAGCCTACTTTTCTAATAAGGAGAAAACAGTGTCAGTGAAGAGCAGGCTTAAGATAAAGGCATTTGAAACAATTATGAGAAATGAGAGATATCAAGAATTCAAAGTAAATTCAAGATATTCATTAGTCAATACTGTAGTGAAAGTGTGAAAAGTGTGTTTTAAAATTACACTATGTAACTTTTTTCAGAAGTAAGTAAGCAATAAAGTATGAGAGACTGTGCTGTATCGTGAATAAGTCACGGCTGAAGGGCGTTGTTAGGCACGACGTGAAGCAGAGTGCCTTCAACCCCTTCAGCCGTGACTTATTCACGATACAGCACTAGCCTCGAGTACCTTATTGCTTTTATAAAATGGTTACCACACAATACAAATATTAAAGCCAAAAATGTATCAATGCAATTTTCATGAAGTAAACTGTCACTAAAAGCCTTCCTTCTGCCGGAAAAAATAGTCCCTGACCGTGAACAGCAACAGAAGTTACATTATTACGCCATTAGATGGCGGCAAAGACTGTCTTTATGAGTGTCAGTTAGTAGCGAAGACTTTTACGTTGAAAAGACTGAATTGTTGTGAACACGGAACAAGGCGCAACTGACAAATGCTTTGACTAGCGGTGTCAGTCACGGGAAAACCCCTTAACTGTTAAAAGGACAAGATAATACATCGGACATTTAAACATATTTTTTATTATGAACATAGGACTGACCTGAAGGAAAATGCTAAATCTGAATGCAGGTAATAAACTCGCTCACTCAATATCTTTCTCACAACACTCTTCTACACAATACAGTACGTTTCAATGATCAATATCAATTGAGAACATACAGTTTACGTTGCTAAGAGTGGTTGCTAAGGGTGTTGTGTAGTGATACACAGAACCGTTGGGTGAAGCGGTCATAGTCGTGTTTTATCGTGAATAAAACACAGCTACTGACCAATCAGAATCAAGGACAGGAACTAACCGTTTTATTACAAAATTTAAATAATGAGTCAATGAGTCATCAATCCTTCTTCCAAAGTGTGTTTTGTTCTAACCCTGATTCACTATCGTAAGCCTATTAGTGTTTATATTTTAGACCAGTATTGATGGTTTTCGCAGGAAATTGTGTACCAATGTCACTCACCTGTGTGTGCCTCGTCATATCCATAAATAGAGAAAAGTTGTTCCAGCTACTTTGACGTGTGTATGGTGTAGGAGTGGCATAGGATTGTTGTCACAACGAGTGAGAAAGGTTGACATGGAGCAGCTAAATCTTGAACCTCTGGGGAATCACCTGTTTTTAAAAATGCCAAACAGAGGAGAGTCTGCTGGCAAAAAGAGACTGTGACCGAGCTCGTAATAAAACCAGAATCAACATCGGCTTGGCTTTTCGGAGATGGTGAGAACTGATTTGAAATGTTGTAAATTTAACAATCAATTAAAGTGGAACCTGTATGATATTGGACCAGCGGTTTGGAAAATGGATGGATGGATGATTCAGCTGCTTGAGCCCCTGCCCCTTTGATCATGAAAGTGAAAGTGCCTTGTGGTCGCATCGCGGTGCCCCCGGGTTCCCATTTCTGCCCCCCGGAACGCGATTTCTACCGCGGGAGAACAATCAATCATCCCCACAACACCCCCCTGGGACGCGCTTGAGCCCTTGCCCTCGCAGAGGTTTGTGCATGCCACTAGTTGTACACACGCATTGCATTGTGAGATTGAATGAGTGCACTCAATAATGTCCACTATGGTTTTGGACACCATTACAAATGGCTGTCCCCTCAAATAGTGCCCTATTTAAGGGTATGGGGGCAGTTTCGGACACAGTGTTGCAAACCACAATCATCTGCACAATCATGCAGAGCTGAAGCACAACCAAAACAATGTTCTTCCGCAAAACTGCTAGAGGGCCAAAACTTACATAGTGTACCTTTAAAGGGTTAGTTCACTCAAAAAATGAAAATTCTGTCATCATTTACTGAGGGTGTCATGTCATTCCAAACCCCTAAGACTTTCATTCATCTTTGGAACACAAAAAGTAAATGATGACAGTTTTCATTTTTGGGTGAACTAACACTTTCAGAGACTTAATTTTCTTAAGGAGAGTTTATTTTCAACAGGGTCAAGTGCTGAAGAAATATGAATGGTTACAGTTTAACCAGGTTGTTCAAGTTTTAAATAATCTTATAGTTAAATTGTGCAGAGTGCCAAATATATATATTTTTAATTACAAATACTATAATGATAGTCAGTGTCACAATTAGTATGTCATTTATAATAATTTTTTTTTATTTATTTATTTATTTTTTTTTACTTATGATGAATTTTAAATAATAAATTATGTTCACATAATTAAACATAAACACATATTTGTATCCTGGCAGTTATTTGTGAATTTTGTTTTCTTGTCCCAGAGGTGAATTTATTAGTTCTAATTGTTTATTACTTAATGTTCATAAGCCAAACCGTAGCCATTGAAAGGCTACGAAGCAACGTCAGCATAAATCATTAATATTCATAAGGAAACCTTCCTTATAGGCGTGTTACAGAGCAATGGCAGTACGACCTAATTAATATTCATGAGCCAAGAGGTAGCAGCAGTAGTAGGATTCGTCCCGTCCCGGTGTGAGGCGGTGCTGTCGGCGAGAGCACAGATGCCTTCACAGACCTCACCAGAGTCTTCTGAACATCACATACACCGAAATTACTCCTGGATTCACCTGACTGGAGAGGTAAGATAATTCCTGTGGGTTTACTTACAGCCAATATGCAGAATATAACAATGTTTACGAGCAGAACTGCGTATTAAAGGTAGCTTACGCTCATAACTGAGTTTGAGAAAAAGTTCTCCATGATGTGTAATATTTTTGTCATTGTTTTGAAAACTTGTTTTTCTTTGGCTTTGTCTGTTTTAAGTCTGTTTATTCACTTTGCAATTAACAATACTGATTGATTGAAAATGTAATTGTTGTGGTGTAAATAGTAATGTTAGTGCAGGTCACTAGAGGGCGATAGCGAGTCTTCTGGGCTTGTATTGGATTGATCACCAATGATTTACAAAATAGTCTGCCTTTGTTTTGTTTATGCTTACGTTGTACCCTGCTTATAAATTATTTAAATTCTTAATGATCAAGCTTTGAAGTATTATGTAGGTGGCTTTTGGATGGTTTAAATTGGAGACCTTGTTCATGGCAGTCAGTAATTCTGCACGGAATGTTTTGTAATTGATGGTCTGATTTGCACCCTGAAACTGTAGTATTATCAGTTTGTCTAGACATGAATGAACATTTTCATCTTGCCAGCATGAGCAGTTTTTAGGTTATGTGGAGTTCCAGCACTTCACAGACTGTTATATGAAACCACATTTTCATTTTTATACATCTGGACAAACCATCCTCATATTTTCATTACAGTTTTTCAAAATTGCTAAGACACATTTCTTGAAACCTTCACCCATTTTCTCACAACATTACACACAAAACCAAATCTTCATCCAGGGCATGTAGTTACAGAAAAAAAATGTTTATTGCATGCAGTAAACAAGTTTTGCAGTTACGTAAAAAAGTATAGTAATCGCAACTTAGTTAGGTGACTGTATACTGTGTACCGCAAGCATTGTGTTGAATATTGTATAGTATTGAATGTCTGTATATTCAGCACTTGCATACTGTAAAAATACAGTAGTCCAAATGCAAAGTGCCCAAGAGGTCAAAGAAATCTCTAAATGAAAAGCATGTTACACACTCAAAAAAGCTATGCAACCTCAAAATCAAAGTCAATGAAAGATTCATTCTGCCTCAGCATCACGTCTTTGTGTTGGGTCCAGTTGAGTCAAGTCGAGTCACCTATATAGAATAGGCTAGTGCTTTATACAAGCAGCTTTCAAAGCAGCTTTACAGTGATAACAGGAAAACAATTCAATGATGCAAACAGAGTTCATTTCGGCTGTACGTCAGCTCTAAAAGAAAATAGTGTCATTGTTCAGCTAAAATCAGTTCAGTGTTGATTCATTTCCATTGTAAAGATCATCAATTATTATATTCGTTCATTTCATCTATGAAGCAGTTCTGCAGAAATCAGTGATGTCATCGTCCAGCTCAGTTCAGTTCTCATCCTATAGTGTCAGCGCAGTCAAATCAGTAATATTGTTGAATATTATTGAATATTGTTGAGGACTTTGTCCACATCACAGGCAATGTTGTCTCTTGCCAGGCAAAGGGAAAAACCCTCTGGTGTGCCAGATCCAGCCTTGACAACACACTGCACACCTTTCTCTTCCTCGTCCTCATCCTTTTTCTCCTCTTACATGTACTCTTCCTCCTCTCTCTCTCAGATTGTTTCCATCCATTGTTCATATCAACATTCAGTGCACCTGTGCCACCTAAACTGACTTATATTTTTACAGTTGGTCTGATCACATCATTAGAAACAAGTGTGAACAATTTTGAGCCATTGTGTGTAAACGATGACAATGGTGTTGTAGTTGTGTTTAACTTTTGCCACTCATGTTTACCGTTTGGCAACACAAGTGTATCGCAGTGCAAAATGTGTTTTAGTGAGTGAGAATGTGCTTGGAGTTGTGCATGAGATTTGCAAATGGTGTCTAACTGCCTGAATTTGTTTAAGGTTTTGCAGTAGGAGTGTTTTATTCGACAAATGGGTTTAGGCCTTTGAGAATTTGGTTCAGAGAATGGGGTTTAGAGTCTTAGCAATTGTGAAAAACTGTAATAACAGCATAACCTCTGGCCTTGTCATAATTACCTCTGCATGTAATTTCTCCACTGGCTCTCTTTAGCTCTTTGTCAAGTTATTGGTTATAGTACATTCGGTCAGAATGCTTAAAGAAACCTTATGAAATGACTTGAGGAGCACATTTTACTTTCATTTCTTTGTGTATTTACTATTCAAACAGGATTTTAGAGCCTTTAGTTTGTGTTACAAACATTCGTTATAGGGCTGTGACGGTGGCAATTTTTTTATACCGCGGTGGGAAATCACCAACAACCGGGGGGGGGGGGGGGGGGGGGGGATTGGTTTTTATATATATATATATATATATATGAGGTTGCGTTAGACCTTCAATGGACAGGATCGTAAAAATACCGTCATAATCAATTATTACCCGTCATTTTAATTTATATATTTTAATGATCAGACATTTAATAGCTTCTGATTTCGTCCACATTTTTATTCACAAACTTATAGGATAAGCAAATAGGCCTAGGCTATGCATTTATTTATATTATGAAAAGAAAGTTAAAGACTGCGTCACTTTTCAGTTTTCATCTTGAACACTTGTTGAGGATCGTGAGTGAACGCAATCATCCTTTCCTCTTTACTACTTTACAGAACGCAATAAACATGAATGAAAATCAAAAAATATGCTGAAAGATACAGTAGCTTACCGAGATCTGTATCATATCAGTTCAATCAGTGTTGCAAACAATGTCACGTATATACCTCAGAAAAGTCATTCGTTGACCATAAACTTACAGTCAGCAGCAAGAAAAATAACAAAACAAACTATTTAAACAAAACGAACTGGATTAGTATTAGTATAATTAGTATTATAATAAATAATAACTTAGACAAACTGGGTGCGTGTAATCAAACGCATCGTTTCATTTTATTCTGGAGACTGAACTCGCTCTCTGCTGCCACACTGGAGCACACTCACCACCAACTGGACAGGGGTGGAAATTACAGTTACAAGCAACATCAGCCTCAGTAATCTGTCAAAATGACGGACGGGCTGCAGATTTTTTCCGTAACTGTTAAAAATTTTTTGGTTAACGCAACCTTTGAGATTTTATATATATATAGCCAGTGACACTCCACGCGGTTGTCATGCCAACCGTCACAGCCCTAGTTAGGTTTTAATTGGACAATTTGTACTGTATATGAATGAGTGCACTCGATAATGTCCACTATGGTTTTGGATACCATTACAAATCGCTGTCCTCTGAAATAGTGCCCTATTTAAGGGTATAGGGGGCAGTTTTGGACACGGTGTCACGAACCATATTCATCCACACAGTCACGCAGAGCCGAGGCACAACCAAAACAATGTTCTTCCGCAAAATGCATGCAGTTTTATTTTTTAACTGCTAGAGGGCCAAAACTTACATAGTGTACCTTTAAAGGGTTAGTTCACTTAAAAATGAAAATTCTGTCATCATTTACTCACCCTCATGTCATTCCAAACCTGTAACCCGTAAGAGTTCATCTTTGGAACACAAATGAAGATATTTTTAATCAAATCTGAGAGATTTCTGTTCCTCTATTGACAGTCTACGCAACTACCAATTTGACACTTCAAAAAGTTCATAAAGATATCGTAAAACTAATCCAAATGAATTGATCAGTTTATTCAAAATTTCTCCAATGCCTCTCTTCAGCTCTTTGTGAAGTTACTGGTTATAGTGCATTCGATCAGAATGCTTAAAGAAACCTTATGAAATGACTTGAGGGGTATGCAAAAATGCAAATGAGATAATTGTTGACATACAGTAAGAGTATAGAGCTATAAATGAATGTGATTAACAGCTCGGATTTTGGTATCTTGGTTTGAGACATTATTGAGACATCTTCTGAACGCTAATGGAGACACATGAGATTACTGGACTCTTTTTCTTAGGCAGGGGAAGCAGGAGACTTCATTGAAACTCTCACTTATTTTTCTCTATTTAATCTCATTGCTGTGTAGGAGAAAGAACCCATGTAATAGAGAGATTTGTGATTTTCTTCTTTGATTTTTGAATAAATAATATCCGACTGGACAAAACACATTATTACATCATGTGTGTAAACTAGTTATAGACGATGCTTTTCAAATGCTAATCAGCGGCTATGGTTTAAAATGAATATGTCTGCATCTCATCAGCACTAATCTGCTGTAATCTGGGTTAGTACAGGGGTTACTGTATAAAGAAATATCCCAGTTACCATATTCCCCAATGGCTGCGAGCACCATTTCAGCCGTTATCAAACATTTAGAGGTGCATTTTAAAAGTCTGTTACATGAATTATTGCTGCAGCAAGAACAAAATCATTAATGTTTCATGCTGAGGTGAATGAACAGAACTGACCCAATAGTCAAGCTATCGAGCAATGACAACAAATCTAACTTACCTAATTTACCTACTAATTTACCTGCTTTAAATGTCTTTAGAAATGGTTAGTTGTAGAGGTATTTAATAAAGTTACTGAAAGTTTGCAATTAATATTTAAAGTTATAATTCTAAACAAATATATTTAAATTGATGTTAATTCATCAACCCCATTTGCTTCCTTAATACGTGTTCCTGGTTGTGTAAATGATTCATCTTAGCATATATTCCAATCAGTTTCTGATGGAAAAAATTAAAGTCATACATTTCTCTTATTGAATATCACTAGGAAATATGTCACATAATCGAAGCAAAATAGGTAAAACTAGATGAGTAAAGTTTATGAACAAACTTTGATGTTGGCTTGAGAAAGCCTTGCCTGAAAGTTTGAAGAAAATTTTGAAGTGTGAAATAGTTTAAAAGTTTGAAAGTTAGAGTTAGAAGATTTTAGTCTCAGAAGAATAATAATTTATATATATAATTAGAAATTAAGGAATGACAAACAATTCAAAGAGACAAAAGAACTATATAATACGAAATTATAGGAACAATGCTAAATGCAATGAACATATGTGATAGATAGATAGATAGATAGATAGATAGATAGATAGATAGATTAATTGATTGATTGATTGATTACAACCCGAATTCCGGAAATGTTGGGACGTTTTTTAAATTTGAATAAAATGAAAACTAAAAGACTTTAAAATCACGTGAGCCAATATTTTATTCACAGTAGAACATAGATAACATAACGTTTAAATGGAGAAATTTTACAATTATATACACTAAATGAGCTCATTTCAAATTTGATGCCTGCTACAGGTTTCAAAATAGTTGGGACGGGGGCATGTTTACCATGGTGTAGCATCTCCTCTTCTTTTCAAAACAGTTTGAAGACGTCTGGGCATCGAGGTTATGAGTTTTTGGAGTTTTGGTGTTGAAATTTGGTCCCACTCTTGCCTGATATAGGTTTCCAGCTGCTGAAGAGTTCGTGGTTGTCTTTGACGTATTTAGGTGAAAAGTATCTATAGGTGAAAGATCTGGACTGCAGGCAGGCCAATTCAGCACCTGGACTCTTCTACGACGAAGCCATGCTGTTGTAATAGCCGCAGTATGTGGTTTAGCATTGTCCTGCTGAAATACACAAGGCCTTCCCTGAAATAGATGTCGTCTGGAGGGGAGCATATGTTGCTCTAAAACCTTTATACCTTTCAGCATTCATAGTGCCTTCCAAAACATGCAAGCTGCCCATACCATATGTACTTATGCACCCCCATACCATCAGAGATGCTGGCTTTTGAACTGAACGCTGATAACACGCTGGAAGGTCTCCCTCCTCTTTAGCCCGGAGGACACGGCGTCCGTAATTTCCAACAAGAATGTCAAATTTGGACTCGTCTAACCATAGAACACTTTTCCACTTTGAAACAGTCCATTTTAAATGAGCCTTGGCCCACAGGACACGACAGCGCTTCTGGACCATGTTCACATATGGCTTCCTTTTTGCATGATAGAGCTTTAGTTGGCATCTGCAGATGGCACTGCGGATTGTGTTTACTGACAGTGGTTTCTAAAAGTATTCCTGTGCCCATTTATTAATGTCATTGACACAATCGTGTCGATGAGTGATGCAGTGTCGTCTGAGGGCCTGAAGACCACGGGCATCCAATAAAGGTCTTCGGCCTTGTCCCTTACGCACAGAGATTTCTCGTTTCTCTGAATCTTTTGATGATGTTATGCACTGTAGATGATGAGATTTGCAAAGCCTTTGCAATTTGATGTTGAGGAACATTGTTTTTAAAGTATTCCACAATCTTTTTACGCACTCTTTCACAGATTGGAGAGCCTCTGCCCATCTTTACTTCTGAGAGACTCTGCCTCTCTAAGACATCCCTTTTATAGCTAATCATGTTACAGACCTGATATTAATTAACTTAATTAGTTGCTAGATGTTCTCCCAGCTGAATCTTTTCAAAATTTCTTGCTTTTTCAGCCATTTGTTGCCCCCCCGCCAACTTTTTTAAGACCTGTAGCAGGCATCAAATTTGAAATGAGCTCATTCAGTGGATAAAAGTGTAAAATTTCTCAGTTTAAATATTTGTTATGTTATCTATGTTCTATTGTGAATAAAATATTGGCTCATGTGATTTGAAAGTCTTTTAGTTTTCATTTTATTCAAATTTAAAAAACGTCCCAACATTTCCGGAATTCGGGTTGTAGAAATATTTGATAGATTGATGGATAGATGGATGGATAGATGGAAATATTAGATTGATATATAGATGGATAGATAGATTAGACAGATTAGAAATATTAGATAGAATGGAAGCTTAAATGAGTTTAAAGCGATTCAGATAATGCAGTTACAGCAATATAGTTGCTGCTGCACTTCTCGAACAAGTTGTGAAACTAAGTTTTGGGATACAAGAATCATTAAACTAAAAAGTTTACTTAAAAATATTTGGTGTTGTTAGAAAGTGGCTCTATGGCCCTTGTAGAGTCTCAGCGATTCTGACAGGTCACCATAGAAATGTGATACCAAAGTAGAGACTTCCCTCTGTCAGCTCAATTAGTTTCCTCAACATGACCCTTCAACCCCATTCTGTCAGCCCTCGCTCTCTGTTTCTCTCATATCTAGCATTGGCAAGTCACTAGAGTGGAGACAGTGTGCAATTTGAGAAACGCAAACCTTGCAGAGTTGGACAAGGACACGGTAGAAAACTTGCTCTCTGAAAGTGTTTGTAACCTCAAGGTTCTTTCAGAGAGCCATCCGAACTCAGTGTCTTGATTTAAATCATCATTCAGCAGCCGCTGGTCCATTAGCTGTCCTAGACACACTTATTTTATGTGGAATCAATCAGAAGTGCCCTGAGCTGGGTGCACAAGACATAAGACATTTACTACAGGAAAAGTGGATGTCCACTCTTCTCAGATGAATAGAATCTGAATTAGAATCTTCTAAATAAGGTGTGAATTTGAAGGTATGATTAAAAACTGTAACACCATATCGTCCACACAATTGAGATTTGTCTACAAAGGAAACTTTGAAGCTGAACCTCATTTAAAATTTTTCACTAAAATGGACCAATCAACTTTAAGCTTGAAGCTAAACTTCAGCTATAATAAAGAATGGTGTTTTTCAATTTATATATGTATTAGAATATATGTTAGAAACAGTACAGTTCAAAATATATTTTTTTAATATTATTGAAGGAAATCTTATTATGCGCACCAAGGCTGCATTTATTTGATCCAAAATACAGTAAAAACAGTAATATTGTGAAATATTATTACAATTTAAAAACTTTTTTCTATTTTAATGTATTGTATATTGATGTAATTTATTTCTGTCCAATGTCACATGATCCTTCATAAATCATTCTAATATGCTAATTTGCTGCTCAGGAAACATTTCTTATATCAATCTTGAAAATAGTTGTGCTGATTAATATTTTTTTGGAAACTGTAATAATATATAATATATTAAATAAATTCAGTACTTAATTTATTTTCTTTTATACTCTTCTGGTCATGTTGTGAACCATTCATTAGTACACATTTTTTTTTTTTTTTTTTTTTAATTGTCATTGTAATTCGTTTATTCCTTTCTGTTTCACTTGAAAATAAATTAGATTGCAGTATTTAAATGGAGACCAGAATATGGATATGTTCACACTCTAAGCCTTAAAGGATTAGTTCACTTTCAAATGAAAATTACCCCAAGCTTTACTCATCCTCAAGCCATCCTCTTTCTTCTTTCTGATGAACACAATCGGAGATATATTAATAAATATCCTGACGCATCCGAGCTTTATAATGACAGTGAGTGGAATCAATGAGTGTGAAGCTGAAGAAACTGCATCCATCCACATCCATCCATCCTACTCCACACGGCTTCGGGGGTTTAATAAAGGCCTTCTGAAGCGAAGCGATGCATTTATGAAGTAAAATATCTAGCTTCCGTCAGACCGCCTTCCGTATTCAGATTACGGAAAAAACAGAACTGGCGTCGCGTCAGTGAAGCTTTTTCTGTAAGTTGAATAGGGAAGGCGTAGGACGTTGCCTGAGCTTTTTGAACTGCAAGAGTTTTACACTTTCTTCGCAAGCAGAATACGGAAGGCGGTCTGGTGGAAGCCGGATATTTTACTTCATAACTTGTTAAATATTTTTTTTTAACATAAATGAATTGCTTCACTTCAGAAGGTTTTTATTAAACCCCCGGAGCCGTGTGGAGTATATATATGATGGATGGATGTGGATGTAGGCACTTTCTTCAGCTTCATACTCATTGATCCCGCTCACTGCCATTATAAAGCTCGGATGCCTCCGATTGTGTTCATCAGAAAGAAGAAAGTCATATACACCCAGGATGGCTTGAGGGTGAGTAAAGCTATCAAATTTGAATTTGGTATTTGGAAGTAAAATTCTTTTATTTGCGATGGATGTGGGAATAAAATGTCTGGAAGAGCTGTGAAGCACATAAAAAACAGAAGTGTGGTCTGTCAAATGATGGGAGGTACCATTACATTGGGCACATGTAGTGTAGCCAAGATCTGTTGATTATAATGGGAGTGTCTAGTTTTGTTGTGTAGTAACGTGCCAGAAGCATTCAGACATAATATAAGAAATATCTTTGTGCACAGAGCAGATATTTAAGTTTAGGAGACACATGGGCCTTTAGTGCTGTGCTCATCTCTTTCATGTGTCCTATAGTCATACATTTGATAAATATAATATTCCCCAGGCATATGTGAAACATGTCCTATAAAGACTTTTCGAAAAAGCTTTCCTCAGGGTTCTTAAAGGGTCTGGTGAAGCTATTTTATCAGAAGCACAGTGAAACATTTAATTAGTAATCTTTTCATGGTATTTCCTACCTGTGTACACTAAAAAATGCCAATAATGCCAACATTTGGTGGCGTTTATGCTTAAAAACAAGCGAAAGCCCAATGTTTTGGTGCTGTCAATCTCCAATCTGTCAAAAGCAACATAAAAGTACAATTTCTACTCATAAACAACTTAAATTTCTGTCTTGTCCTCACATAGAGATATAGAAAGGCTTCTGAAGGCTTGGACAGGCAGGAATCTAGTTCTATATATATAAATATATAAGTCTTTTATGATACTGTTTTAGTTAGTTTTGCCATCATGACATGCCCTGGTTGCCCTGGTCACTTTTCACTTTCATTTTATGAAATATAGCTGTAATATCATTCAAAAATTTGCCTAAAAAAGATATTCAATATACATTATCTTAAAAAATATAAAATATATATAATATATATAAATAATTATATATATAAATATATATAAAAATAGCTTTTGAAATGGTAGCTTCTGAAGTGAATTTATCTTACTTTAAGGACATTTTTAGGACATTTTACTGAAAAACAAAACAATTGAATTTTTGCAGTGAACATGAACATGTGATCATCAGTAGTCAATGCATCAGGGCCAAGGTAATAAAATATAAAGGTAATGAATATGCTTCTAAGAGAAGCATATTCTATGCATGAGTGCTCTGGTAAATATTCATGTGGAACAATGTAGAGATTATGCATGGACTCAAAATAGGATAAAAGACTTGATCAGTGCAATCAGAAAGTATTATTCATTAAATTGTTCAGCTAGATATGCAATTATCAAGAAACTTGAGAACTTATGTGAAAAAAGAAACCAGCATGCACTTGCAGTACCATTGAACTTTTGGACACACCTGACTGAATTTGTGTTTCTTAACATTTTGATTTAAAGATGTATGCTTAAATGCTTGAAGTTAGTTTTGCAGACAAATATAAATTGTGTCAACATATAAACAGGTTTACAAAAGTACAATTATTATTCTTTTTTAAATGGAGGAATTGGACAAGAGAATTATCTCTGTGTTGAACAGTTGCTGAACAGCTGTGTGTGTGTGTGTGTGTGTAACATAGCAGGTATTTTTAATAGTTAGTGCATGATTGGGTTTAAGTGAAGCTGCCACAGTAAAGGTCAAGTTCACCGCTGCTTTGAGGTCAGGTTAATCAAGACAGTGGAAACTGAACCAAATTAGACCTTGCTCATCCTAGAAATTGCAATTTTTGTTGATTACAAGAATGGGAAAAAAATTGCAGTAATTCCAACATTTAATTAGGTCTAAGCTTAAAACAAGTGAAAATGTCAGTATCTAACAAGGCAAAATACGTTTGGTAAGATTTGATTTAAAATGTAAGACTTTTTGGTGAGCAAGGGCTGTTGAGCTCCAAAAATCAGGAAAGAATAAATGAATATAAGAATTAGAGTAAGAAGTAAGGAATAATTGATGATTTATTGATTGATTGATTAATTGATTGAAGCGCGTATGAATTACCTAAGTAAGGCTCTCAACGATGTTTGGTAGCAGCATCTTTACTAATAATAACTGAAGTGGTGATAATATCTGAAATTTTTGAATAATAACTGTGAGTGGTGCAGGGATGATGTCAAAACCTTGAAGACTAATAAGCCACTGGTTCCTTCGAGAATTTCCTATGGGGTTTTTCAATTTATTAGTGAAATAAGGACTGTGGTAAACATAACTTGATGATAGTTGAGCATTTTGCTCTACAAAATAAATTACACACACCCATATCAAAAACACAAATTTTGAAGCTGTTATGTTTATTTTAGAAAATATGTTTCTAATAAGTTACTAGATAACAACGAATGGGGTGAGTGTGTGCAGTTTACATTGTAGAGCAAAATGATCAAGTATCGTCAAGTTATGTTTGAAAAAAACCCCATTATAAAAATCTTGAGGGAACCAGTGGCGAATTAGTTTACCGGGTTTTGACGTCATCCTTTCACCTCTCTTCTTGGCGAATATTATGTAACTGCAATGTAACTGCTTCTGGAACTACTTTAGCTGTCGTTTACTGGAAAATACTTGCTCACCTTAGAACGTTCATCAACCAATCAGAAACAAGCATTCAACAGCCTGTAGTATAATTCTCCAGTATATAATGCACTAGAACATGAGAAGATAATGTATTAGTATGTGCGAGTTCTTGATATCTTTTTGCCCTGATTTTTTTTTAATTTAAACGTAAGAATAATTTTTATATTGTTAGTAGTATTTCAAGATGATAACTGGACTGAAGCAACTTGGGTTAACTTGATTATCTATATACCTTTTTTCAGAAGAATCATGTTAAAATGTGAGTATCAAATATGATACATCAGGATTTTGAGGAATGTTTATTTGTACATCTCTCAATCATCAATGTATTGCATTGAATTTTGTCCTCCACAATAAACACTACAGAGCTTTGATCCTAAAACATGTAAATATCATCGTAATATGACACATTACTGGGAGATACAGAGTAATGCCTGATATTTATGCGCATTTATGCAAGTATTATTTCTTATGTCAGGCTTTACAGGGTTAATTTAAGCTTAACATTGTTAATGGATGTTTGGTTTAGATGACATTTAGTTGTTGTGCTATGTTGAAGCAAAATAATTTTTAATTTTAGCAAAATTTATAATTTTACTTGATCAACTCCTAATCACAGATTTTTGATGACTTTTTGATAACTATTATTATAAAATGTGGAAAATTGTAATTCTACAGAATGTGTATAGTGTGTATATATGTGTATAGTGTCTAATATACCCTCTCTTGCTTCGTTTTTTCCTTACCTGCTCATCTTTCTTCCAACCTCAGCTTAAACCTCAGCACCCTTTTACAGTAATCTAAACCACTAGCTGAACTCTAAACCTCAGGTTAGACCGACAACACATCACCCTATACTAGCGCCACTGTTCTCCACTTCAGCCTGCATTGCTTGTGGTCAGGAAGTGGAAGGAGGATGGAGAAAAAATGGATTGGGGAAAAACTAGGTGGAGACCCACACCTGTGATGAGGAACTGCAGGTTTTCCATATCGGTTGTCTCATGTTGAGATGGTGAATGCATGAATGGATGAATTGGGCTGGAGGAGTTGTGTTAGGGGTTGTTTGTGGAAGCTGATTGGAGTAAACCACAGAAGCTCTGCAGCGAGACCCGAGGGGCTGCCGGACAACACTGCCAAGCTTGTGTGAAATGGGTCAAGCTAAATGTTTTAAATATTAAAGCAAATATTGCTGTTCCCAAGTCCCCGGCTGCACAGTGACGTTCTCTGTCAGGCACAAGAGAGTCATTGATGCCTCTCGCCAAGGTGGGGTGTGTTGTGTTTTAAGGGGGGTCTGTGCACCTCGAGGCTGGGTTAGTCAAACAATCAGGTCTTTTTCAAGAGGAAAGTGTTTTTGTAAGGCACGATAGCTTTCTTTCTCCCTATCTGTCCATAGTCTGGTTAGTGTAAAGGTTTTTTATGCTACTGCTTGACAAGCCTCTAATGTAAAAAAAAAAATAAATAAAAATAATTTGCATGTTAAATTTAATTTTTGCACTTGGTTCTCACCAACGTCAATAACTATAATGATAATTATAGCATCAACACACAATACCAACAGTCAGTATAACATTCTGATTATTATAACCACGCGCTGCAGGTTAGTCGTCTGCCACTTTAAATGCTTGAGCTCTTTATCATCAGGTCGATTCTGATTGGCTGTCAATGTTTTTATCGTTCATCAGCTGGAAAAATTTGTTTTGAAACTGAATCCAGTGATATCGTTCCTCTGTCTCATTGCTGGTATAGTTGTGATGTGGTCTTCCCTATTTTCATAGAACTAGAACAATTGTTAAAACTGTATTGTTATTGTTACAGTTATCGTATTTGGTGTGAACGGCCCATTACAATCTTCATCATCCACCAGGTAAAAAAAGGTAAAAAAAAAAATCCCACAGATTTATATTGGAGAATGGAAAACAAGTCATATGGGGACCAGAATACCATAGATATGCTGTAGTAACCAACCAGAACATCCTAGCAACCACCTATAAATATGCCAAGGATTCAAAATACCTTTTGGCAGCCATCAACAGCAACCAGGCTTTATATTTGCAAGTTTTGCATTGAGAGTGTCGTAGAGCTATAACCCTCTACAATGTGAGTAAATCAGTCGCATATGTGACCAAATTTCATGAGAATAAAAGATCTTTTATTAGCCATTGGCTGGTAAATTGTATAATTTCAGTTGCCTGTAATTGATTTAGAGGCAAAAAATAAGTTATTTTCATTGCCTGCTGAGCTTTACGCACCGTGGCTTGGCTGAGAGAGCCCACACTCAACATGAGAGAAAGAGAGGGCACATGCAGGGCTCGTTGACAGAACTCTCACTGTCCCAATCGGACCAGTGCTTCGTCATGAAAGTTTATCATTTGCAGGTGATTTTAATCCTTGCCAATTTAAACATTCAGCATAAGAAAGCGCGCACGAGTTGTCTTTTGCGTTGTTTGAGAAGATTTGTGTGCGCCCGGATCCAAAGCGTGTGCCCAGAAAGCCGCGTCTGACAGCACGTGAATACTGAATTGAGCTCTTTTTCATGTCTTGCGCTTGAACGGACAAATTCACACGACATTATGTCAAAATGCCCGTCTTGGCGAGTATCCTAGTAAACATCATTATGTCTTAAGTGAATGTAGACAGTTGAGAAAGTAAATGCGTTGTAACAGTATATTGGATCCGTGCATTAGTCTTAAAGTGACAGCAACCTAATATTCCTGCTGCTGTCTGTTTTTAATACAAAAAAAATCACTCAATACTCTTGACTGAACAACTTTTGTAACTTTAATAACTAAGGATTAATCTATATTTAATTTATACAGTGAAGACTATGCAGTGCTATTTTACATTTGATTACTTCAATTTCTGTACCTAATCAACATCTAACTACTGTTAGATCTACCTCAAAAACATGAAAAGCACTGTTTATTTACTTAAATAAACATCTTTTTATTGTGTTTATTTGTGCTTTTGCTTGTAGTGCACTGTTTACTTGAATTTAATAGTGTTTGAAATTTATATATTATAATTAAGTAGATTTTTTTTCATTTGCATTGTTCTTGCATTTCATGTAAAAAGTCTGGTGAGTAAAATAAAAAATGTATCAGCCAATGGCAACTCGAGCTTCAGTGTGTCCGTAGAGGGTTGAGCTATAGGTTTAACTCTAAATGTGTTTAATGCATTTCTTACAGATATTATCGACTGCTGTCAGAGTGTGAATTGCAGTGAAACTTTCGACTCTGTGGTCGAGTTTCACACTTTTGATGTAGGTATTCCCATATTAATTTGTGAATTGTTTGACATTGTGGTGTGTGATGAAGCCACAGAAATGAGTTTTGTTTTTTAGCAATGTGAAATAAGTCTAGTTGATTAAGATTTTCATACACAATAAACATGCTGCAAGTAAACATAAGGGTGAGTAAATGATGACAGAATTTTAACTTTCTGTGAACTGGTTTTTTTTAAATAAGATGTGAATCATACTTCCAGGCAGTGACCTGTCAAAAGCTGTGGACAAGCCCATTTTTTCCCTTCCAAATGTGACATAAAGTTTCCTGTGTGCATAAGAACAGTAAGTTTAGTGTGAGCGAGGGAAGGAAAACACTGCATCTGTTTTCATGGGGAGGAAAAACAGCGCTGTATTCATGATGTTCAAATAGCCAGTCCCAAACATCGTAAGTTCGTTCCCAGGTCGTCTGACCCATGAACTGCAGAGTTTCTGAGTTCTCCAATCATGCTCTTGATTGAGGCACTTAACCCCAGCTCGCCCCAGGAGGGGGACGGTCCCTACTATTAGTGTACCCCAAATCGCTCTGAATGAATAGTATCTGCACAACCGACGTTCTTTTGCTTGCTCTTCACCGCACGTTCACCTTCCCAGTCCACATTTGTCTCAATCCTACTGAAATTGGTTTAACATAACTCTTTCTGCTGGGGCGTCCCACTGTTTTGTCTGTTTTTGGAGCGTTGCAAAGGAAGATGAATGGTGCTCTCGCTGATGGCTTTAAAGGTTAAGAAAATGTCAGAACAGCAGAGCTATTAGTCTCCCGTGCTCTGACGGACCCTTGAAGGGGCCGTTGACTTCCCCTGAGATGCAGGATATGATCTATGTGTGCTGGTAATTGCTGTCGTGTTTGTTGTGTCCAACAGGTCAGGCTGGGCCTTGTGCTCTTTTCTCCCATCAGCCATCTGGTTTTCAGACTGACATTTCACTCTTTTCACTTGGTTGGTGTAAGTCATGCAAGATCATTGGTGTAGGGCTGCAACTAATGATTATCTTGATAATCGATTAATATGCCGATTAAGCTGGATGAAAAAATCCCCAAAAATAATAAAATAATTTTAATAAAAAATAAATTAATTTAAATCCATTATTTACAAAATTATTTTTCCACACCAATGTTGTCCTCCAAACAATGTGCAAAATGTTAACTGGTACGAGGAACACACATTCACTTATAAAGATCAGCAGAAAAAAAATGGAGTATGGAGTGTGGAAGCTGAAGTATAGCATGCTTTACTGCACAACATGGAGGCGCCGGCGCGTTCGCTTGTATATTTTAACTTAAAATACTTAATCATTTTTTGTTATACAGATAAGAATAATATATCATTCTGAACTGTAAAGGGTCTACTTTTATTTGTGTACACTCACAATAACAATAATTGTGTACAATCAGAATAATGTGCTTTTGTAAAATAAAGAAAACAAACAGGATGTGCTTTCTGCCATCTCGGTCTCCCTGAGCAGCAGCGCGTCACATAAATGAACCGAAACTCAGTTTATAGGCTACTTACCTCACAGACATGAAGAATATATCGAAAGCTTGAAACTTCTACTTCTACCAATTCGAATTGAAAACAAATACTCTCTGATTATGTAATCCATATTACTGCGGAGATGACGAGTCAGCATCGTCAACTTCATATTTGCAGCCGACACTGACTCAGAAAACACTAGTTTATTAATAAACAATTAAAATGTTATTTTATAATAATAAACGTATATAAACTTGCTATCCGACACATTCATAATCATTACTTTTGTCAATGCTTTGCGGCAAGCTTTATGCATGTTCTTGAGCGTGAGGCATATATTCCACCCCCCAGTATATTTAAGTAATTAAATTAATATAAATGTGCGATTAAGTAAATGAACGATTACTAGTCGACTAGAAAACTCTTTAGTCGGGGACAGCCCTACTGTAAAGTGACGTGACTGTTGGATGTTTTTCGTGCACAGCGAGCTGACACGATTAATCGATAATGAATTCCATTGTCGATTATTTTTATTGTTAATTATTGTTGAATTTTTCAATGTTATGTTGCAGCTCTACATTGGTGGCAACGCAGATAAATAGACAATCTAATTCTTGTGTTGCTGAAAATGTCGACCTACGTGTAATGGGGAGGTATTTTACGTGTTTTTGGGAAGTTTGTTTGACTGTTTATGTTGTGAATAGTGCACAAAGAAGCTTTGATTCAGGTTTGGTGTCATTGTTGCATGTCGTCAGTTGTGTATTACATGACTAATCGCGTTGCTACAAGTTGAGATTTCAGAGCTACAGCTGAGGAGAAAATATAAACTTAAGTGAATAAAAAGTTCAATTATGGACTTTTTTTGTTGTCCTCTCTCTTCCTGTTTCTCTTTTTCTCTCTGTTTGGATTTAATTTGCTTTATTAACGCTCTTGTGAAGAGATCAACTACTCTTCCTGTTTGTCTGATGGGGGAATCTTCATTCTGGTTATTTTCTCTTATCTTTTTCCTCTCTCCTCTGCCTCTTCTCTCTGCCTCTGAGGAATTGTAGGCTGTGTAGTTACTGTGTGAACATCTCTGTGTCTCAGGAGAATTTTTTCTTCTCTGGCAGAGAGATCAGACCTGACTGAATTTCACCTGAGGGTTGAAGAATTCTCCAAATCGCACCATCATTCACTCTCACCTCCTGTTTTTGTTTTGGCCGCTCTCCAGAGTATGATTTTATTGCTCAACAGTTGCTCTTTCACAGCTCAGGAGACTTAAGGGAGATCACGGTTATGTTTAATTTACGTATCAACTTTATTTGTGATGTTTCTCCTTAGGGGAAATAAAAATAGATGCAAATGAGGCAATCGTTGACAATAAGATTATAGAACTATAAAATCAGTGCATTGCAAAATCTGTATTTTAGTCTTGTCAGTATTATTTTTAAACTACATTTTGTTGTATTTATACAGTTTGGTAACTTTTATAGTAGGTATATTTTCTAAAAACAAATCTCTAGTCAATATTTTATGTCAGGGATGTTTTATTGATGTTTTCAAGTTTTATGAGAAAACAAGACCAAAAATACTAATAATTACAGAATGCAAATTAATATAATGCAAAATGTCAATATGCAAGTTAATGCATATTGAGATCTATTTTTTAAATGGTTTCTTCTTAACCTCTAGTTGACAAATGCAAGATAACTGGGGTCTTTTTTCAGGAGACACATCTAAGCAGGAAACTTCAACAAAAGTCTTCACTTGCTCTCCTTTTTAATCTCATTGTTGTCTTGAACACAAGTTTGAGTTATTTAAATTGAGTTATTTATCCCAAATGTATTTTTTTCACCTTATGGGTCTTCATCATGAGTTCCTCAAAAAGACAAGATGGACTAGTCAACCGGTCCCCTGATGCTGTGCTATCTTGTGGACGTCTCATGATTGCAGCCATCAGACTGACCACAGGAGCTCAGAAATGAACAGGCAGCCCTGTGAGGTGTGCATAAAATGAGTTAAAATAACCCAAAATACATATACCAAAAGACCGCTGTACTCTTGTCCTTGAAATACTGCATGCTGAAACACTGCCACTTTATATTTGACAGAAATAATCTTTTTTATTTTTAATTCATTTTGAGTTTGACTTGGCTTTCCAAAAATGTTACCTCATTTCCCCATCTATCTCAATCCCACTTTCTTTCACAAACACCCACATTGCCTGCAGAGAAGAATATGGCACATATCCCGCATACTGCATGTGTTTATAAAGAATGATTTTCAAGAATTAAGTTAAATCAGTGGGAGAAATAGAGAGTGGAACGAATAAAGTGTCTAAAAATGTGTGCTGAATTGAGATGATTACAACATAAGTCATGCATTTCACAGTGAGATCATGTTGGCTAAATCTGTTTTGTGTTTCTTCATCCAGTGCTCTAGCATGACTTATGGTACTGGCATCTGTTCAGACATGACATGTTCATAGTGAACCCCTCGAGAGGGAACACACCCGTAAGGGGCGGACCAAGGACTAATTAACACCAGACTAACGTTAACATGCTGTACTTTTGTTTTAGTAGTATTCCTCTTCTTTGTGATTTGAATAAACCAATTAGTTGGCCATTCTGTGTGTATTTTTGTTTCATTATTCTATTCTATTCTATTCTATTCTATTGGTGTTTGTTTGTTTATAACATATGTTTATATCATATTGTTTTATATAAAACAACATTCATTTCCATGTAGGTTCAGGCTGATTTATGCTGGTTAGTGCTGATTTGGAAATGGTTGATGCTAGTTAGTGTTGTTTTGGCACTAGTTCAGGCTGGTTTAGTGCTGGTTTAGATGCTTGTCTAACTGGTGTTGACTAGCCTAACCATTTTGTTCACCAGAGAAACATAACAGATGAACCTGGTCAACTATTATGATTGATTAAACTAGTAAAGCAACAGGTTACTGCTAGTTAAGTTGGTCAGCTATTGTGAGTTTGCTGGTTTAGAAGTCTGGTGGTTTGTTTATGCTGGTTTATTCTGCTTTAGGGTTAAGTAGTGCTGGTTTGGTGCTGGTTAGTGCTAGTCAGGCTGGAGTATGAGCAAAGCCATGCTGTCCCACGATACAACAAAATGGTCTTCCTTGTCAAGCTGGTTGACTTTCTGGTTAAATCAGTAAAGCAGAAGGTTCTTGCTGGTTAAACTGGTCAGATAATGTGATTTTGCTGGTTTAGAAGTTTGTTGGATGGTTTATGTTGGTTAGTGCTAATCTGGAGCTGGTTTATTCTGGTTTAGAGTTGAGTAGTACTGGTTTGGTGCTGGTAAAGGCTGGTCAGTGCTGGTCTAGCTGGTGGACAAGCAAAGCCATGCTGTCCAACAGCCAAAATAAAGTCTTTCAGGTCAAGCTAAAGCAACAGGTTCCTGCTGGTTAAGTTGGTCAGCTATTGTGATTTTGCTGATTTAGAAGTTTGGTGGTTGGTTTGTGCTAGTCCATTCTGGTTTAGTGTTAAGTAGTACTGGATTGGCTCTGGTTAGTGCTAGTCAAGCTGGTGGATGAACAAAGCCATGTTGTCGCACAGCAAAACATTAAGCCTGAGTAAAGCAGAATGGTCTTGCTGGTTAAGCAGCTGGTCAGCTAATGTGATTTTGCTGGTTTAGAACTTTGGTGGCTCGTTTATGCTGGTTCGTACTGGTTTAGGGTTAAATAGTACTGGATTAATACTGGATTAGTAGCTTTTGGGTGAGCAAGGCTATGCTGTCCCACAGCAAAACATTATAGTCTTCCTTGTCAAGCTTGTTGAATTTTTTGGTTAAATCAGTAAAGCAGAAGCTGGTTAAGCAGCTGGTCAGCTAATGTGATTTTGCTGGTTTAGAATTTTGGTTGCTTGTTTATGCTGGTTAGTACTAATCTGGAGCTGGTTTAATCTGGTTTAGAGTTGAGTAGTACTGGTTTGGTGCTGGTTATGGATGGTCAGTGCTGGTCTAGCTGGTGGAAAAGCAAAGCCATGCTGTCCAACAGTAAAAAACAAACATGGTCTTTCAGGTCAAGCTAAAGCAACAGGCACTTGCTGGTTAAGTTCGTCAGCTTTTGTGATTTTGCTGATTTAGAAGTTTGGTGGTTGATTTATGTTGGTCCATTCTGGTTAAGTAGTACTGGATTAGTGCTGGTTAGTGCAGGTAAAGCTTGTGGACGAGCAAAGCTGTCAAGCAGCAAATCATTATGGTCTTCCTCGTCAAGCTTGTTGCATCAGTAAAGCAGAAAGCTGTGATTTTGCTGGTACAGAATGCTGGATAAGCTGGTAAAAAATTTGTCTTACTGATTAAAAATTTGAGCATACCAATTATGTATGTTTAAAAAGCATGATGGAACAACAGTTCGTGTTACTCAAGTCTGTGTTTCAAGTCAATCTGACTGTGCTTTGGTTGTATAGTGCCATATGTTTTAAGCTTTTAGCTCATGAAACTGACCGAATGTTCCCCTGTGTAGTTGAGAGATCTTTTGACTTTATGTTGACTTTATGGATCCAGCACAACTCCTGCATAAAATATCATCTTTTCCCTCATTCACCTCAGAGAATAAATGCATATCTAATTTCAGTCTGCTGAAATAAGCGACTCAGTTGAATGGAGCTACAAGTGAATGGATGAATGAGTGAGTGAATTGGTTGATCTCGAGAGAAAGTCATACAAAAGTTGAATTCAAAATCAACCGCCCCATTGCGTATTGTGTTTTTGTGTCTGACGGGGGCCTGGAGATGGAGGGAAACGGAATAATGACAAGAGGGGAATGAACGTGTTTCTTGATCTCTTTTCACCTATTATCACTGTGAAATGTCAAATTTGAATTGATTGAAAAGAAAATTACAGCTGTATTATGGGATGTCGTGGGGGGAGGGGTGTTGTTGCCACAGAAACTAGACCACTGCTTCTCAAAGTGCTGTTCTCAGCTAATGAGTAAGCAAAGGTTTCATATTGAATTGTCCCAAAAAGACACTGAAGTCACACTTAAAAATGCCTGCATTAAATAACAAAATATCAACCCAAATGACATTTATTTTAAAGAAGAAAGTACACTTATTAAGCAGAACATTTCACAGACATTTTGTTAAGTCTTAAGTGATAAAACAGTGGGGCTTAGTCAGGGAAGATGGCATATGTAATTTGACATGCATGAAAATGAGCTGTGAAGGATAGACATACAGTCTGTTCAGTGGGTTGTAATTGTATTGTTTTGAGGTTTTAGGTTACGTATAGACATAGTTATAGTGTTTCATAAAACTACAACCCTTTGAACGGTCTGTACTTCTGTAAATGACAGCCTTGTTTTTATTCATGCCAAACGATATAAATAAATATGGCATGTAAGGTTGACATATTAAGGCTGTCAAATATTTACTAATTATTCACAATGATTTTTGCTGGCCATATAAAATAATTCAGGATTCTGAATATTGTGATGATGGGCGGAAAGAAATTAATACTTTTATTCAGCAAGGACTCATTAAGTTGATAAAAAGTGACAGTACAGACATTTATAAAATATTCCTATTTCAAATAAATGCTGTTTTTTAACTTTCAATTCAGTAAAGAATCCAGCTGTTTTAAATTGTAGTAATATTTACTGGTTTTACTGTATTTTTTAACATTAAAAAATCTTGCAGACCTCAAACTTTTGAACGGTAGTGTATTGTATAAGCGATATTAAATAAGATCAATGTTAATTAAGGCAATAAGTATTATGACACTTGTGAAATGTTAGTGGGTCTTTTTGATCCAAAAACGTTACCTGTGTTTACTCTACTAGGACACCTGTGTGAACTTGAGGAGACTTAATCTTGTGTGCTTGGTGGTTTTTAGTCAGTGTTTTTGGTCATTTTCAGTGGGTTTATGAAAAAAAAAAAAACTAGCATTTGAGCACAGATGATACTTTCTTTCTTATTTTGTATCGAATGCAGTGGCATCCCGAGATTTTTAAGTGTAGCATCAGTGTTCAAATACTTACTGAGGCTGCTGTACGCATCTGAGGTGCACCAGCCTCAGTTTGGGAACAGTTAGAGGAATTTTAACCCTTTCTTTTCCTGCATCTGCTCGTTACAGATGCCGCACACACATATGTCCTCGTGCACAGCCGTCGTGCCCCCAGCAGCCTCCCTCCATTGAGAAAGTTAACAGTTTGTTTTTCACAGGGCTGAATGCTTCACTGCACACATTACTGAAGCCCCTTCATCTCCCCCCTTTACTCTGGATGCAGCCCGTCCGTGAGAGGCTGACTAAAATTATTTCTCTCTCTCTCTGTGTCTTTCTGTAAGGATTCAGTTAAACAGATCTGAAGTCTATTGGATGCGCTCCTCTGGAATGAGCCCTTGCTGACACCTTACTCCTGGTGAGTGCACTCTATTTTTTTTCCCGCTCATCTGTCCATTCGTGGACAAAACTATCCACTTCCTGTGAATCTTTTCATCTTGTTGCAATGTGCTTTTCCTTCTTCTTTTTGTCCTGGAAGCAATTTTGCCCACATGTCTTCCCTCCCCTCGTGTCCTCCCGTATCTTTTCCAATTTCTTCCTCTCTCCGTGCTCCATCCCGTCTTCCGTCTCTCTCTCTCTGTCTCTGTCCCCTCCCTCTCGCCGTGTCTTTGTTGAGGTATTCTGATAAACAGTTTGGCCGTCATCTCCAGACCTCCCCCATTGTGTGTCCAATTCTCTTTGTTCTCTCAGCCTGTGGCGCTGGCCTGAGTGTGTGTGTGTGATTGACCACTTCAAGTGTGTCTGTTTGCCTGAATAGATCGAGCTACTATGCAAGAATTCAGCCGTATTGTCCATAGTGTCACTGCATTTTGATTCTTTTTGTGTCTGTCTGTCTGTCTCCCCTCTTCTGTCTTTTTCAGTTCAGTTAAATTCAGTTAAATTTAATTTCAGTTAATTAGATTTTCTTGTCGTTTCAGTCTATTTTGTCATTTCTGTCTCCTTGTTCTGTTTATTTCATATCAGTTCTTTTTTTTAATTTCAGTGTAATTAAATTAGTCTTTGTTGTCATGACAGTTCATTTTGTTGTTCCGTTCCATCTGTGTCTCCCTGTTCTATTTCTCTCTCAACTCATTTCAAATCAATTTCATTTTAATTCTGTTTCATTTTTGCTTTTAATCATATTAATGTTTTTTTTTTATATAAGTTTGCGTTCAGTAAGATTTTTTTAAAGAAATTAAATTCATTAAATTGATTAAAAGTGTCAGTAAAGACATTTATAATGTTACAAAAAATTTCTATTTCAAATAAATGTTCAGCAAAGAATCCTGAAAAAATGCATCACGGTTTCCACAAAAATATGAAGCAGCACAACTGTTTTTAACATTGATAATAATCAGAAATGTTTCTTGATCAGCAAATCAGCATATTAGAACGATTTCTGAAGTAATGAGAATGATGCTGAAAATTCAGCTTTGATCACAGGAATAAATTAAATTTTAAAATGTATTAAAATAGAAAACAGTTATTTTAATTTGTAGTAATATTTCACAATATTACTGTTTTCTATTTTGATCAAATAAATGTAGCCTTGGTGTGCATGACAGACTTCTTTCAAAAACGATTGTGCATATATACTTTTTATATATAAAAAGTATAATTTTATAAATGACTCTTTAATGTTTATAATTAATAAATTCTTCAAGGGCAATTCATGTGGTTCATTAATATTAACAGATGTGGAAATTAACATTAAACAAGTTTATTAAATGTTGTAAAGGTGTTGTGTTTATTGTTGGATTAAACTGACTATTGCATTAACTAACATGTATTAATGTAGTTTTTATAGAAAGAGTTTGGAAATTCTTTTTTGTTTTGAAAGGTCTATGAACTGCTTTTAAATATAAATAGGTGGCTGTAGGATTCGTTTCATAACAGAATTATTTGCTAAAACAAAAAATTCATGGATCTGCAAGTTCTAAGTTCATGCCGTCCATTATTCAAGGCCAGCCATCGATGTGCAACGATTCAGGAACAAATATGCAAATATCATACAGCTGTAAGCTGTGATTTTTGTTTCAAGCTTCTGAAGTTAATTTAAACATTCTTTTTCCCTTTTATATCTGTTTAGTACACCAAATTACTAAAATCGTTGCGACAGATGCTTCTGTCACAAATCTGATGTTGTTAATGGCACAAAGAGAATGAGAGATGGACAGAGAAAGGGAGAATGAGAGAATGAGTGAAACGTGAATGGCGTGAGGATGGACACAATAAAAAGGCCGGTCTTGTTGCCGTGCTGTTTAAGATTCTGCCTGGTGTCGGGTCCGTGGTCAGGGCTGAGTGAAAGTGCTCAGCTTTGGCGGATGACCACGTGCTCGCTCAGAGCGCCTGTAAAGCTCAACGGACTTCATTCACGTGCTAAAGAGCCTCTGCTTTGGCAGATAGTTGGCCGGTCTCACAGAGAAGGCTTTCACGCAGAGACAGTGAAGGAGTAGAAGGTTTGGGGGGAAAAAAATAGCAAACAAGGACACATCTGAGAAGGCAAACACTTTCAGAGATACAACAAATATCCGTAGAACGGCTTCATTCTAACTGCTAATTTACAGCTTGGGTCATTCTCACTGTACGTCTATCTCAGGTTGGCGTTGGCTCTTTGGCAGAGGTTGCTGGCCTGTCTTAGTGCCCTAACTAGGGTAGTGCACGGACCTCCAGCTGCGTGAATGAGAATACAGTTCATTTGGGGTCTCTTTTTGGGGATAAAGGTTTCGGTTGTGTGACCCCTTTCAGCGCTTAGAAGAAATAGTGGGGATTGATGGTGGCTGGGCTCCCATGGGCAAAAACTGCATGTTCTCTGTAGGCAATGTCAAAGGGCATGTTTGTTGAGGAGTTTATTTATTTTTTTATCTTTTTTTTTTATCAGTGAGTCTAGCTAGGCAAATTAGCTTCAATTGCATGCACTCTGCAAATTATGAATTTTAAGTCTAGTGCATCTGCAAGAATGCTGAAGGCAGTTTCTTGTTTTCTGTCATGTTGTGTTGTTACATACACAAGTAATCACAGACTACAGACTTCATTCATGAAATGCAAACAGAACGAATTTCTTATGGAAATTGTTGCACTGAATAGAATGTGACATTTACGTAAGCATGGTTTGACAGGTGATTTATACAGAAAATTGTGCATGCATTTCATGAATGAGGTTGTAGATGCATTGGTTATCATTCTCTTAACAACATGTAAACATACATCATGGTCTTGCAGTTGTTTTAAAAGAGCCAATTTTGAGACTCTTCAGATGATATATCATGTAGACAAGTTTTCCCCTGCTAGTCCTTTTTTGTCCTTCTCTCACACCTCCTCTTGCAGACTTACTGTTTGTAACTTTGCGCAAACGTTAGATTTTTGAAAAAAATTGATTTGAAATTACATAAATCGATGTAATATTTACATTAATCTATGGCACAGTGTACTGTGTTAATATGAAGAAATTTTCTGTATTGATTTTTCACAGGTGTTTTAACCATATTTTGAATTGTGCATTGCATTGTTTTAGGTTTAAAGGAAATTAATTAAATTAAATGAATGTATTATGTTCTGACAGAAAATTACCAGTAACATTTCACTTTCTGTTCCGTTTCTGTTTTTTTCAACGGATTTTTTTTGCCTTACAGTGTAAATGAGGTCAATTTTGATTTCATGTTGTATTTAAAGTCAACCAAATTAGGGGCAGAAGTTATTATATTTAATGAAGGATTATGAAGACAAACAGTTTTTTTTTCTTTGGAATAATATGTTCCATAGGGCTGTCAAATTAAAATTAGAATTTTCAAATATTTGTCGAATTTAAAATAAAAATCCACATCTGAATGCAAAAACAGTGCATTTGAATTTTAGGTCTGCTGGTGTTGCGCCGCAGCAGCTTGAGGCTGTCTACACTGGACGCAACAAAGCGGCCGTTGCAAATCCATTTGTTCTTCGTGTCAGAAGTAGCGCAAGCGTTTGAAGTATGGCAGAAATAGAACGGGGCATCTGTTGGAGATTTGAATTTATGAAATTATATTTGATTTATAAATGTTATTTTAAACATTAACATTAATATTTTGCTCATTGCACTTTCTTGTGGCCTCAGGAGACAAGCCAAACATTCTTTTTACCCTAACTGAAATTATGCCTTTTAAAATCGAATATAATTTGAATATTAGTCATATTTAAGAATAAAATTTGAATTTAGTTTTTCAGCCATTTTGTCAGCCCTAGCCACTCACAGTAATTGCAGGAATTAAATAGGGTCCAATTTGATTTCATATGGACTTTAATTAGCTTAATCAGCTAGACTTTCTTGTTCAACCAAAAAGGTAAATTGACAAGCTCAGTTGTTTTGTAACATCTGTACTAAACTAACTGGACTGTCTTGACTTTCCTGAGTTCACCTTGAAATGCCTCCTGCAATCACAGCAGCTCATTATCACTTTTCTTGTCTTCCTTTATAACTTCCCTCCCTCTTGCTTTTTTCCCTGATGGAGGACAATTAAAGATGAATAGAGTCTATAAACCCTCTGTATCAGCATCCTGATGCTGCAGTGGTTGTAAAGTAGTGACACAGTGAGACAGAGTTTATCTGAGACCATCTATTGTAGATTAGCATTAATCCTTGTGTTTATTCTAGACTGTTTACACAGGTCAGTCATGGATTAGATGTCTTTCAGTAATGTGCTTGAGGAAAGCATCTGTGATCAAGATCTGACCTTTTTTGGCAGAATTTCCGTTCAACGCCCTTCATATTTGCACTCTCACTCATTGTCCTTGTTACACGCGAAACTTAATATCCAAGGAATTCAGTTGTTTGTACATTGCATAATCTAAGAGTGTTAAAGGAATGTACCGGGTTGAGTACAACTTTTATTAACAGCATCTGTGGTCTGCTTTTGATTGCCACATAATTTTCCGACTCGTCCCTCAGTTTGTCGAAACAAAGTTGCATTTACGTTACACTTTCAGTGGAAGTCTGTGAGGCAAGGCAGCGTTTAAAAACAGAAATATGAAAGCTTATATTTTCTGTTAAAGAACTTAATCTGTTTAAAGATATGTGTGTTAGCAGTAAAATCTAAATCACATCTAAATCAGTCTTCTTGTGAGACTACTTTTCAAGGCATATGAATGTCTAGTTATTATGCATTACTGGTGTAACTTCTGTAGACAAAGTTTGCTCCATTTAAACTGTACTTTGTGGATAGTTGTACTACTTTTCAAAAGTCTGGGGCCAGTAAGATTTTTTTTTAAAGAAATTAATACTTTTATTGAGCAAAGACACAGTAAATTGATCGATAGTGACTGTAAAGACATTGCTATGTTACAGAAGATTTCTATTTCAGATATATGCTGTTCTTTTGAACTTTCTATTCATCAATGAATCCTGAAAATAAAATAAAATAAATAAAATATCATGGTTCCAGCAAAACTATTAAGCAGCACAACTGTTTTCAACATTGATAATAATAAGAAAGGTTTCAGATCAGTATATTAGAATTTCTGAAGGAGTGATGATGCTGAAAATTCAGCTTTGCATCACAGGAATAAATTACATTTTACAATAAATTCAAATAGAAAACAGTTTAAATTGTACACAATATTTCACAATATTACTGTTTTACTGATTTTTTTTTATGAAATGAATGCAGCTTTGGTAGGCATATTAGACTTTTTTGAAAAACATTAATAAGCACTAAAATTAACTATTAAATTTTGGATAATTTGCCAACAAACAAAATGTCAAAATAAAATGTTTTCAAATGCATGAAAAGTTTTTATTCATGTCATTGGTTGCTATTTCTGGTCGCACAAACAATTAGTCTTATAGCAGTACTTTCAAAACAGTGTATGTTTTAAAATATATTTGTAAACACATTACTTTATACACAAGTTATGTTCCTTCATACAAACTGAGAGAACTCAAGTTTACTTTCTGTGGTAATAGACAACATGCTTAAGTTGTATTGACCGGAACATTGCTTAAAAAAATATTTGGCTCTTTTCACGTCCTGAACTTTGAACCTTGTCTTGCAACACTGCTTTAGAGGGAACCATGGGAGTCCAGGGTAGGAACTGCCAGTGCAGTTTGTAATTCCACATAAAGGCCTTTAAATCTCTTAGTTTGGATTAGACCCGATGAGACAGCAACACATTACTGCAGAGACCTCCAGGATGCCAAATACCTCCTGTCCTGACTGTCACAACCTCTTTCTCTCTCACTCTAAAGAAAACCCCCTGCACTGTTTCTGCATAAAGGTTAAGTCATTTTGGGTCTCCCATCAGATATTAAAGAGATTCTCTGATCGTACAGAACCTACATGTGGGAGAACAGAAGTGAGAAGAGAGCAGAAAACTGAGGTGGGAAAGCATCGGGAACATGAAAGTACAGTCCATCTTACAAGTTTTATAAGACAGAATCTGATACTGCCTTTTTCAGAAAATGAAAAGAATACTTGAGCTATTTGAAATTGTTCAATTCATTTTTGGACAACTGAATATAACCTGAAGACATGAGTTTTAGCAGGTTTTTCAAAAACATTTTACTTACTGTAAAATTTTTACATTTTTACTTACTGTATAATGTAAAAACATGCTGAATTTTCAGTTGTGCTGCTTCATATTTTTGTGGAAACTGTGATATATTTTTTCATGATTCTTTGATGAAAGTTCAAAAGAACAGTAATTATTTGCAATAGAAATCTTTTGCAACATTATAAATCTCTTAACTGTCACTTTTGATCAATGTATAGCGGCCTTGTTGAATAAAAGTATTAATTTCTTTAAAAAAAAAAAAATCTTACTGGCCTCAAACTGTTTAATGGTAGTTTATGCATTTATATATATGGAACAGACAGGCAAAGTATTTTGACAAAACCTGAGTAGAAGTGAAACCTCATTTCAGTTAGTTCATAATCTCATGTTCTTGTAAATCAGTGATTGTTTTAGTGGGTTTTGTACTACTTTGCAGAGGCAAGGAACAAACTGCCTCTAAACCAGGTGTGACCGCAAGCAATGTCGCAATGTTGTGTAGAAACAACACGGGGACATTTGACATGGGTCTGAAAAATTGAGGTACCCTTGTGAATTACCAATAAACATCTTTAAATATCTGGAGTAACTTGAGTAACACACATTGTTTGAATTGCACACTCAGTCTAATCTAGTTAGAAGAGTTGTCAGTTCATTATTAACCTGTTCTGACCCCAAGTATATCTGTGTGTGATTGGTGCTTGTGTGTGCATTTGTGTCTGTCATCCATCTTTGACCTTATTTATTCATCTTTTCTTTCATATCTCCTCTTTTAACACAAAAGGAATTGGCACAGACGGGCCTTCAGTGGCCCACCTAGTCTGCCCATTGTGTGACCTGGGCCTCCCCTTTGGTGCATTTGTCACTGCCATTATGGCTTTCATGGGTCTCCATCTCTCTCTGTCATCCCTCCATCTCTATGGCCTCTGATGAGTCTGAGAAGGTGGGCATGAATAGGGTGAATGAGGGAGTGCTGAGGGGTATTAAGGGGGATTTGGGGGATTGAGGGTCTTTTGCTATTGAGGTACATTAGACATGGTCAGCGATGAAGTGTCTGCCGCACAGCGTCACGCTCCCGGAGCCAAGAATAAGAGCGCCAGAGAATTCCACAGAAAACTCAACAGATTTCCAAAGAATTCAAATACTCAACATTCACAAAATTCTACCCCAGCCCCCCCCCCCCCCCCCCCTTCCACTTGCTGTGTGTTTTTCCTTATTAACTAGATTTTGAGAGTTTTGAATGAATGTTTCATTTTTGACTCCACTAATAGATTCATCAAGTGGAACTGCAAAAAAAAAAAAAAAAAGGTTTCCCAAACACTTCTGTTGATCAGACTTACTCAAATACTGAGAAAGTATTTTAACCCAGAAAAAATTACACAAATCAGCTTATTAAATAAAATATGAAATGTAAATATTTTTGACTTATCTTTGATATTAGTTTCTGCTAAAAGTGGAACTTTCAGCTGAAAGTTTCTCAGAATATTTCATTTTGAATATTTCTATATTACTATTTTTTGGGATATGGAATGATTTGTTTTTCCCCCTTCTAATAATAACTTTTTTTTATAGAGTTTTGAATAAAAGCTGTTTGCATAATATAAAATTGTAAATTATGATTTCTGGGTTATTGTAGTATTATTTATATACTATTAATTCGCTTTTATTCTTAAATTTCAGTTGGTATTTTAATTTTACCTAAAATTTTGGTTACGTGATTTTGTCATTATCATTATCATTATTATTATTTAACTATTTCTTTTTCACTTTTTTATTTCAGTTTTAGTTTTAGCAATTGTAGAACTTAAACTTATTTCAGTTGCCAAGGAAACATATGTTTTTTTTTTTTTTAATTCAGTTTTATTTTAGCTTTTTATCAGTTACTGTAAGTGATTTAATAGTTTTAATTTTAATTTTAGTCAATTATAATATCACTGTTTCAGTTACCAGTAGAATGTAGTACTCTTCTTGGCTCCAGTGAACACAGTTTGCCATATTTAAATCATTCTACAGAATTCAGCAAATTTTCCAAATATACTATAGTATACCCTGATGTTCTTTGACTTACCTTGGAATATTATGTAAATACCATGGTACATGAATATGGTAATCTTTCAGTACCATGGTACATACACAAGAATACAGACTGCATATAAAGAAGGAAACTTAATGTGAAAAACTAATGTGAGAATTGCAACAGTAAATAAATGGCAATCATCATTTTGATAGAGGCATCAGCTGCTAAGAAGAAGCACATCTTGATTTACAATATATTACTGATCATAATCTTGACATTGTTTTGGAGATATCATTCATTTCTCTTTAAAGTAGTGTATTTTTATCCTGGAAAACTTTTTTTTGGGGGGTGTAATCAAGATGATCCCGTGTGGACAGACTACTCTTAAAGGTACTGTTTTATCAAAGTGTATGAGTATTTCCATTTGATAATATGGTAACAAGTTTAAGTGATTCAGTACAAAAGTGTGAAAAAATGTGCTTGGTTACAGGACATCAGACCACCTCTCTAGTCTCTACAAAGTGGGTAATGTTTGGTGTTTGTGTGTGTAAAAACAAGACAGATGCTGCTGTGGTTTCTCTGTGACGCATCAGGAAGTGTATGTTTAAGTGTGATTGAGCATGTGTTTGTGCATATGTGTGTGTGTGTTTACTAGGGCACTAACAGGGTAGTTTGTGTTAAAGTGAAGCTGTGTGTGCATATATTCTTAGCTTATGTAAGATCTCAGATGAGTGTTTACACGTCGGGTTTACCTGAGCCTCATGCGCTATCAAACACCTAATGGAAAAATTAACTGGGTGAACCATTTTAAGCTCTGGGGAGATCACCACAGAGACCCATTAATTCCCATGACAGGCTGAAAATATATCAAAATCCCTTCCTCAACTTCTAATTAAACTTTTAATGATCTGCTGCTTCATCTTCCACAGGCTGACAACTACAGCAAAATCAATGTTGTATTTTAGAATAACATTATGTTGGAACTGCTGCAGGTCTTGGAAGAGGTCCAGTCGTTTGCACTGATGAGAGATGGAGGTTAATTAGATTAAAAATAGCAAGACGTACACCATCTAACACGTCAGGAGAAGATGAAGCCGTCCACTGCTGCTCACTGTTGTCCTTTTATCTGGGTGTCCATCTGTTTTCTATCTGTTCTTGCAGTTTTTGGTTTATTTAGTTGATTCTTCAATCTGTTATCTGTATTTTCATCATTTACTCTTCCATATGCAATTCCAAACCCATTTTTCTTTCTTCCCTGCTATGCAAAAGGAACAATTTTGAAGATTTAGGCCTGTTCACACCAATAACTATAATGATAAAGATCTAAAAATTGTTCTAAATGTTAAAGAATAGCAGAGTCCATACCACAACTATAATGATAACAGACAGCCAATCAGAATTCATCTTTCTTTAAAGAGCTCAAGCATTTAAAGCGGCAGATGACAAAACTGCAGTGCGTGCTAAGAATAAACAGAACAATATCATCCACTCAAAAAGTCCATATTCCAAGTTTTTCCAAGATTCAAATTTTAATAACATGATTATTTTGTCATCTCTCCTTATGTCAGGACCCTCTCACTTTTCCTAAGTACGGGAGTGGTTGTTGCGGTAACCATGACAGCATTGCCGTTCTGGGCAGGACCACTGTCCTTCGCTGGACTTGTCATCTTCCGCTTCCTCTCTCTGCCTCTCGTCATGTCACAGACGCCATCACTCACAGCGACCTCTGACCTGGAGCCTGTGCCCTCTCTGCCTGAAGAGTGCCGGAGAAAAATGCACCCTGTTACCTCCTACACAGGTGGGTGTAAAATACCTTGCTCTCTCCTGCCCTTTCCATCATTTGCATTTGAAGCCAAAGGTTAAAACGATAAGCTTTTGAATGATTTTTTCCCCTAAAAATGTCAGTGTCGAGCTTTTCCACAAAAACTGCTCGTGAAACGTGCATAGCCGAATGTCCACATTGCAGCTAGACAAGAAGAGACCATCTAACTGAAACCAGAGACAGTATAAGGAGGATAAAAAGAGAAAAATGATTGGGAGAAATCCCATTGCTCAATTTGGTGGCTGAAACTTTTCAGATACAAGAGACAAAAAGACATCACCTGCTTTTTATTCTACACAGATACATGTTTTAGCTCCACAAGATTTATTCACCAGGAATGCATTATATTAATCAAAAGTGACAGTAAAGACATTTATAATGTTAAAAAAGATATCTGTTTCAAATAAATACTGTTCTTTTGAACTTTCTATTCATCCGAGAATACTGAAAAACACAGAAAACCACAAAAATATGAAGTAGCACAACTATTTTCAACATTGATAATAATAAGAAATGTTTTTTGAGCACCAAATCAGCATATTAGAATGATTTCTGAAGGATCAGTTATTTTGAATTTTCACAATATTACTGTTTTTACTGTATTTTTGATCAAGTAAATGCGATAGTAAATAGTAAATGGCCTTGGTGAGCATAAGAGATTTCTTTCATAAACATTAAAAAATCTTACTGACCCCAAACTTTTGAACAGTTGTGCGACTTGATTTGGACTAAAGAAGTTTATTCTTTCTACATTCAATCCAATACATGATGTATTAGCGTGACAGTGAATGCCAGTATGCCTAACAAGTGAACTGATTTGCCTTACAGGGACTTGTATACATGTAAAGAGACCAACCTCGCTTCATGTGTTAAAAACATGTGCACTTTGACTCTTGGAAAGTGCGTAAAGATTCAATCAGATTAGAGCTGTTTGTTTTGAGAAAAATCTCTTTTGTATGGATTTTACATGGATTTTTAATGGCCTGTTGGCGATCCAGGGTACGTTTTCATCTAAGACCAGTTAACTGCCAGCAGTCTTCTTTTTATCATATGCTGCCCAGATGTTAAAGGTTAACACAGTTGTGTGTACTATCAGGAGTATGCTCACACACCCTGCAGTTTCTAATATCACACACTAACTGACACAGTCTGCCCTTTTAATATGCAAGTGTTTGCGTCTGTATTGACTTATAATTCCTCCATAACACAAGTGTTAGCAAATTGCATTAGTAGCTGATGTACTATTAAAGGCATTTTTTGCCCATAGAGAAAGATTCAGGAGTATTTATTTTTCAAGTGGGAGACAGTGAGGGTGTAGTCGTCTGTTTCTGGGTGATAACGACTTTGATTTACAGCAAAGCTCACTTCAGCACTGTTTGGAGAACTAATAGGCTCCATACACAATGTTTCTTCTCTTCATCCTAACTGCTCCTGTCTGAACATTTCATCATTAGTCACTGTTTTCATTTACAGTGGCCGCCAAAAAGTATTTAGACACTTAAGTCACCTTTTGCTTATTTCCACTAAATTCAAGCCTGGTTCACACTGTATATTTTTTTGACCGCGATTTTGCTGTCTGAGACTAATTTTCTTTACTTTCCTCGTATGGCAAAAACTAACTTCATACACAAAAACTGACCAAAGTTTTAACTACTAGAAGATGTACAGTACCGGTCAAAAGTTTGGAAACATTATTATTTCTAATGTTTTTGAAAGAAGTCTCTTATGCACATCAAGCCTGCATTTATTAAAAATACAGAAAAAACAGTCATATTGTGAAATATTATTACAATTTAAAATAATGGTTTTCTATTTTAATATACTTTAAAATATGACTTATTTCTGTGATGCAAAGCTGAATTTTCATCATTACTCCAGTCTTTAGTGTCACATGATCTTTCAGAACTCATTCTAATATGCTGATTTATTATCACAATTGTGCTGCTTAATATTTTTTTATAAGCTGTGATACTTTTTTCAGGATTCTTTGATGAATAAAAAGTTTAATATCAGCATTTATTTAAAAAATAGAAATCTTTCGTAACAATATACACTAACGTTCAAAAGTCTGGGGTCAGTCTTTTTTTTCTTTCATTTTTTTTGAAAGAAATTAATACTTTTATTCAGCAAGGATGCGTTAAATTGATAAAAAGTGATAGTAAAGACTTATATTGTTAGAAAATATTTATATTTTAAATAAATGCTTCTCTTTTAAACTTTTTATTTATCAATGAATCCTGAAAAAAGTATCACAGGTTCCAAAACATATTAAGCAGCACTGTTTCCAGCATTGATAATAACTGAGTGAGTATCGAATCAGCATATTAGAATGATTTCTGAAGGATCATGTGACACTGAAGACTGGATTAATGGCTGATGAAAATTCAGCTTTGCATCACAGGAGTAAATTATATTTTAAAGTATGTTAAAATAGAAAACCATTATTTTAAATTGTAATAATATTTCACAATATTACTGATTTTTCTGTATTTTTGATCATATCATGCAGACTTCTTTCAAAAACATTAGAAATAGTAATGTTTCCAAACTTTTGACAAGTACTGTATATTGTACAGTCAGACATGAAAGATAGTCAGTCTTGCATGGTCTGTCTTGGCTTTTACTTAAGATTTCACTGTTCTCATAACATACAATCTGGCAAACAGAAAAAGAAGTCTAAAAGTGAAGACCGCCCCCATCCCTTTAACTCTTTCCCCAAAAGACATACAAGCCAAGCTGTTGTCAACAAACCCGAATGCATGAACTGAACTCCAGATAGAGAGCTTTTCTAATTGGCTAAATGTTCTGATTGGCAAATAAGCACCTTTGGACCTTTAAGTGCCCAAATACTTTTTAGGCTCCCTGTATCTTCTCCTTTACCTCCAACAAGAAGCACAGCAGCATTGTCGTCACTGATGTTTATTGAAGTCAAAATGTTTGGCAGTGCACATTCAGATCACTAAAATGATTTTATGCAGTGTATTATTTTGAAAAGTAGCGTGAAAGTAGTGTATCCAGATGTTTTGTTTTTTGTGAAGGTTGTACAAGTTTCGCAAGTTTTACAAGAATTTGCCAGCTATCCTTTCACCTCCTTCCTGCCTTTCTGTATGTGGGTTGTGTTGTTTTCTCGTATGTGGCTGATGTTGTGACTGGCCGTCTGGTTTCATAAGCATCACACCTCATTAATGGTCCGTGTGTGTGGTTTGGACTCCCAACCCTTGCTTTCCCTTGTCTCTCTCAATGTTCCTCTAGGACAGCATATATTAAGTATCTTCACAAATACAGCTGAAGTTCACCAGGTTGCCAGCAGCTGTTTCTGCCTCTGAATGTACGAAAAACATTGTTGGTGGGCTGTGTAACTTGCTATAGTTTTTAAAAATCTGATCATGCACTACCGTCCAAAAGTCAGGGTCAGTAAAATTTTTTTCTAAAGAAAATAATACTTTTGTTAAGCAATGATGCATTAAATTAATCAAAATGACCAGTAAATACATTTATTAATGTTACAAAAGCTTTCTATTTCAAATAATGCTGCTCTTTTTAACTTTCTATTCATCAAAGAATCCCGAAATGTATCACAGTTTCAACAACAATGTTCATTCAGCAATGTTGATCCAATGTTTTCAACATCGAAAACAATAAGAAATGTTTCTTAAAAACAAAATCAGCATATTAGAATAATTTCTGAAGGGTCATGTGACACTGAAGACTGGAGTAATGATGCTGAAAATTCAGCTTTGATCACAGGAATACATTTTACAATATATTCACATAGAAAACAGTTATTTTAAAGTTTAATAAAATAACATCTTAATAAGATAACAATATTATCGTTTTACTGTATTTTTGATCAAATAATTGCAGCTTTGGTGAGCATAAGAGACTTCAAAAACGTTAAACAGTCTTACCGACCCCAAACTTTCCAATGATAGTATAACTGTACAATAGATTTCAGTAACAAAGATGTCATTCTATCACATTATGCAGGGAAAAAGTGTTTGTATGTAAATTGCATCAGTGGATAATGCATCTTATCATGAACAAGATTATTAATGCATGAATCAAACTCATTTACAATCTTGACAGTTACTGGCATGGTTTGCTAAACATCAGAACTGTTTGTGTGCAGAGACAAATCATACAGAACAGTGCTATTGCTCACAGCAACATGAAGAGTAAATGCTGATAGTCGCCACATCATCATTTGCATAGAGTTTACTTATGGGATTTTTCTAATTTTGTGGGATTAGTGTTGCACATGTTCTCCAACATCTGTCTAAACAGTGGAAAACAGCAGCTAAACAACAGATCAAACGTTCAAGCTCACGGCTAACTGTCTAAATGTCACCTGTGGCTCTTTTCTGCCGTAGCTTTGAGCCCATGGCTGTCCTCTTTCTCTCTGCCTGGAGTGAATGACTATTCGCCGCTCGCACTCGACCTCACCAGAAACCAGCTGATAGTGGGAGCCAGGTAACACACACACACACACACACACACACACACACACACACACACACACACACACACACACACACAGAAACACAGAAGTACAAGCCCAATTGAGCCTGTCAAACCTAAAGTATCTTTCTCTCTGTGTAGGAATCATCTCTTCCGGTTGAGTTTGAGCAACGTCTCTCTTCTGCAGGTAGTACTTTCTCTTTCTCTTCATTCTCCTTCCCATCTGTCCATTCAATCATCTTGACGTCTCTAGAAATGCAGAACCAGCACTGTCCATTTAATTCATCCAATGCCAGACACGCACAGACTCAGTCTTTTACTATGATTGCCCACATGTTCAAAAGTGCTGACGCACAGAAGCTGAAATATCAAGCACACACACACACACACACACACATACACACACACACACACACACACACACACACACACACACACACACACACACACACACACACACACACCTTCAGTAGCATGTTATTGTGCAGATGTTTGAGAAGCACTGACTTCCAAGACAGCTGCATCATGTTCAACGTCCTGATTTGACCTCCTCTCCTCTGAATCTCTTGAAAGGAACCCAAAATAATTGATACATCAAAAATGATTTATTTATTATTATTATTTTATTTTATTTTGTTCTTAATAGAATAATTAATTCACAAAAAATAAATTTCTATCATAGTTTTCTTATCCTTATGTAGAGTATGTTTTAGGCATAATAATCAGACATAGGGTAGAAAATGTTTTGGATCAGGGTAATAAAATCTTTTCATTTTATTTTATTTTATTTTATTTTATTTTTGTTCTTAATTTTTTATAAAGAGTATTTTTTGGGCTTAAGGATCACACATGATCATGGAAAACTGTTTTTGGTGCAAGAAACCTTCACAAGCCAATAAAGTGTAGAATATGGTCTCTTCAACAAGCAGACATCTGTACTCTTATGTTTGTCTGCTGCTACAGCCTGTCTGCGTTTGAGGTGAGAAGCTGCCAGTAGACAGCAATCTCATATGGGAGTGGATTCAAATTGGCGTTGTTCTTCTTGAAGGATATTCGAGACCACCGCTGCACTTACTGTGTGGTGGGAGCGCTGAGATTGTGTTGTGCTTGCGTGACATGCCTGTTGAAAGCTTTGAGCGGTTGTGTGATATTTAAGAGTGACTTTGCTGGTGTTTGTTGAAGACCCTGGTGAACTCTATAAACATTCACCGTAACCCTGAGAGGGGGTGACGCCCTGGAGGAAGATCTCACAAGAATCTGTCAGAATCCAGTGATTTAAAGTGACCTCCTGATCCTGTGTCCACAAGAGTGACCCACAGTCACCCCTCGAGCAAACACACACTCAAACACACACACGGCAGTGTGACAAGCTCCTCACTGCAGTCCTGTACATATCTGTTCTGAAAGAAATCATTCAGAATTTACATATTTCACATACATTTAAGCAAAATTATGTTATATCATGTTGATCCATCATGAACAAATGTCATTTCCAGCTCATCTCAAATCACCATTCATTATGCAAATGACATTTTATAATAAAAAGGCATAATCATTTGCTAAAATAATTCCATAGTGAACATTTTATGTATCCTAAACTTACACAATTAAAAATGAATTAAATGGCAAAATTACAGCTTGAGTGGAAATTACAAAATATATTAAAAATGCTGACAAAAATGCTTAAAAAAAGCTATGGACTAGCTGTAATTTTGCTTAAAATTGATAAATAATTTATTAAATTATTTATTTTATTTTATTTTATTTTATTTTATTTTATTTTATTTTATTTTATTTTATTTATTCAAAATTCACCACGCTGGGATATTTAAAGTGCCTGAAGTAATACCGATAAACAAATTTGAAAAGTCTAATAATATGAAGATCACTGCTTAAAGTAGAAGTTTCGAGAAGCAGCTGTATTAAAAATCTAATTGCACCATTAGCATCACCAAATTGAGTTTCAAAAATAATGACTTTTTACACAGATTTTCTGAAAACTCGCACTGTATTCCACTAGTCAAACATACAATATGATGTTGTGGAAAGTTACAAAGTACAAGTTACAAAGAATTGCGTTACAATATTGTGGTAACCCCCTAAAAAGTAACTAATTGCATTAGTTAGTTACTTTTTATGGAAAGTAATGTTACATTACTTTTGCGTTACTTTTTTTCACCTGGGCTGGGCTTAACAACAACAACAAAAAAAAAGTTCTAGTTTTTGGCAAATGTAAAGGCCCTTTAACTCTAAGGGCCAGATTTACTAACAACTTGCAAACCCTCTTTTACCATTAAAAAAAATACCGTCAGAATTTATTAATGACACGCAGTGAAAAATTTGCGCTGCAAAGGCATGGACAGGGTTATTTTTGCGGCTGACTTTATTGCATTTGCATTTGTAGGAGTTTCCCTTTCAGACGCAAAATTTATGGGAGGAGAGTATTTAAATGAATCATGCAAGGTGATTTACTAAGATTTGCACTAGTTAATTCACTGGTATTTGCGCCATTATTTAAAGGCTGAAGGAAATGCAAATTCATGCCTGTACAGTAGAGGGCGCAGCTTAAACTAACCTTTCAGCTGTGCTGCCATTCTGGATTCCAGAAGAATAGGACACATGAGAAAAACGTTCAACACTCTTGCTTTATCAATAAAAACAAAAATGAAACTCAAATGTGATGTTTAAGTCATTTTTGCTTATTAGTATGGTTGAATTGGATCATCAACAGTCAGCAGCAAAGACATTGGTTAATAAAGTGAGATTAAATACATAAAGTATATTTGTGTTATTTAACATATTTAATTATTGCAGGTTTGTGTAATATTCTGAGTTTCCATTTCACTGTTTTTATTCATTCTGAGGAATACTGAATCTGTTTTTGTGCAACTGAGATGAGTAAATGCATGCTCACATTTAGTCTAGAACTACAATATCCATGTTCACACAGCAATGCACCATTACTCACGATTCCTCTCAACATGGGGACAGGAGAGCTGTCAGTCAATAAATGAGAAAACAAAGTAATTGCGTTACTTATTTGAAAAAGTAACTCCGATATTTTGGTGTAAATTTAAAAGTAATGCATTATTTTTCTAGTTACTTGAAAAAAGTAATCTGACTACGTAACTCAAGTTACTTGTAATGCATTACCTCCAACACTGATAACAAGATGTTTGGATCTGTTGGATCTCATGTCAATGATTTATTATATCTCACTTGATATCTTTCTGGTGTAATGATGGTTCTGCGTCAGCCACTTCACTGTTGAGAGGAACAGATCTCAGAGACAGATAGAAAGGGCAGATAAGAGTGTTTTAGCTGAGGTCAAATTATCGTGCCTGGTAGGGAAGACAAGGATGAGAAGATTTTGAGTGTTTTGGAGAAAAAACACAACCCCCTCAACATCCAGAGGTGACACAAGTCTGACCCCTCAAGATCTTTTCAGGGTGAATCCTGCCCTTCAAATGAAAACGTCTTCAGAGACACGGTTAGATTGATGATTGCTTTCTGAACCCTTGCGCTCTCTCTCTCTTTGTTTCTCTCTTTCCCCTAAACAAGAAGAATGAAATGTAGTCTGCAAAAGTCAAATGAACAGATGCAGTTTGTCAGAAGATGTGTAATCAATTTCTTTGAAGATGGGTTTGTGCTCATCAGAACGCCTGGTGCTTTTCGAGAGTGTGGAAGCACAGATGTCACTTATCAAATATGTACTTCAGCCTCTTTTTTTAGTGTATGCAGTGGTGCTTTTAAAACTTCTCAAACTACCACTAAACAGTGAAAGCACTTAAGGAAAATAATTGATCATGCTCAGAATTGCATTTTTACAATATTTACAAATGGCAATAGGAACAAGATTAAAACCGTCAAACTAAATTACTTCCATTAACTGTGTGTCTGTCTTTGAACACTCAGTGTACAGTGTTGTTTTTTTTACATTTCAAACTGTCAGTCAAGTATATCACCTCAGTTATTGTCCATTTGCTGCTAAATTGTAATTGGAGCCATCAAAATAAACTCGCTGTTGTAATGGTGCTCTTTATTGTAATGATTCTGGGAATTTTACTTTTTCGTAATTCCCTTTTTTTCAATTCTCATTGGACTCTCATTAGTGTAATAGAGTAATTCTTATATATTACGGTAAAAATGACTGTAATACGATGAAATTTTAAATTTAAACCAGCATAAATGCAAGGCAGTACTACAAATCTATTGTAATCTATAGACACTTTAGTTTACAATTTTAAATAATATACCATTTTTTTCACTTTGCATCAATGATATTTACCTTTTGTCATTTAGCAAATGTTTATATCCCAAAAAAATGAGAATGAAATGTTTTTTTTTTTGCAAATTGGGGTGGGACTTAATTTTCATGGAAAAATGCAAAAATAGACTTTTTTTTTTCTTAAAAATTATATTTTCATAATGTCTTGTGCTCTCCAAGGCTGAATTTATTTGTTCAAAAATACTGTAAAAACAGTAATATTGTAAAATATTGTTACAATTTAAAATAACTGTCTTTCTATTTGAATATATTGTAAAATGTAATTTATTCCTGTGATCAAAGCTGAATTTTCTGCATCATTACTTCAGGCTTCAGTGTCACATGATCCTTCAGAAATCATTCTAATATGCTGATTCGCTGCTCAAGAAACATTTATTATTATGTTGAAAACAGTTGTGCTGCTTAGCATTTTTGTAAAAACCATTATATGTTTTTCCTTTGCTGAAAAGAAAGTTCAAAAGAACAGCATTTATTTGAAATAGAGATCTTTTGTAACATTATAAATGTCTTTAATGTCATATTTGATAAATTTAATGCATCCTTGCTGAATAAAAGTATTCGTTTTTTAGCAACAAAAAAGTCTTACTGACCCCAAACTTTTGAACTGTAGTGTATATTTTAATTTTGGGATTAAGTTTGACTCGGTTCACCCTAATGTGTGAAAGTGTGAGTTTAATAATCTAGATCTGGCTGTGATTATCTTTGTCATAAAACTTCCCCCGGTACAGACGTTAATCTGTAAAGCGCTGTTTTATCTGTGACCTTTCCACTCCTCTAACTCTATTCAGGGTCTGCTGGGATCCTCACAATTCTTCAGTAAGGGTCACAACCAATACAAAACCATCATTATTATTTCATTCTATAGTGTGTGTGTGTGTGTGTGTGTGTGTGTGTGTGTGTGTGTGCATGTGTGTGAGACTCTGGTCTACATCATTATTTTTGAGGCAATGACAACACAGATAAACATGACAAAGCAGCCTGTGAAATGAGAGGGAGGGACAAAGAACAAAAGAGAGGAAGAACGTCTAAAACCAGTGAAACAACACATTCAAGGGTTTTCGTTTTAGATAAGTGAACGAATGCGATTAGGACAAACCGTCCAGTGTTCCCTAATTAAATGTCACACAATTCTTTCACACATCTGCCTCGCCATAGAGTCATATTGTGAATTTGCAGCAAAACTTTCCATCTTCTGTCTTTTTGTCTTCTATTATTGTGTGTTTTGTACCTTCTTCTCATTAAGTAAAGAAGCTGAACGAATAGAAGAGCTTCCCATGACTCAATATCTTTCATAGATTTATATGCTATTCTGCCTCCTTAAATGTAAATCAAAGCCATAGTAACAGGAGAGGTTTGGATTTGTCGTCATGGCTGTTTAAAGGTAAAAGGAATGTTGATAGGTTCACTTTAATGAGTTTGTTTGTTTGGACAGTTTGTTTAAATGAACTGGTTCAAGTAAACAATTTACGAATTTCTTAGAATCATCAGTAAACAGTAGTACCTGTGTGACCTTTTACAATTTTTGCAATGAAATAAATATTTAAATGCAGTTGTTTATCACTGTGTTTATCATTCCAACATATCACCCACGTCACAGTTTTACTTGGTTCTTACAGCTGAGTGATGAATGTTTTGTAAGCTGATTCATTTGAATCATTGAAACGATTCCAATTTTCTGATTTGCACTAGAAAGCTTGACTTTTAAATATCAAGGTATTTCTTGTACATCCACATGCAAACACACGCTGATCTGCTGTCTTAAGCAGACCATACATGCTGATGTTGCTCTCTACAGCTGTTAATGTGTTGAGTCTAGTTCTGTCTGGCTCTAAGTGGCAAAGAGGAGTGTTACAGTATGAGTTGTTTCTGTAACATTGCTGCAAAGTACTTATGCAGAAACCATCATGCATCCGGCATGTTAAAGTGCTGTTTTGTCAGTTAAAGCAGGGATTCCAGAACAGTTTTGTCAGCTGAATCCCTTTGATGTAAAATATTTACGTGAAGTACCCATGAGATCTTTCAATAACACTTTTGCATTTTCATGCTAGGGTTATTATAGTTAAAACTAAAAATAAACCATAAAAAAACTGAGAAAACAACATTTTTCATTTAGATTAACTTATATAGATTTTTTTTTTATAAGAAAACAACTACTAATAAAATTGACAAAACACAAAATTACACAAATTTTAGCTAAATTTAAAACGAAAATGGAAAATATAAAAATAAAAAAAATATATATATATACAGTACTGTGCAAAAGTCTTAGGCACGCCAGTATTTTCACCCCCCCAAAAGGGTTTTAAGCCAGTTATTTATTTATTTTGTTGTAGTGTGTCAGTAGGAAATATCAGTTCACATTTCCAAACAATCATTTTGCCATTAATTGTAATAATCCAGTGAGATTTTTTAATGCACAAGGAGTCTGACAACAGCCAGTGCTCCACATGGAGATCTGATCTCACCATCATTGAGTCCGTCTGTGATTACATGAATAAATCCAGAAGAACTGTGGCCGTGTCTCCAAGACGCTTGAAGAAACCTTCCTGCAAAGCTACCTGAAAAATGATGCACAAGTGTGCCTGGACAAAAGCTGTTTTAAACGCAAAGGGTGGTCACACCAAATATTGATTTGAAGTTAATTGATAAATAAATCTATTTATGACAGTATTTTTGAAAGCATCCTCACTTTACAGCATTTTTACACAAATGCCTTAAACTCTTCACAGTACTGTAACTTTGCAGGTCGGTTTCTTCAAGTGTCTTGGAGACACGGCCACAGTTCTTCTGGATTTAGTTTGTCTCAGTTTCATCTGTTTCTGTTTACATCTGTTTACAGATGATGATTTCAGTTTTATCCCGTTTGCTTGTAATACAATCATGTTTTAAATTTAAAAAGCATAAATTTAAGGCAGTACTACGAATATGCTATAGTGTATAGATAGCATCTATCATTTGATAGCATCAAGCATTTGTCAATTGTGTCTTGTTCCGTGTTCGCAGCAATTCAGTCTTTTCAATAGAGTACCTCAGAGATGACATGTTTTTGTAGGCAAAACCTGGAAGCGAGTTAGCATTTTAGGACTTCCGGTTCCATCACCCCGAAGTCAATGGGTTTTTTGAATGGGTTTTTGCTAAATCACCTGAAATAAGGTCTGTAGTTAACAAAGCCTCTAAATATTTTCACGTTTTGATCTATGACATAAAACACACCAGTTATAACCCACTTGTGATTTTTTTAAACCTTTATTGTGTCTTAAAAACGGCAGTTGCTAACAAGTTGCTAAAATGGACTACTTCCTTTGGCGGGGACTTTAGACATCATCATGACAAACAGGACATTTGGACAGCATTTCTCATGGAAAAAGTGGATAAGTATTCATACACAGCGCAGATCATAATCAGCGAGCATGTTTTTAATGTTTTTTGAGGAAGCTTAGTGGTGGTGACGTTGATCCGCGACCATGGTGTGCTGTAGTCCGTTACTGTTAGCTTTTTATATCTGATGACTTTATTTAGGCTTCAAAATGTATAAATTATGTGTTAACTTGTAAAGATTATCTTGATAGACAAAACGTGTAAGTGTCATAACCCTTTGTTAAACACAGAGCTTTTTTTTTGCGATTTTCCAAAAGTCTATGGGAAAAATGCATAGGTTTTCGATCGAGGGAACTCATGCGCCGCTAATTTCCTGGTTGGCCTACAAAAACACGTCATCCCTGAGGTACTCTATATAGAAGTCTTTGCGACTGACTGACACACTCATATAGACAGTCTTTGCCGCCATCTAATGGCGTAATAATGTAACTTCTGTTGCTGTTCACAGTCAGGGACAATTTTTTTTGGCGGAAGGAAGGCTTCTAGTGATTTTACTTCATGAAAATTTCATTGATACATATTTTTTGGCTTTAATATTTGTATTGTGTGGTAACTATTTTATAAAAGCAATAAGGTACTCGAGGCTAGTGCTGTATTGTGAATAAGTCACGGCTGAAGGGGTTGCAGGCACTTCGCTTTACTTCGTGCCTAACAGCGCTCTTCAACCGTGACTTTATTCACGATACAGCACTAGCCTCGAGTACCTTATTGCTTTTATAAAACAGTTACAGCTTTTCATCAACTCACGAACCCCCTGGAGTTCCCTCGAGAACCACAGTTTGGGAAACCCTAAGTTAAAGGATGGGTGTGAATTTTAGCACAGCACAGGACTGGATGCATGTCTCGACAGCTTAACTTCTTACAGTGATGTTAATTGGTTTTTCATTGCAGGCCACAGAATGGGGCGTAGACGAGACCACCAGAAGGTCCTGCCAGAGCAAAGGAAAGACAGAGGTGAGAAGGGAGAGGTGAACCCTGGGATGTGGGGTGTTTGGTTTAACATAAAGCTCTGTGAATGAATGTATGTTATAGAGCAGGGGTGTCCAAACTCAGTCCTGGAGAGCCACTGTCCTGCAGAGTTTAGCTGCAACTCCAATTAAACACACCTGAACCAGCTAATCAAGGTCTAATTAGTCATACTAGAAACTTTCAGGCAGGTGTGTTGAGACAAGTTGGAGCTAAACTCTGTAGGACCGTGGCCCTCCAGGACAGAGTTTGGACACCCCTGTTATAGAGTGTATATGTTCATATGTATGTGAAATGAAATATTACTTCACTTCCTCTCCTCCTCTCAGGATGAGTGTCAGAACTATGTTCGTGTCCTCCTGTTGAACGGCAGCCGTTTGTTTACCTGTGGGACTAACGCTTTCATGCCCATCTGTACGACTCGCCCTATTACTGACATTGCGAGTGTTCTGGAGTCCATCAGCGGGGTGGCGCGCTGTCCCTACGACCCTCGACACAACTCTACAGCTATGATAACAGAGAGTGGAGAAGTCTATGCTGCCACAGTGACTGATTTCTCTAGCCGTGACCCTATTATTTACCGCAGCCTGGGTAACATGCCGCCCTTGCGGACCGCCCAGTACAACTCCAAATGGCTCAGTGGTACAGTGGGACAACACACACACTTATCAGTGAATCTGACAAAACCTATCAAGAACGTGTCCAGGTCATATTGCATTCCAAAATCTAAATTTCTGTATAAGAAATTATATTTTGCTAAAAGAAAATGAAGCCTACTTTAGGACCTTTTTTGCATTGTGACATTATTTTTGTGACACTTCAGCTAATTTTGACCTAAATTCTCATTACTGAGAATAATCATTGCATTAAATATTATATTACATCATTTTTTCCAGTGATAAAGATCAAATGAATGAAAATTAATAAAAATCAATAAATAATCAAATAAGCTTATTGTAATTTTGAGGGAAAATAATATCACAAGTCTTCATAGTGTTAAATATTGTTAAATTTCTTTAAGCACAATACTTATTTAACTTATTTTTTCTTCTGATTTTGGGGTAAAATGTGACTTGGACATGGTTTTGTGAGTTGCACTTCTATTTATGGCTATGTATTGAAAAAAAGTGATTTAAAAGTATTATATTTTGTGATGTCAAACCATACCGCTGTCACTGAAAGTGAGATATCCATCTTCTTCCTCCCCTTTCTCTCCACAGAACCTCACTTTGTCTCTGCATATGAGGTGGGCCGCTTCACATACCTCTTTCTTAGAGAGAACGCAGTAGAACAGGATTGTGGTAAGACTGTCTTCTCTCGTGTGGCCCGCGTGTGTCAGAATGACATTGGTGGTCGTTTCCTGCTGGAAGACACATGGACCACCTTCATGAAGGCTCGACTGAACTGTTCCCGCTCTGGAGATGTTCCCTTCTACTACCATGAGCTGCAGAGCACCTTCTACCTCCCTGAGCAAGATCTCATTTACGGAGTCTTCACCACCAATGTGTGAGTGGATTCTTCATCAATTACTGAAATTGCAGTTCATAGAAGATCAACAGTCACACAGCAGGAATTTCTTTAGTCCAGCACAAGCTTTGTGACAAAACATAATTACTTCTTTTACGTCACCAGTAGAACATTTAGCCTATAGATGCAGTTAGAATGACCCTAAAAATCAAGATATCAAGATAGAGTTTGTTGTTAGAGTCATATTTATATAATATGATATAATTAAGCAATATCACAAGAGTAACGAGTGCAATATCACACGAGTGCTGTTTTTGTCTCGAATAGCATGAGTGCAAATGTGATATTGATTTTATACAAAAGTTAAATAAATAAGAAGTTAATATTGTGTTATATTTTAGACACAATATTGTCTGTTTTTGTTATTGCCTCAATTTTGCCAGTGAAAATATTAGTGACTTAATATCGTTTCTGAATGAATACACGTTTTGGGATATATATATATATATATATATATATAGATATATATATATACTGTATATGTACTGTATATGAAAATATATATACAATATATATACATATATACACTATGTACACACTACAAATTTGGGGATAGTAATTTTTTTAAAATAAATTAATACTTTCATTAAATTGATGAAAAGTGGCATTATTCATATATTCAAAAGATTAGACACAATATTACTGTTTTACTGCATTTTTGATCACATAAAAGCAGTCTTGGTGAACATAAGAAACTTCTGAGCCATTAAGAGATAAGATAAGATAACATAAACATAAAAACATAAAAAATCTTGCTGACCCTAAACTTTTAATTGGTACTGTTTTTCTATTTAAGATTTTTAATGTTGTATTTACAGCGCCGCACAATCCTTCACTTCCCTCTCTCGTTTCTCTTCACAGGAACAGCATTGCTGCGTCAGCAGTGTGTGCATTTAACCTCAGTGCCATTACACAGGCCTTTAACGGACCCTTTCGTTATCAGGAGAACCCTCGGACCAGCTGGCTTTCCACTCCCAATCCCATCCCAAATTTTCAGGTGAAGGAAATTAACTGCTGCAACATTATATTTTTTCCTTGAAGCCAACTTACAATTTTATTCAAGAGTTCTGGCACCATATACAGTAGTCAATTCGTTTTTTTCCCTCTAACGTCCTCTTTTTTTCCTGCCAGTGTGGGACAGTGAATGATTCGGGTCCAGGCGGCAATCTAACGGAGCGTAGTCTTCAGGATGCTCAGCGACTCTTCCTCATGAGCGAGGTGGTTCAGCCCATTTCCACAGATCCTCTGGTCATGCAAGACAACATCCGTTACTCCAGACTGGCTGTGGACATTGTTCAGGGGAGGGACACGCTCTACCACGTCATGTACATCGGCACAGGTCAGGGAGGCAAAGAAATCTGACATGCATGCTTTCAAAGAAAACCAGCAACCAGCATCCCATGCTAGTCCCAGCATGCCAAACATACCTTATACTGGTGAACAACAATGCTGGATTTTTCAGCGGGGATGTTTAGAAATACTTCTAATCATAGCTGTTTTCTTTCATTGACCAATCAGAGCACGGCACCATCATTAAGGCCTTGTCCACAAATAATAAGAGTCTGCGTGGATGTTATTTGGAGGAGATGAACATTCTCCCTGAAAACAAGCAGGAGCCAATCCTAAACCTGCAGATTCTGCACAGCGATAGGTCTCTTTTCGTGGGACTTCCCAGCAGAGTGTTGAAGATCCCTCTGGAGAGATGCTCCAACTACAAAACTGACCAGTGAGTCTCACACATGCACACACTAGGACTATAACCCCAATTCCAGAAAAGTTGGGACATTTTGTAAATGTAATAAAATCAAGAATCTGTGATTTGTTTTCTGTGATTTGTTTACAAATTAATTGTATTTTGAAAATATAAACAAATTTTGATGGCTGCAACACACTCCAAAAAAGCTGGGACAGAGGCAAAATAAAAGTGAAAAGACATCCGTTGAATGTGCGTGACCTTCGAGCCCTCAGACGGCATTACACGAGAAACCGTCATGCTGCTGTGTTAGCCACATGTGCTCAGGAGTACTTTGGAAAACCGTTGTCGCTTAACACAGTCTGCCGCTGCATCAAGAAATGCAACTTGAATCTCTGTTATGCAAGAAGAAAGCTACACATCTGTTCAATGCAGAGATGGCGCCGAGTTCTTTGGGGCCGAGCTCATCTCAGATGGTCTAAAAGACAGTGGAAATGTGTGCTGTGGTCAGATTAATCCACGTTTCAGCTTGTTTTTGGGAAAAACTGACAAAAAAGTTCTCAGTTCCAAAGACGAAAGTGACCATCCAGACTTTCATCGTTGACAGGTGCAAAAGCAAACATCTGTCATGATATAGGGGTGCATGGGTGACTTGCATATGTGTGAAGGTTCCATTGACGTATAGGTGTATACTGGGACATATACTGCCATCAAGATGACATCTTTCCTGGAAAGCAAGACAATGTCAGGCCTACATCAGAGTGGTTTCTTAGACACTCTACACTGTAGAGTGGATGTGCTTGACTGCCTGCCTGCAGTCCAGATTGGTCTCCTATTGAAAATGTATGGCACATCATGAAAAGGAGAATCAGACAATGACGATCACAGACTGTTAAGCAGATGTTTTGTATCAGGCAAGATTCGGCAAAAATTCCACATGCAAAACTGAAACAACTAGTATCTTCAATTCCCAAATGATTTGACAAGTATAATAAAAGGAAAGGTGATGTGACACAGTGGTAAACATGCCTCTGTCCTTACTCTTTTGGAGTGTGTTGCAATCATCAAAATCAAAATTTGTTTATATTTACAAAATACAATTAAGTTGGTCAATGAAAACATTGACAGTCTCTACTTTTGTCAGTTAAACAGATGTTTAAGAGAACTAACAAATCACAGATTCTTGATTTTATTACATTTCACAAAATGTCCCAACTATTCTGGAATTTGGGTTGTAATTATTAGTTTTATTCAGTGGCGTAACTTTGTTTCAAAAAGTGGGTGGGACAGGAATGTATGTGGTGGTGTATTGTAATTCTAATAATACAATAATAAATGCACAAAGTTTATTGACATAGACCTCATGTTTAATATGATAGTTTCGTCCTTACATATAATACAATATATTGTTAGTCTCGAGAGTATTTACATTAGTCAATAAACACGTGGATCCGCATTTAGTATTAGATTGTCCTAATGGATTGGTGGTAGAGTTTTTGTTCAGCGTGCCAGAGGTTCTGGGTTCTAATCCGCCCTGTTTTGTGATTTCACCGGAAGGAGTCTCCACAACAACGTTAAGACTGAAGACTGGAGACTGCACAGTGTGCACGAGCGCCAAGAGAACAGTGTTTGCGCCACTGATAACAGCGGCAATGAGCACTCAACATGATTTCAAAAACAACACAACACCCAGATCGCCTTATTATTCAACACAAGCGAACAAATTGCTACTCAACTAGAGATGTTTCTTTTGTATTAGATACATCCGTGCCGCTAGATGTTTCAAAAAGTTGTGGGGACAATTTCGACCCTGGCAAAAAGTGGTGGGGACATGTCCCACCCATCCCACCCGCAAATTACGCCTATGGTTTTAGTAGTTAACTAGGCTTTCTGAATAATAATAAATCAGTGTATACTTTGTTTTTTATGTTTTTAGAGTCTCTTCTGCTCACCAAAGCTGCATTTATTTGATCAAAAATACAGAAAAATCTGTAATATTGTGAAATATTATTACAATTTAAAATAACTGTTTTCTATGTGAATATATTTTAAAATATAATTTATCATAATAAATAAAACGGATAGTTCCTGTCCTTGATTCTGATTGGTCAATAGCTGTGTTTTATTCACGATAAAACACGGCTATGACCGCTTCATCCACTACACAACACCCTTAGCAACCACTCTCAGCAATGTAAACTGTATGTTCTCAATTGATATTGTTCATTGAAGCTTACTGTATTATGTAGAAGAGTATTGTGAGAAAGAGATCGAGTGAGCGAGTTTATTACCTGCGTTCAGATTTAGCATTTTCCTTTAGGTCAGTCCTATGTTCATAATAAAAAATCTGTTTAAATGTCCGATATATCATCTTGTCCTTTTAACATTTATGGGGTTTTCATGTGACTGACAGCTCTAGTCAAAGCATTTGTCAGTTGCATCTTGTTCCGTTTTCAAAACAATTCAGTCTTTTCAATGTAAAAGTCTTCGCTACTGACTGACACACTCATAAAGACAGTCTTTGCTGCCATCTAATGGTGTGAAAATGTAACTTCTGTTGCTGTTCACAGGTCAGGGACTATTTTTTCCGGTGGAAGGAAGGCTTTTAGAAAAAGTTTACTTCATGAAAGCTGCATTGATACATATTTTTGGCTTTAATGTTTGTATTTTGTGGTAACCGTTTTATAAAAGCAATAAGGTACTTCAGGCTAGTGCTGTATCCTGAATAAGTCACGACTTAAGTCACGAATAAGTCGTGACATATTCACGATACAGTACAGCCTCTCGTACCTTATTGCTTACTTATCAGTTGTATATCTGTTAACATTAGTTAATGGCACTTTGAACTAACATGAACATGGACATTTTTATTAACTAACATTAACGAAGGTTAATAAATGCCGTAAAAATATATTGCTCATTGTTAGTTCATGTTAGTTAATGCATGAGACCAAAAACTTACTGATCCTAAACTGTTGAATGGCTTATGAATCACCAGAAGTATACTACTAGTAGATTAAAAAAATGGCTGCAAGTGATTTATTTGGTGCTGAATGCACCAAGATTTTTGACTCCAACATCATGTGAAATAATTGCGTTAACTTCTTTAGAACATTGTGATTGCTTTGACTGAAACTCTTTGACAACAGACTCATGAAGTCAGAGCATCCTAACCTTGAACACGATCGAACTTTTTCAATCACGTAGTATCACTACAGAACTCCTTAAGTCACTAAATTGCCAGAGCTCATTTGCCATCATTTTGACCTGTTCACACATGACATCTAAACGAACAATTGCTGTTAAATTACGGCAAAGGCTGATTACGGAACATATCCTTCCGAGCTTCTAATGCCCTTGAAGTCAGACAGGAAGTGGAGCTCAAGGAGATGAAGTGAATGACAGTACTTATGAGCAGTCAGAGATATTATTATCTCATAAATTTTTCACCACTGGCCGAGAGGCAGATGAATGATGATCTAGGTCATTTAAAAAAATTGCTGCATCGTGTTCTCCGTCACTGCTAAGAATAGAACACCTATAAATTGTCGAACATCATTAAAAATATATAATGCATGCATCACACCTCACAGGAAATGACTGCATTTACATTACAGATCTAATTAGAAATCAGATCCATAAAGTAATGGCCTCCTTCTAGACTCCACATGGATGAATTGGGCTTCTGAGCTGGATTTTGTAAGGCCTTTGTTTGATTTTGTACCCCAAATTAAATTAAACATGTTGAATTGAGTTATAAAATCAAGCAAAACATTTTTTTTTCCAATCTGCAAAAGGCCTTGAAGCTCCGATGTAGCATGTCACCATATTTAAAATACACCATGTTACATCAGAGAAGTTTAAAAAGGGTTTGTTTTTCGCATTCATCCAGCATGAGGTTTTCCACGTGATCTGTCAGTTTAGCAGCATGTGTGTGCTTATAATGAGGGTGGCGGTAATTACTTTAGAGGTAGAAGAGAGTCATAATGTGAGGACCGTGATGCCTTGGACTCTCTCCCTAAATTCCTGCCGCAGATGTTGTTGCACAACACACAGAGGTACACAAGACAGACACATTTGATGTTAGACACTTGTTCTAGACGTGATGAAACTGTGTTTGTGAAGCCACTCAGTGTTTAGCATGCCGATGCAATGGAAAGAAGTCATTTCATTACAGATTCTTCCCCATGCACATGTACACACAGGTGGCAGAAGGTCAGATCTCACAAGATTGTTGCAAATAACTCTAATTATTTTATACCAGTTTTCATCTATAGAGTCTGATTGAGCTGCAAGTGTTTAGTCATGTCATTATAATTTTATATAACCTTTAATTTATGTAAATGTATTCTCTGTATGGCTTTTAGTATCTCCAGCACGATTTGCAGTTTTCTCATGTTGCCGGTGGGTAGTAAATGGATGTTCAGTTTATTAGTAGGACGCTGAGAAACATTGTTATGTTTGATTTTGGGGCAAAATATGACTGTATCATTCAAAAGTTTGTGGTCGGTAAGAATTTTTAATGTTTTTGAAAGTCTCTGCTGCTTACCAAGGCTGCATTCAATTGATTAAAAATACAGTAAAAACAGTAATATTGAGAGAAATTATTAAAATTTAAAATAATTGCTTTATATTTTAATATATTTTAAAATGTAATTTATTCCCATCATGCAAAGCTGAATTTTCAGCATCATTCCTCCAGTCTTTAGTCACATTATCCTACAGAAATCATTCTAATATGCTGATTTTCTGCTAAAGAAACATTTCTGATTATTATCAGTGTTGAAAAAGGTGAAACCGTGGTAAATTTCATGCCCAGTTTTTTTTTTTGAAAAATAAATCTTTTGTAGCATTATGAATGCATTTACTGTTACTTTTGATCAATTTATTGCATCCTTGCTGTATAGAAGTATTAATTTCTTTAAAAAAAAATCTTACTGATTTCAAACTTTTGCAAGGTAGTGTATATATGATTTTATACATGTGCTGGAATTTGGTAATGTACATTGTTTGCTTTTTTATACTTTACGTCCTTCTTAAGAATGACACATTATTAAAATAATGAAACATGCTTCTGAATTAATAACACTGTCTCACTCCATTGAACCTAAAGGACACAAGGAGAAAAGGACAAGTCTGTTAGCTGTAATAAATCACCGGAGGTGCAGAGCAGGATTCGATTCTTGTTGTGTCTTCTCTATAGTTACTGTCAGATCATATCATGTTTTGATCAGATGCTTAGGTTATGTTTACCCTTCAGATTAATCTCTGACTTAGATCTCGACAATATAAGTGATGTTAAGATTATAGACAAAATTTTCAAAATGTTCACTATAGTTTCAGTGTTCACTATCTGAGAGTCATCCAGCATGAGAAGTGCAGAATTAGTTTTAATAATTTATTAATATAATGTAAGTTATTTGTTTATGGAATATCATGCTTGAATCACACTGATATTTATTCCTCATTATTAAGCTGTGCTGTATCCTGTAGAATTAAATTGCAGCCCAATCTCTCTTTCACTCCTTTTTCTCTCTTGTTAAGTTCTCATGACACACTCTTCATGGCTTTGTGGTGGTATTTATTGAGATGTTGTCATTGATTTGTGACTGTTTGTATCTGTGTGTTTCCGCAGGGATTGTCTGGGCGCCAGGGATCCGTACTGCGGTTGGGACCGGAAAGAGAAGCGCTGTACGACGATTGAGGACAGTTCCAACATGAGCCAGTGGAGCCAAGACATCACAAAGTGCCCTGTAAGACACACTTTTTTAGCCAATACCTCATCACACAGAAAAGAAAAATCACAACTGACATCTCTTTAATATATCAGGTGTTTCTTCTAGACAGCAGCAAGATTAAATGGAGTAAATCAATGCTTCTTAAACTTTTTTGGTAGGATGATAGGATAGGAAGTTTCTGTAATACAGCCCGTTACTTAGATAATTATGTTGACCCTCTGTTCTATTCTACACTAACCTTTTCTATTCTATTCTGTTCTATTCTGTTCTATTCTGTTCTGCTGTATTATGTTCTGTTCTGTTCTATTCTATACTCTTATTATTTTCTATTCTATTCTATTCTATTCTATTCTATTGTATTGTATTATGTTCTATACTGTTCTATTCTATTCTGTATTTTCTATTCTATACTCTTTTATTATTTTCTGTTTTGTTCTATTCCATCCTGTTCTGTTCTATTCTATACTACTGTTCTATTCTATCCTATTCTATTCTTTTATGTTTCGGTTCTATTCTATTCTAAAATGATCTATTCTGTTCTGTATTCTGTTCTATACTCTTTTTTTCTTTTCTGATCTATTCTATTCTCTTCTGTTCTGCTGTATTATGTTCTATTCTGTTCTGTACTGTTCCATTCTATTCTGTATTCTGTCCTACTCTATACTCTTTTATTATTTTCTGTTTTGTTCTATTCCATTCTGTTTTATTCTATTATTATGTTCTATACTCTTATTATTTTCTGTTTTGTTCTATTCTATTGTATTCTATTGTATTCTATTGTATTGTATTATGTTCTATACTGTTCTATTCTATTCTGTATTCTTTTCTATTCTATACTCTTTTATTGTTTTCTGTTTTGTTCTATTCCTTCCTGTTCTGTTCTATACTACTGTTCTATTCTATACTCTTTTATTCTTTTCTGATCTATTCTATTCTCTTCTGTTCTGCTGTATTATGTTCTATTCTGTTCTGTACTGTTCCATTCTATTCTGTATTCTGTTCTATTCTATACTCTTTTATTATTTTCTGTTTTGTTCCATTCCATTCCATTCCATTCCATTCTATTCTATTCTATTCTGTAATGTTTTGGTTCTATTCTTTTCTGTTGTTATGTTATGTTATGTTTCTATTTATTCTATTCTATTCTATTCTATTCTACAAAGATTATATTTCCACCTCAGAGCTTCTGAAGTCCAGATTCTTAACAACTCTGACTTTCTTTGAGTACACCAAAAATCTCTTATTTTTTGAGTGCCTGTTGGTTAACCCAGCTGATCCAGATGCTTCATCTGACAGTGTCAATTACACGCTGATGTTCTGCACGATGGCTGGCCAATGTCACTCCTGTTCCCTCTTGACACTTCATTAGGTCCATAATTAGACATCACAAATTTCCTATTATCTTTGATGGTTGATATCCTCAGAGGAGCAATAATAAACAAACCTCATTTTCTACAACACTGTGGAAGCTTTGGCTTCGTTCCAAGTTGTATACTTATACTATGCACTAAAAGTATTTTCTATCATGCTAATAGGCAATACCCACTGTTTCCATAGTAACATATGACAGTTAGTCAGTGTTTTCCCAAACTTTTGTAGACTGTTTGTTGGCTGCAGTGCAGAAATCATTCCTAGAGTTGCTTTTGGTGTCCCGCCAGGCTTGATCAGTGATGTTTCTGTAAAAACTTGGGTCCCTATTTTAACGATCTAAGCGCATGGTCTAAAGCGCACAGCGCAAGTGTGCTTAGGGCGTGTCCAAATCCACTTTTGCTAGTTTAAGGACGGGAAAAATGGTCGGCGCGCCCGGCGCATAGTCTAAAAGGGTTGTCCCTATTCTCATAATGAGTAATGGGTTTGTTTTGGGCGTAACGTGCAATAAACCAATCAGAGTCTCATCTCCCATTCCCTTTAAAAGCCAGTTGTGCTCGCTCCATGGTGGATTCGCTATTTACATGGCAGAATTTTCAAGTGAACTGAACACTTGAGCAAACGGATCTGCTCGTGCGCGAGGTTAAAGCACGTGAGCAGACCATCTACGGGACAAGCCAGATTCCAAGAGAGTACGTGTGTTGTGCACCCGCCAATAGGCGCATATTACTAACGCACTCTTTAAATAACAAAACAAATACTGCGCCATTGACTTTAGACCAGATTTCAGTTGGTCAGTGGCGCAGTCTATTTCAGTTGCCTTAAAATAGTAACACGCCAACAATGCGCCTGAACACACCTCGTTTTCAGACCAGCACACCCATGGGCGCACAAATGGGCGCCAATGCATTTGCTATTTAAACAACTTGGCGCAGGATGTGAAAATGATAACTGCGTCAGCTGAAACTAGCAAAAAACACTTGCGGCGGAGCTGAAGGATATTCAAAAGTAAAATAGTTACAACGTAGCCCAGATGTGGTGTAAATCAAAACTAAGTTCCAACTTGCAGAGTGTGTGTGACTAAATATTTGTGATTCACACCATTAAACATTAAACTAAACAGAATATTTATGGAAGCTTCTGATCAGGAATAACTTGGAATAAATAAAATTGCAGACTTATACTTGTTTACATTATAAACATAACATTTAAAAATACATGTAATACAAAACAATTGTCCTAATGTACTTTGATTAATCAACTAGAGAAGGTATGGTGATATCTATTAGTTGAAGTTTTTACCCTATTCCCCTGTAGTGTCTTGTCTTAAGAGCGTTTGCATTTAAATTTGTAGGAGCGGAACCTTACCCAAGATGGTGGCTTTGGCCATTGGTCACCATGGCAGGCTTGTAACCATGATGACGGAGGGGAAGGCATTAGCACATGTCAGTGTCGCACTCGGTCCTGTGATAACCCTCGACCCCAGTGTGGAGGGATGAAGTGTGTCGGAGCCAACATAGAGGTGGCCAATTGCTCCAGGTACACTTACTGTTCTAACCCAAATCTTTTCCTTACAATGACCACGATAGTGACCACACTTAAAATGACAAAAGCCAAAAAATGACAAAACACAAAACCTCAGAGCGCTGACTCATTATTGGCGGCTCCTGCGTTAGCATCACACGCGTGCGTCGTGCTGTTCACGTGAAGCCTGCACTGTCTGTACTGTGGACGGAGTTGCTCTGAGACGTGAATCATGAGCTGCTTGCGTGAGCACAGTGCGCTTCACTCTGAAACATGCTGCAACAAACTAAGCTATATACCTATTTAAATAGATCATAGCCTTTGCAGTGTTATAAGCGCAATAAGTTATATCGCAAACTTGTTTTCTGTTTGATTGACAGCATTGGCTCAAAAAAACACAACGTTAATGATCTTTTAGGTTCAATACAAAATTGTGGCAGGACAGATTAGTCTATGTAATTAATGGAAAACACTGATTCATCACTGTAATTAAAACAGAAATAGACATTTGATATAGAGTGTAATAAAGCAGGATAATTAATCAATTTAAAATGGCTATTACTCACCTGAGTTTTAAAGCCATAACAGTTTAAACTTCTGATATATGGTTTTCTGAGTGCACACATCCGAAGCACGCACACAGAAAGCTGGCTGTGAGTATTAAACTGATTTCTCTTACACATCTTATTGCACTTAAACTGTGAAATACACACAAGGTTATGTCAAAAACACACAAAGTTCACATAAACGCAGTCGGTTATGCCTGTGAACGTAAACCGCAGGGAAAGAAATCGCATATGTATATTAGATCTGTGTATTAAAGTGACAGCAGCATAATATACAGTACCTACTGCTGTATATGCTGTTAATATGAACCAAACAACAAAAGAAAAGCAGAAAATCACTCACTGTTCTTGATTAAATAACTTTAGTAGCTTTATTAAGAACACATTTGTTACTTAAAGGGGTGGTTCAGTGTTTTTTTCTAGGCTTGATTGTGTTTATGGGGCGCAGTTTAACGTGTCATAATGCTTTGTTTTTTAAAAAATGCTGTATTTTTCATATATTTTACCTTTATTCTACACCACTGTTTCCATTGTCATTTGAATGGCTGGTTTGACTTCCTGATTCTATGATACCACTCCCTCCGAAATACGCAATGTGCTCAGATTGGTTAGCTGGCCCAGTGTATTGTGATTCGCTGAAGCGTCCGGAAACGCCACGCCCCTTACCATTAGTTGTTACATGTGCTTCAGTGGAAATGTAAATAATGGCGTCTATATTGCCATATCAAATTGAGCCCGAATCTGACCCAGATAGCAGTAATGATGAAGAGGGTCAAGCAGAACCTCTGCAAGCACGGTTTTTAAAGGACGTTAAGGATGGTAAGTATTTCCTTTTGTATTTGTGTAAATGTGTTTAGATATGCTGTCACTTGTAAATGTTACTGCTGTTTGTTAGCTTTCAATATACGGTTTTATCCTGATTAAAGCTTTACTGTAGCTGAATACATGACTGAGTAGTAGTATTTTTGTTAAGGTACCGTTTAATTTATAGCATGAACAACTGTTTGTCTATGAACATAGAAGTTTGTTGGTGTTTGTTGGCATTTGTTGGAGAAGTATGCAATAGAATTTAGCTAACTGGCTAGCGAAGCAAAAACGCGTTGATCTTTGTTTACGCCCTTGATGTAAACAAAAAATAGCAATATAATACATTTAAAAGACATGTACAAACAATAAAACATACTTACAGTTAGGGGTCCATAAACAGCAGCTTCTGCTTTTAAAGTGGGGACTGCTTCATCTTTCAGTAATAGCCTTTGTGCAAATTCAGCATTGAACTCGTGTAGATTCTGGAAGCTGTCTTCTGCGCCGCATCCATTGTAGACAATATCACTGATTATAATGGGCTCTATTATCTTTTGACACGTCGTGGCCTCGCTCACTTTGTTGCGTGTTCCCGTGGGCAGGGTTTATGTTAATGGCAGGGTTTATGATGTCACCAACCCGGGAAGAAGCTTGTTGTAGTCCAAACCAGTCGTAATTGTAGGCATTAAACTGCCATAACTTTAAAAGACAATATCTCAGTTTGCATTAAACTTTCAGCGCTGTAACTTTGCAGATACTGTTTATGCTCAAGCAGCAACATTACACACTAACTAAAGTTAAAAAAGTGAAATCACAATGAACCACCCCTTTAAATGCTGCTGTTAAATGCTCTGGCAAGGAGATAAACATGGCAGACTGTGTACAGCTCACTCAGGGGAGGAGCTAAGCTAACAGGGCACATTCTGTTGCCAGTCTTATGTAAGAGTAGGTGGAAATCTGGAGCTGCTCATTTGGAGAGACTGTTTATGATTTATGGAGATTATAAAAAAGGAGTGGGTGGATTTTTACCATTATAGGCTGGTTGTTTACACACACTGTGGACACACATCTGTGTTCAAACACCTTATAAAAGTGCATTTTGCATAATAGGTCCCCTTTAAAAGAAACTGAGCTAATGTCAAGCACCTGAAAAATGTAGTTGAAACTAACTAAAAAAAAAGTTAGTAGCGTCGCAACTTGTACTTGGCTACTCCCCAACACTGAGTCATATGGATATGGTGGTGCATCTATGTGATTTTTCAAGTTCGACAGTCTCCCCTTATTCACTTTCATTGCACAGAGAAGAAAGTCAAAGGAGTTTGTAAGGGTATGCGTGTCAGTAAATAATGGCAGAATGTTTTTTGGATGAACTAGCCTTTTTAAAATCTGGGTCTTCTCATATCATATTGGCAGGTGTAAACAGTGTGGCTAGAGTGATATATGAGACCCAGAGCGATCATCCTGAAGTCTTCAATCACAGCCAATCAAAGTGTCAAAGCACATAAAAGTGTGACGCTTTTATTCCCTCTGATTCAGCTCTTCCGTGAGAGAAAGGAACCACCCAACGCTAACAGCTGCAGAGAATGAGGCCTCGAGTCCATCAATCCCAAACACTGATACAGACGTTCCGCGTGTAACGTTCGACTTTATTCATTAACTACAAGATGCTGACGCAGCAGTTTTCGCGGAGCAGCTCCTTCTTTGCATGTCCCATTATCCTGCAGTCACTGAATGAATGTTCCAATTATTTCTTCACCTAGAGAGCTTGTTTAAACACACACATCACCAGGTATGGGTGCAAGAAACTAACAGGACGTAATGTTTCAGTATAACAAAAGAACAGCAGCTGTGGCAGGATCTTTCAGCTGTAGCAGACCTATAATAAATGATATACAGTTTGAGTAATGAGCTGTACATTTTTGTCAGAATTCTACTGTTAAGTTTAATAAAACTGATGTTACCTAACTGCTCTAAAGTTGTGATCACAATCCCGCGAAGTCATTATCAGGCCTTTAGAAGAAGTCACTTGACTCCAGGTAGCTCCAGGGGGACTGTTCTTGCAGTGCAAAGATAGTGTCCCTACCTTACCCTTTATATCATTTCAAACCTGTATTACTTTCATGAGTGAGGTTTTGGACCCCATTTACTTTCATTATATAGACAAAAACATTTCCACAGATGAAAATGTCAGTGTTGTTATTGTTAAGTAAAACTAAATCTATTAAAACCGTTTTCATTAATTAAAATAAAGCTGAAATAAAATATAAATATTAGATAAAAAAAACTACCATAGCATACCATAATTAGAGTTAGTTCACCCAAAAATGAAAATTATTTTATTAATTACTCACCGTCATATCGTTCCACACCCGTAAGACCTTCGTTCATCTTCAGAACACAAATTAAGATATTTTTGTTAAAATCCGATGGCTCATGAGGCCTGCATTAACAGCAAGGCCTTTCAAACGCCCAGAAAGGTACTAAAAACATATTTTCAGTTCACGTGACTACAGTGGTTCAACCTTAATGTTATGAAGCGACGACAATACTTTTTGTGAGCCAAAAAAAAACAAAATAACGATTTTATTCAACAATATCTAGTGATGGGCGATTTCAAAACACTGCTTCATGAAGCTTCGAAGCTTTACAAATCTTTTGTTTCAAATCAGTGTTTCGGAGCATGTATCAAACTGCCAAAGTCACGTGATTTCAGTAAACGAGGCTTCGTTAGGTCATAAAGTGTTTCGAAATTTCAGTGGTTCACCACTGGGGGGCGTGACTTTGGCAGTTTGGTACATGCTCCGAACCACTGATTCGGTATTGTAAGCCTGTTTTATTCTAATGGTAAGAGAGAAGGTGGCAAATAGTCATGGAAAAACTAAATTGTGACTCAAGGAATCTTGGCTATCATCATACAATACAACAAAAAGTGTCAAAAATGGCCTCTTTAATGTAGTGCAGATTACCTGCTAACTGACAGGTACCCAGATTGTGTTATTGTGTGGGATCCATGCTAACTCCTGCTTCTGTTTGTTCAGGAATGGAGGCTGGACTCCCTGGTCATCTTGGGCCGAGTGCAGCACCAGTTGTGGCATTGGATTTGAGGTCCGTCAGCGGTCCTGCAACAACCCAGCACCCCGACACGGAGGACGCGTATGCGTAGGTCAGGCGCGAGAGGAAAGGTGAGACAAGAAGAAAGATGGACTATAAGGCTGTGCTGTATTGTTTTGATATGATTTAATTTGCAACAAAAAAGGGCTGGTTCACACAGAACACGTTTTTGCTGTTAAAAATGCGAGACGCAGGTCACTGGATCGAAAAAAGCGCAAAAACTTCTTTTAATTTGAGCGCACATTTTTAGAAAGTTGTCATGCGCGAGACGCTACATAAGACACGAGACTCGAGTGCAACAGTTAATGACGTCCGTCTAGCATGTTTACATAGAAAAACGATGGAAAAGTAGTGCAGTGGAAAGGAAAAATGCGCTCTGTGTAAACGGCCCCTTAAGAGTCATTCATTTGAGAGTCGGACTGCCCTGGTTGTACTGTAAGCTTTTGATTCACTAAAAAACTGACTTCAAATATTCAAGAATTGGTTGGAATGCACTGGCTGTGCTTTATTAGCGTATGATGCCCAGTTTTTCTATGTAACCATTTACAAAGTTGGCAAGTGTATGATGTCTAGTGTTTGAAAATCTATTCTGATTTTAAAAGTTGTGTAGTGTATTCCAGCCTTAACTAAAAAGAACCAACTCCATAAGCGTATATGTAAAAAGATGGATGAATTGTTCATTTTTGTGTGATTCAGATTGTGTAACGAAAAGAATCTGTGTCCTGTTCCGGTGTCCTGGGTCTCCTGGAGCGCTTGGTCCAAATGTAGCGTTGCCTGTGGTGGTGGAGTCCAATCCCGTGTTCGATCCTGCGAGAATGGCAACACGTGTCCTGGTTGCCCTCTGGTAGGGTCTTCAACTGGTCATATGTGATATGATAATCATCAAAAACTCTAATATCAACAAAAAATCACATGAGAAATGAAAAGAGATTTATTTGAAAACTAGACTCTCATTAGCATCTATCATGTGTGTTACTGCATCCAGGAGTATAAGGCATGTAATTTGGATGCGTGTGCCGAGGTGAGGCGGACCACGCCATGGACACCCTGGTACCCTGTTAATGTGACTCAATTGGGGGCGAGACAGGAGCAGAGGGTCAGGTACACCTGCAGGGCTCTCCTCGCCGACCCTCATGACCTGCAGCTTGGCAAACGCAAGATAGAGACTCGCCTCTGTCCCACCACTGATGGAGCTGCTGTCTGTGAGACTGATGGTACACACACACAGCCTCAGACACATATACTCATATATATACACACTCCTTCTCTGAGTTAGGGCAGCACGATTTGGGGGGGAAATCAATTTGCGATTTATCTGAGAAAAATTTAAATTGTGATTTAAAATGTGTGTTAAAAAAGCCTTCATGTTTTGCTTGTTTGTAGGGCTGCACAATTTGGCCCAAAGTTTTGTGGTTATATATCATATCATATATATTTTTTTAATATATATATATATATATATATATCATATATTTTGTGGTTATATATGACTATAAAAAAATAATAATAATAATGATGGTTATTATTATTATTACTACTACTAACTAAAAATATTAAACAAAATACTATAATAACTATATAATACTATAATATTTCACTATAAAATAAAAATAGAGTATTTAGGAAAAATAATTTAATAGTGATAGTAAATTAAATTAGTAATTTAATTAATTAGTACATTAGTAAAATATTTAATTAGTAAATTTAGTGAATTAAATTTTTATTTTTAGTAAAATTTTATTTTATTTTACAGTACCAGTGTAAAATTACAATACTAATATTTATGGCTGTCTTAATTTCTTTATTTTCAAACATTATACCATCAAACTTTTATTTTGACGGAAAACACTTTCGTTGACAACCGCCGGTCTATAAGGACGTCTCATTACAATTTTGGGAAGATGAATGTTAAAGCGACCCAAACTAAGAGCAGATGCTGAGATGGAGTTTGCGTGGAGCAGCACTTACTGCGATCCGAGCCGCTCTGAAACACAGAAAACACTGTATCATATTGCGATATCAGTTCTATTTTGATTGGTCGTGCAGCCCTATATGTACACTTTTATGTTTGTAGGTCTAGTTGAGGACCTGTTGAGAATGGGTCGACCTGTTACACGAGTGCAAGGAGCTGCCTGGTCATCATGGGAAACGTGGTCTGCATGTTCCAAAGAGTGTTCCAAAGGCTTCCGCACACGCAAGCGCTCCTGTGCCACGCCGGATGGCAAGAGCACGCCGTTCGCCTGCAGCGGAACACCGGCCGAGTATCAGGACTGCAACTCTCAGCCATGCCCAGGTTAGATATTTTTCAGAGGCTTGTTTCCTCTAAAATGTATCACTCATGTCCTGTTAAGTAAGGGATAATGTACAGTACATCCATCTGGTTGTTATCGCAGAATAAACCCTGACAGGGTAATCAGGGTCTTGTACCACCCTGACGGGGTTTATTTTGTGATAACAACCGGCTGGATGTACATTATCTGGCTTATTACATGGCTATTTCCCAAATAAGTGAATAATTGGACACAAATTATTGATTTTGCTGAAATATTTTATTAGCTCACTAAATGCAAAGCTTCCATGAAGAAAACAGTTGCTAGCAAGCGATTAAACAACTAAACGAACATTTAAGGGACAAAGTACAGTCATACCACTTATTATACGGCTTTTCACCACACAAATAATTATGGGGACAAGAGAAATTGATTTGACATGAAACCTTTGAAATCTTACCTGTTTATTATCTTATAATCCATTACAGTGTACAAAACAATCCTTGCAAGAAGATGAACACAGCAACAATATTACAATACTATTAATACTGAAGTATTTTCAATACAATTTATACATTTAACAGAAACGCAAGATGGCAGCAGAACGCGCAGGCTTCAGATACCCAGACGGGTGGTATGTTATTCAGCATTGCTATTGACGAAGGTTGTTATGGGAGAATACACCTCGGAATGTCGCGACTGACCAATCAGAATCAAGTATTCCAGAGAGCCGTGTAATAACTGGCTTTAAACGTCTTGCTGCAAGGGGTAGTGTAATAATGGGTGTTGTTTTTCAGTGAAGGGGGCGTGGTCGTGCTGGTCTTCCTGGTCTCAGTGCTCTACTTCCTGTGGCGGTGGTCACTACCAGCGCTCCCGTACCTGCTCTAACCCAGCCCCTGCTCATTCTGGTGATATCTGCATTGGTCTGCACACGGAGGAAGCTCTCTGTAACACACACGAGTGTGAAGGTGAGAAAACATTCAACACTGCTGCTCACAGCAATTTCACTTAAAGGTTTAGATCACCAAAAAATGAAAATTATCTCATAATTTACTCACCCTCAAGCCATCCTAGGTGTATATGACTTTCTTCATTCAGCCAAATACAATGGGAGATATATTCAAAAATTTCCTGGCTCTTCCAAGATTTATAATGGAAATGAATGGTACTCGAGATTTTGAAACCCAAAAAAGTGCATCCATCCTTCATAAAAGTAATCCATACGGCTCCAGGGGGTTAATAAATGCCTTCTGAAGTGAAGCAATTGGTATTTGTAAGAAAAATATCCATATTTAAAACTTTATAAACTATAATCACTGGCTTCCGGCAGCGGTCTAGTTCTGGTACGCTTGACATATTGACGAACATGGAAGCACAGAGGATAGAGCAAAACAACACACCGATCATGAATTAGAAGTCTAAAACGAGAGTTTTTAAAGAGAAATGTCAGAGAATTTCGATATAAGAGAAGAGGACCTTGAGTTGATTGCCCAGCCCTATTTGTATGAACCATGAGAGGTGTCTACTCTCACCTAAGCTTACTCTACTCCTACATCCTACGTCATACGTCGGGTCAGAGGTCACTCTTCCGCCAGAACTCGACTTGCGTGCGGCTGTTACCAGAAGCCAGGGGTTATAGTTTGCAAAGTTTTAAATATGGATATTTTTTTTACAAAAACCCATCGCTTTGCTTCAGAAGGCCTTTATTAACACCCTGGAGCCGTATGATTATTTTTTTATAATGAATGGATGCGCTTTTTTCGGCTTCAAAATCTCGGGTTTACTCCCATTATAAAGCTTGGAAGAGCCAGGATATTTTTTTAATTTTAATATATCTTTTTTATCAACACTTGAATGTGGGTGTTTCATAAAAAAAAAAAAACATTTAAACAAAAAGCTGAGAAAATCGTGTTTTTGTTGGATTCAGAATGATGATCAAAACATAGATGGAGTAGATCGAGCCCATTAACATCCCCCAAAGTTTCAAAGTCTTTTCCTCTTCATGGGTTTGACATTTCATTCAGTAACGTTAGGCAGTTTTGATTTATATGCTGTTTAATGTTTGATGATCCCATTCACTTACATGAGCGTAAGCAATGCTTCTTTTGCTTGTTTCTGCCTCTTCTTTGCCTGTGTTTTGATCCGGCGAGTCTGTACTCTTTCAGAAGGTGCGTAATAACTAATAACACAATTGTGAAATGTGTGTTCTGTTTATCTTTCTCACCTGTGTCAGGTGGGTGGGGGGCATGGTCAGAGTGGGCGGAGTGTAATGAGGAGGGGCAGCAGCTCCGCGTTCGTATATGTGAAATAAGCTCCTCTTGCCAAGGAAACTCCACAGATCAGAGAACGTGTCGGCCCATTGAGAGTGCAGGTTAGTTCCTTTGCCTCTTTTCCTTAGTTAATTTCTGGCATTTCAGACTACAGTAGTGTTTCACATACACATCGTTTTCTTAATTCTAGTGCTGTCAAAGGGACAGAAGAAGAACTCAAACTGTGAAGGTAAATGCAGCTTACATCAAACAGCATTCAGGTTGGCTAACAACAGTTGGTAAACATTTTTTTTGTCTGTTTTTGTCTCGTGCAGGGTTTTCTCTATTCCACTTGGTGCTGACTGGTGCATGTTGTTTTTTGGGAGCCATTTTGCTGTCCATCCTGGTGTATGTGTACTGTCAGAGACTCCGCAAACCCCCTCAAGAATCTGCAGTTATTCATCCCAGCACCCCCAACCATCTACACTATAAAGAGAACAGCTGTACACCCAAGAATGACTTGTACACACCCATGGAGTTTAAGGTATTTAAGCAGACTTAAATGAGTTAAATAATGTCTTAAATTAACTTAAAGGGTTAGTTCACCCAAAAATGAAAATTCTGTCATTTATTACTCACCCTCATGCCGTTCCAGACCCGTAAGACCTTCGTTAATCTTCGGAACGCAAATTGAGATATTTTTGTTGAAATCCGATGGCTCAGTGAGGCCTGCATAGGGAGCAATGACATTTCCTCTCTCAAGATCCATAAAGGTACTAAAAACATAGTGAAATCAGTTCATGTGAGTACAGTGGTTCAATATTAATATTATAAAGCGACGAGAATATTTTTGGTGCGCCAAAAAAACAAAATAACGACTTATTTAGTGATGGCCGATTTCAAAACACTGCTTTATTAAGCTTCGGAGCGTTATGAATCAGCGTGTCGAATCAGTGGTTCGGAGCGCCAAAGCCACGTGATTTTAGCAGTTTGGCGGTTTGACATGCGATCCAAATCATGATTCGATACGCTGATTCATTATGCTCCGAAGCTTCCTGAAGCAGTGTTTTGAAATCGGCTATCACTAAATAAGTCGTTATTTTGTTTTTTTGGCGCACCAAAAATATTCTCGTCACTTTATAATATTAATATTGAATCACTGTACTCACATGAACTGATTTAAATATGTTTTTAGTACATTAATGGATCTTGAGAGAGGAAATGTCATTGCTCCCTATGTAGGCCTCATGGAGCCATCGGATTTCAACAAAAATATCTCAATTTGTGTTCCAAACATTAATGAAGGTCTTACGGGTGTGGAACGGCATGAGGGTGAGTAATAACTGACATTATTTTCATTTTTGGGTGAACTAACCCTTTAAAGAGTTGTGAGAAAATGAGATGCGCGTCAGATCCGCATCATGTTCAGCAGTGACAGCTCTTAAAGTCACAGCAGCCTAATAAACCAGTTGCTGTGATGTCTGTCATTAATGTTAATCAAAGAACAAAGGTAACAGAGACAATTGTAGCTTTAATAAGCATTAATCTATATTTAATCAATAATTTATGCAGTGAAGACTGTAAAGTGTTTGATAATTTTATTGAAATTCTATATATATACATACAGTCAAACCAAAAATTATTTAGACATTTTTTATATTTTTGAAATATTTTTACTAGTGGATGCAGGACACTATAATTCATTTATGTGAGGATAGCAAAATAAAGTAAACTGTGACATATCAAACCCAAAAATTCTTCATACAGTGGACTACCAGTAAAATTGATAAAAATTTGGACCCAAAATTATTCAAACACTTTGACCTGACCATGTTTTGCTTAAGTGTTATCTAACATAATTAAGATACATTTTTTTCTGACATAGTTTAACTCTGAGATCTTGTCATATTTTATTACCATCTTTTTAAACTAAAGTGAATAAACTGTATTAATGAATGAAATGTTCAAGGTGTCTGAATACATTTTGGTTTGACTGTATATATAATTGAATAGTATTAATGATAAAAGTTTGATTTTAAAAATATTATATTTGTTGTATTATATTTTATGTAATTGTATTTGTTATATACAGTATGTTATGTTGTTTTATTATTAATAATAATATTATTATTTGTTCAATAAATAATTCTGGTCTTAACATCTGTATCACAAGCAGTTGAGATCCACGACTTTCCCTAATCTGTCTCAGAAGAAATGGCTCTCGTTCTATAAAACCATCTTATCTTTCATTCTTCATTTTCCGGTACCGTCTCTTCCCTCAGAGCGTTGACATCAGAGGACCGCTGCAGCATGATGCAAAACACGCTGTGGCCTTTGAAATATTGAAGAGACTTTCCGACATCTCGTGTGTTCACTTTTTGTGCTTTCTCTCTGTTCCCCGCAGACTCTGAATAAGAACAACCTGCTTCCACCAGATGAAAGCTGCAACTTCTTCCCATCAGCTTTGCCGCAGACCAACGTCTACGCCACCACGTATTACCCATCTCCTCTGGGCAAGTACGACTTCCCTTCCATGGATTCACCCTGCAGCTACATGCACAGCTGATGCAAAAAGACACACACTCACACACATATCATGCTTTCTTTAGGGGCGTGTGATCACGGTTACACACCCTTATCCGTCCATGCAGTTGCATTGGAAAATGCATGGATCCGCAGGAAGGTCTAGCGCATAACCTGCATCTCAAAAGATGCAGGAAAATGCAAAGGATTGTTGTTCGGATAAAACGGGCCCATGTAGTTTTCTTGTAGCATTTCCTTTCCTAAATGTCATCTCAAACCGGAAGTCACGGGTTCAGTTGATCACATGTGTCGTAATAACTGCAGACTGACACTCACAAAGCATGCACACTTCTTAAAATGCAGAGGAGCAAGAGGAATTCTGGCATCTTTGCTTTCCATGTGAAGCTCAAAACTGAATTGTGACGTACTACTTTGTGTGCTGGCGTCTTCAGCTTTGTGTTGTTTTTCATAATAGAAAAAATGCAACGCAAAACTCGTTTTGAGTCGATAAAGCATGAAGGGCTCCAGACAGCTGTGACGTCTCACAATAAGCCTGAACATCTGTTTCCCTTATTTTTTCCTGGTTTATGTCCTTTCGGCTCCAGAACTCAAGCAGTGGATGGGAGATACAGTACATGGAATCAGGATTACTTGTGATGCGACTGGTTAACGTCACACCGGTCGAGTCACTGAACTGAGCAGGAGCTGCGTACAGTACGGACTCATAAAAGGCTGTTATCTTCATCGTCTAATTAAAGACTTGAGCTCATGGATATATGGCCGTCCACACACTGTTACACATATCTTCACCAGTATGAATATGTCTGTCAGGCACTTTTTAAAAGGAAAGTTCACCCAAATATGACAGTTCTGTCATCATTTACTCACCCTCATGTAATTCCAAACATTGATGGCTTTTTTTAAAGCAAGACAGTACAGGTGAATAGGGTAAAGAATATAATTATATAATATAAATCAGAAAATACTGTCAACAGTATCCATTTAATCTCCATATTTTTAGGAATAAACTATAATATAAAACAGGAAAATGATATATGAACAAACCCTTCTGTAAAAAAAGGGAAGTTAGCTTTATGTAAGTGTTCAATATATATGAAAAGAACTCCTTTTAATAAGTATCTATTGTAATTAATCTACACATGCAAATAGATAATGAAACAAACACTTAAAGGGTTAGTTCACCCAAAAATGAAATTTCTGTCATTAATTACTCACCCTCATGTCGTTCCAAACCCGCAAGACTTGCGTTCATCTTCGGAATACAAAAGAAGATCTTTTTTGATGAAATCTGAGAGCTTTGTGTCCCTCCATTGATTGCAACACAACTACCACTTTGAAGCTTCAAAAAGTTCATAAAGAGATCGTAAAACTAATCCATATGAATTGAGTGGTTAAGTCCAAATTTTCTCAAGAGAAACGATTGCTTTATTTGATGAACAGATTTAATTTAGGCTTTTATTCACATATAAACATTCATCAGCTTCAGTTGTGGTAAACGGAAGCTCAAGCATGTTTGCTTGATGTGGAAATCCAATGTTACGCAGCACATTTGAGCTTCCGCAAGAACCAATGAGGCTTGTTCTCGAGCATCAAGCTGGTTCAACTGAGCTTCTGTTCAGTAGTTCTGTAGTTGTGTAGCTGTCAATAGAAGGACAAAAAGCTCTCAGATTTCATCAAAAAGATCTTCATTTGTGTTCTGAAGAAGGTCTTACAGGTCTGGAACAACATGAGGGTGAGTAATTAATGACAGAAGTTTCATTTTTGGGTGAACTAACCCTTTAAATGTGCATTTTCAATGTTTTCTTTCCACAAATCAGATGGAAAATATCCCAAAATCTCACAATTGTCCAGTGTATGAAAAAACAATGGTTTTGCCATCAGTTTATTGTCTTAAGTGGAAGATTTTTGAAGGATGTTCATGCTGCTCTTTTCATACAGTGAACTATTCAGTGGCCTGTCAAGCTCCCAAATGCACTATAAAAGTATTATAAAAGTAGCCCATATGACTTCTGCACTATATTCCAAGTCTTCTGGATCCATACAATAGATTTGTGTTGGCTGACTGAAAAAAAAAAAAAAAAAGGTTTTGCTAAAAGCTCTTAAATTTCATGCGTACATATTTAAACTTGGAGCATCAAGATTACATAAAAGAGTGGCTCACACATTCTGCTAAACTTTTTTTTTTTCTGTTCCATGGAAGAAAGAAAGTCATACAGGTTTTAATCAATATGAGGATGGGTAAATAATGACAGAGTGTTTAAATTTTGGTTAATTATTCTTTTAAAATCAATTGTTACTGGAGCATGGCAGTATGAAATAGCTCTGTGCGAGTGTTATTGAACCTAAAGGGATGTACGTTTGTAAGTATGTATGTATATTTGTAGCAGGCATTATATATTTATACACAAATGATGATTCTTTTTGATGGAATCAGGTATTTTTTCCCTGCTATAACTCCACAGCAAACATAAGAAAATGAAAGAACACTTCTGTACACTAGAGTACTCAAATTGATACTGTCTTGTGTATGACAGTTTGTTTCTGTCCAGCAGTGTGTGTACGTTAATATATGTTTTATGAAATATTTTGTTTATTCTTTACTATGAGCCCAGATGAACTTTAATGCAAAATACAAAAATGCATCTCGCTTGATGTTGAATGAGGCATTACATTGTTTCTGATGATGGGAGGTTCGAGAGCAGAACCGGACGTCACACGTGCTGGAGCTGGACACTTGCTAATGCCGCTTTTTTACGCTGATGTTGCATGGATGCTGCATTTTCTGAATGCAGACAGTTCTCTATGCAATAAAAAAGAAAATGAATTTACAACACATGATCACTGCCTTTATACACTGTGAACTTTTTCTATGTTTTTATATGTTGTACATTGTAAAAATAAATAAATATCCAGCTGGGTGTCAAAACACCACAATTTACTTTCTTCTGTCAAGACTTTTAACAGTCTATCTATCTATCTATCTGTCATTCCATCCATCCATCCATCCATCCATTATTATGAATAGCACACTGCATGATGTGACTTCATTGTAACATTATCACGTTCATATCTAAAGTTGTGTATTCGGTGAGGGATTGTACCAGCACAGGGAAAGGTTAATAACTCTGGTCATTAGCGGTACTGTAGAGTTGATTACAGAGCCTCTGTGTTCACTGGTGTACGTAGTGTCCTCTAGCCTGAGCCTGCAGATGAGTATTTAAAGTCTTCACTTCAATCCATGTGATGAATGATGTTTGCGGTTCTAACAGCGGGTAAGTGATATGGCTTTTTAATGAGCTGTTTGCTGTTTGGAGGTTTTCCTCTCTAATGGGAGGAAACCAACCATTACCCAGCAGCTGGAGAGAGTTATCAGAGCAGACGGGCCATTTGAACTGAGACCTGTTGTGGCCTCCAGATACACCACTAATGAAAGCTGCTCAGAGGATAAACCTCCTGAAGCAACACTCACATGTGCAGCAGAAAGCATTTATCTGTAAGTGGAAAAAAACATCACCATAAAATCAAAAGAAATAAGTTTCATTATGTAAATTAAGCACATTTCACTCAAAATTCCTATTACCAGAATGCGTTAAGACATTTCACTTTTGAGTTTTTTTTGTTTTTGTTTTAGCCTTTGACATTAAAACAAGAATGAATACCTGCCATTTCTTGATATCCGAGGGGTGAATGTTGGATTTTTGGAGCAGTTAGGAGAATGTTATGTAGAAATCAGCTGAGGTCACGGATGTTTTGATGATTGAACACAGCTGAGAAGTTTTTCACAGTTCACAGCCGTCAACTTGACATGCATGACACAAACACCATACTCACAATAAGAAGAAACTTCTCTAGAACATCATGCAGATTCTAAGAAATGCCAATTATATTATATAATACCAAAACATTTAGATTTCTACAGATGTTATGCACTCACACACCCATAATGCTTGCACGAGTAGAGAGATCTTTTAGAGGTTATGAAAGTCCCTGAAGGACACGTTCGGTGTGATTTCATCAGCGTGAGTGAGCATACTGACAAAAACAGAGTAAAACACATTGCAGTGGGAATGAATGATCTCTGCACAAAGACTATTGACTCCTCACGAATTGAACAAAGACATAAAGACTCATTAACATTATTTACCGATTCATTTTGTTCTGTGATACGTAGTTTGTTAAATAAGTAAACAGTAAATTAATGGTATAAATCTCCATTCAGAGTGCTTTATTAAAGGCAGGGTAGGTGATTTGCTTCAGAAACATTTTTTGTTATGCTGGCTGAAAGTCTCTTCCCGATAGCAATCACTAAGTTAAGTGATCTAAATGTATTTATATCATCTGTGGAAGGCATAAGACCATAAAAAGTTTGTCCACCCTGTTGAAAAAACCAGCATATGCTGGTTAGGTATGTTTTGAAGCATGGAAGCTGGTTTGAGCTGGTTTATGCTGGTCCTTAGCTGGTCATGAGCTGGTTTAAGCTGGTCAAGTGCTGGTCCTAAGCGACTAGCTCCAGCTCAGGACCAGCACTTGACCAGCTTAAAGGGTTAGCTCACCCAAAAATGAAAATAATATCATTTATTACTCACCCTCATGTCATTCTACACCCGTAAGGCCTTCATTCATCTTCAGAACACAAATTAAGATATTTTTGATTAAATCCGATGGCTCAGTCAGGCCTGCATTCAAAGCAATGACATTTCCTCTCTCAAGATCCATAAAGGTACTAAAAACCTATTTAAAACAGTTCATGCGAGTTCAGTAGTTCTACCTTAATATTATAAAGCGACGAGAATACTTTTTGTGCCGCAAAAAAAAAAAAACGATCGACTTTTCAACAATATAGTGATGGGCGATTTCAAACCACTGCTTCGGAGCTTTACGAATCGAATCAGTGACTCGGATCTTCTATCAAACGGCTAAACTGCTGAAATCACGTGACTTTGGTGCTCCGATTCACTGATTCGATTCGTAAAGCTCCGAAGCAATGTTTTGAAATCAGCCCATCGCTATATTGTTGAAAAGTCGTTTTTTTTTTTTTTTTTTTTTTTTTTTGCCGCACAAAAAGTATTCTCGTCGCTTTATAATATTGAGGTAGAACTACTGAACTCGCATGAACTGTTTTAAATAGGTTTTTAGTACCTTTATTGAGAGAGGAAATGTCATTGCTGTGAATGGAGGCCTCTCTGAGCCATCGGATTTAATCAAAAATATCTTAATTTGTGTTCCGAAGATGAATGAAGGTCTTACGGGTGTAGAACGACATGGGGGTGAGTAATTAATGACATTATTTTCATTTTTGGGTGAACTAACCCTTTAAACCAGCTCAAACCATGGACTCATGGTATGAGTCAAATGAAGTATACTTTGCAAGGCTGTGCGATCGACTGTGCGCGTACAAGCGTATACTTTGGGCTTTAGTGTGAGTTAACACTGTCATGAGGCCAAACTGTGATTAATGGGTTACATATGTAGTTCATTAAACTCGTTAATAAATGGCTGATATAGAATCATGGAAGGCATTTTAGACATACTTTTATTTCACTGTGTTGTTTAAATCATCTCACAGGCATGACTTTCAAAATGCATACAAGATTCCTATAGGAATTTCTAACATAATTTGGAACTGCTCTTAATTGGAATCAGATCCTGGATATACTGGAATTCCTTTTCCAGTATTAATGTTGCTGTTTTCTTTCAAACTCTGACAAGCGTCATATGAGCCAGTAATATTGTTTCCTTCAGGTCGGGTAGGTGATGTGGAAATGAAACCATTTATGTGAGATTCAAGCATGTATGAGAACTTTCCTCTCTCCGCAGTACTATAGCTCAATGCCGCCCTCTGCTGTCAACACTCTTACATTGAGTTGGTTAATTTTCATGGCTTCTGACATTTTCTGTGACGAAAATGTTTGTTTGATTGATTGTTAGTTCTGGGTAGACAGAATGAAGGAAGGAAAAACGGATGAGGAACTAGAACATAGACTGCTTGCATAGCTATATTTTAATTACTGACATGCATTTGTGTGTAAGAGAGACTTTATTACCATTCATTAGTATTATTTGAACAATATTATTACTTTGCTGATATTTAGGGTACAGTATGCATTACACACTATTTCAATATCTCAGTAGTAATCATAAATTGTCTGTTTTCATAAATAAAATCACAGTACCTTAAAATCGACAGCTGGTGAACAAAATCATTTAGCGGAAGTGGTAATCCTTTTTTTTTTTTTTTTTTTTTAACTATTTGAAAATGAATAATTTGCAGTTTTAAGATCTTCTGATGCTCTTCTCCTTCTTGGTCCTTGTCTTATATTTCTGCCCACAGGCTCACTACCAGCCATCTAGCACAGTTTTATCATTGGCGGAACATAACCTGGGCAGAGTAAAATATTTTAACACAAGCATTTCAGTCAAATAGAATTGTGCAATATGTAGTGCTTGAAGTGGAAAAAATAAAGTGCCTATACTCACCTGGGGCAAGGGGTGGGGTGAAGTGTATGATATGATTAAAAAATATTTAAAATATTGTTTGTATACTAGGATAGGCAGGAACAATACATACAATTGGTACATTACAATCCCTGAATATTAATTTTATTTCAAATCATTTTAACTAACCAGATTATATTCATTATTAAATTTAGAATATTTAAAACCTTATATTACTGTAATTGTCTATATTGGCAATATGTTTAATCTGCCCTATATTTAAAAAAAAAAAAAAACAGCAAAAAAACCCCCAAATCTATCAATTGGTCACTTCAGCTGCTGCGTCATTATTTAGTAGAATGAAATAACTACACAATGTTTCTCTGTCTCTGTCATTCTGTAACGATGGTGGCAAAGTCGAGGTGAGGTGAGGATCTACATGCAGCAAGTTTATTAAAGAAAAACATAAACATAATCCAACCAGGGAGCGGGAAACATAATCCTGAGACTGACTATATATATAATATATATATATATATATATACACACACACAGGGAAACTAACAAGATGACAAAGAAACAAGAAACATCTGAGGGAACAGTCAGGGTTGCTATGGTAACAAACAAGGGAGCTAATGCAAACAAGAGAAACAGGAATTAAACACAAGAAGGGAACAGAAACAATGGGGAATATATTTCAAAATAAGAGTCCTACTCAAAACACAGAACCAGGAATGTGACATAGATTCCAGACGCTCCTAAAAACAAGAAGTCCAGGAGGGAGGTGGAGCGGAGGCAGACCAGGGGGCGGGATGGAGGTCCAGGCCTGTGTAGAGGAGGAATGACTGGAGATGGAAGTAATGCAAGTAGCCAGGGGGACTAGCTCAGTGATCGCATCAGGGCATACAGGAAACTCGAGGACGACCTTTGTGATCGTGTCAGGACAGGCAGAAGGTTCTAGGGTGACCACTGTGGTCATGTCAGGGCTGGCAGAAAACTTGGGGAGGACCTCTGTGGTCATGTCTGGGCAAACAGAAAGTTCATGAGAGACCTCTGTGGTCGCATCAGGACAGACAGGAAACTCTGGGATGACCTCCGTGGTCACATTCAGGCAGACAGGAAGTTCGTGGGCTGGAACTGACACTGGACTGAGTTTTGAGGCAGGAGTGGCCTCTGGAGCAGACTCACGGGCTGGAGCAGGTTCTGGAGCAGATTCATGGACTGGAGCGAGCTCTGGAGCAGAGTCATGGACTGGAGTGGGCTCATGGACTGGAGTAGGCTCTGTAGCCGGTACCACCACCTCGATGAGAGCAAAGTCAGTGCGTGTAGCCCAAACACACAAAATGGCCACTGCCATAATGGAGCACTGAAGTTAGAGGAACAGCCTCTGAGACAGACAGTGCTGCAGGTGACAGGCTTGAGGGTGCAGGCTTTGAGATACCAGCTGCTCTTGCTGAAATCAACAGTGGGTACGCCAAACTGGAGATCAGCCTCAGATGTCCTTGAAATGCCTGGTTGTCTTCAAGTGCGACGTTCACGACGACTGGGAACACTGGTGTGGCGTCCACGATGGCTGAAGGCTTTGGCGTGACATCTATGACGGATGAAAGCTCTGTCGTGGCGGCCATGATGACTGGAGGCTCTGGCGTGGCAGGCATGATAGTTGGAGACTTTGGCGTTGCGGTAATGATGGTTGGAGACTCTGGCGTGGCGGCCATGTTAAAATCCTCCTCTACCTCCCACAAAACTGCAGGACAAAGTCAATAAACAGTGCCAGGGTCCAGCACAGTAATCCAACCAGGAAGTGGGAAACATAATCCTGACCAGGAACAAGAATGCCAACAGCAAAGGCAACGACTCAAACAGACTAAAACACAGCTATATATACACACAGGGAAACTAACAAGATGACAAAGAAACAAGAAACATCTGAGGGAACAATCAGGGTTGCTATGGTAACAAACAAGGGAGCTAATGCAGGGAAACAGGAAATAAACACAAGAAGGGAACAATTGGGAATATTTTTCAAAATAAGAGTCCAACTCAAAACACAGAACCAGGAACGTGAAACATTCACTCTGATATGCAGTTTAAATCAGTGCATTGACTGAGTGCTGTATGCCACAGCACTGTAAAAAAAATGTGTGTGATGCGATCTTGGAAAACCCATCGGATGTCGCGATGGAACGTTTTCAGTAAAGTCAAAAAATAGGTAGAATTATTTTTTTTTTTTGTCAAAATTGGGTTTTCATTAAATTATTCTATAACATCTTGTCTATCATCTCTAAAAATATCTTGGCAAAATTCACCTGTTAAGTTCAGAAAAATAGCAATTTATGGTGGCAAGGCTGTCTTTCTCTAACATTGCTGTTTAAGAACACACCCAGCGGAGGTAAAAAAAAAAAAAACACGGCCATAGCTTTCCCTCTCTTAACACTACAAAGACACTTCACTTATCAAAATAAACCACATAACATGTAGAATAAAGGTGTATTAATGCAAATTTCCGCCAGTCCTGTATAAACTACGCACGCAAAGATTTTTTTTTTCTAATACAACGTTATCGTGAGAAGGCGGAGCACAAGAGAACAACGGAGCTTTAATGAACACACATGTTCTAATTATGTGTTTATTAGAGGATGAATTCAAATCAAATACTGCCAAACTGCCCATACTTCTGAATAGGATGTCTATATGGAGCTTGGATGTCATCTAGTGAAAACGTTTGGTACTGCGCCCAAACAAAATCTTACTGAAAGCTCATTTTTGAAATATTTCAACCTAAAATTTGGAATGTTGACATTTTTGGCTTTAATTTTCTTGCAGTTTAAGAGTAAAACATGCTTTGTAATATATTATTATAAAATATAAACAATTATATTTTTACATTTTCATAAACTTAAACTTCTATAACTTTTTTTTTATTTATTTCACTTTCCTGATTTATTTCACTTCTAAAATAATCTGACTAGTGTCTTCTTTAAAACAAGACCAATCTTAGGTCTATATTCCAAAGCATTCTTGAATTACAATAATTTATGTTTGGATAGTGCATTTTCATGTCTATGCAAAAAAAGGGGGTGACAGTTATTTAAAACTGTTTTTCTCAGAATTCCGTTCTTGAAAATCAGAGTGATCAGCCGACTTCAGATAACCATAACTTTTGTTACAGACAAGCTATGAGAAAAACAGATTTGGAAAGGGCTCGAATCCAGCTTTCATATGGTATTGAAAACTGTGACAGGTAAAATTTCACCATGTGATGGGTTTTCGCAGATCACATCACACACACACACACACACACACACATATATATATATATATATATATATATATATATATATTATTATTATTATTATTAATTTTTTTTTTTTTTTTTTTTTTTTCATGATTTATCATCACAACTTTTCAAAAATCTTTTGTCAAATCAGCTTAGGTTCATAAATGTTGTTCCAATAACATATTATTTTGATTTTCTGTTTAATAAACTAATCTTTTTCTTTGTATCAACTTTACAGTGTGATTTTGTCTTTAATAATTTCTTTGCATGATGTTAATCTAATGCCACATCCACAATAATATGTTTTACTTTAAAAATTACATTTTCAAATGTAAATAACATTTTCTAAAGTATGTCTTCATGTTCCGTTTTTGCTGGAGGAAAACAGTAGTGTCATGAATGAAGCGAAAACTTTACAGTGGATGGGAAACTGTCTCATATCGCTCCCGCATTACATTATGATAATAACTTTTGATCAGGCATTGCCGCCTGGGTCCTAAAGGAGACCCGATTCCTGTGGGGGGAGGACTCGATTTCTCATGACACTGGTTAGAAATGTGTCCGAGTGCGGTCCGCCTTGCTCTGATGTCATGCTGACGTATGTCAAAAAACTCTTGCGAGAGCAAGTCGGCCGTGTTTGACTCTGCAGTCAAGCGCAGTTGCACTCCACCATCTGCACTGATCAAAAGCACGATGGGAAACGACTTGCTGAGTGAAGACACAGCTTAATGCTCATTGGTTCTTATTTGAAGTGTTTGATTTTAAAAATCTTAATATCATGTTTTTTATGTGTATAAATTATATGTGAATATTCCCAAACTCTCTGACAACTGTAAAACATTTTCAGCTGGTTAAACTTAGAAATGAAAGTTCACCTGCTGCCTTAAAAATGTGAGTTAACTCAACTTAAAGATAAGCTTTGTTTCAACTCAAAAATAGTCAAGACAACGCATTACTTTAAGTTAAAATTTAAACTTAAAGTAATGCATTGTCTTGACTATTTGTGAGTTGAAACAAAGATTATCTTCAAGTTGAGTTAACTTATGTTTAGTTGAGTTAACTCACATTTTTAAGGCAGCAGGTGAACTTTCATTTCTAAGTTTAACAAGCTGAAAATGTTTTACAGTGGGTTATGTGATTGTTGTCATATTTATTAAAAATATATAAAAACATCTGTAATTAACATAAAAATTATTGATAAACGTCTTTTGAATGGAAATAAATAACAAGTACTTTGGGTGTCTTGTTCGTTATATATATTTTTTTTATATATAAAAGCAACAGAACTTAAATTACATCCAGTTTCAACACAGCGCATGAGTGTGAATCCCGTGATATCCGCCTTTGATATCTTAGGTGTCTGATCCACTTCGAGAAGTGAGAACTGTCCGTCTTGCCTGCACTTTTTTCACTTCTCCCTTCACTGCAGATGCCTACGATAATGAGGGTTACAAAACAAAAACAACAAAGAATATTAAACTAGCTTAAATGATTTAGACCATAACAGAGTCTTAGGGTGTATTCACACCAGGAAGTCCGCTAGTTCATTTGCTTTGGTCCGAACCAAATACAATGTTGATTTTTTTTTGTTTGGTGTGTTTTGCTTTCACACTGCCCTTTTTGCAAGTGAACCAAAATTTGTAAACAAAACCACACATGTGCTAAGGTCATCCATTCACTGTATAGAAATTCTCAAGCAGAGAACCGTACGTTCGTTTGGAACCGGACCGAGACCACCTCTCTTTAGCTGGGTCTTGGTACGGTTGTTTGGTCCGCACCCGAGTGTGATTGAGTACCTGCCCAAAAGATCCGCACCAAAGGGGGAAACGAACTTGTAATTTAAGTACAAATTTAAAATGAGAAGGGTCTCATTTCAGAGAGTCACCAAAGAACACAATTTTTTGGCTTATACAGAAGTTTGAAGCCCAAAATATATTTTGATACATACAGTCCCAAAACAAATGATTGTCTCTTCAAACTGATGACAAAAGGAGCACATAGGGGAAATACTATTATTACATTTAGCAAGTTTATAATTAACTGGGTAGCAATTGTGAATAATTTTAATACAGACTTAAATAACTTTATTAGAATTTTTTGTTGTTGTTGTTTTTTTTTTTTTTTTTTTTGATGAAGAAGCCAGAAATCTTCCTATCATGAATTTTTTTATTCCAAAAGCTTATACAAGCAGGTAAAGAAATCTGAGCTCTGTTAAATATTTCAAGAAGCAGTGTTTCTAAATAGCCCATCACCACAACCATCATCATCCACCTCGAACGGGGAACCCATAATGCCGGGGGGCGGGAAATGTGACGTCACCCGGAAACATTTTCAAAACAACAGCTAGAGCTATCATGCTATAGTTCTGCATGGGCAGTGCCTTTTAACTGTACATCACTCAAAATGTCAGAAAACAAAAGCGTACAGCAGTGGTCTTCAGAAGAAACCAGCGTGCTGCTCGCGATATGGTCTTCCTCAGAGATCCAGGAGAAACTGGAGAGCTCGAAAAGGAAGAAAAGAGTGTATGACGAAATAAGCCAAGAAATGCTGCACGGCGGCTTCATTCGCTCGACCGACCAAATAATAAACAAATTAAAGAAGCTTAGGAAGGAGTACAGGGACCAGAAAAGGAAACCAAGTAAGCGCGGCAGTGGACTTAACAATAAAACCTTTGACCACGACGTTATGGAGACTGTGCTAGGACACCGACCAGCCAGTCAACTGAACGGGGCCTTGAATTCAGCGACGGCCACACTCGAGACAAACGATGACTCGCCCGTGTTCTCTGTAGCGGATCTAGGTAAGTTTTCCAAAATGCTTGTTTGTCTGTATACAGTGTTATGCTGTGTAAGGTTACTGTTATAGCTAGTAGGGCTGCACAATTAAACACATAACACGCATAAAATCTACGTTTATATTTCAGGTTTTCAACCAAATAAAAGCTGAATGGTTCAATGCCATGTAAAAGTGAAGAAATTACGACAGAAATGTATAGCTGTCGTGTAATGAAAATAATGAAATCAAAATTTTAAAATATTCGACTGTGCTCGATGACTGATGCAAATGATCTTATCGCTCAGCTCCAATCTGCTAAATGCGACTAAAAGGCATTAAGATACTATAAATATGAACATCATGATTTTCTATCAAGTTCCTTTGAATAATTGTGTATTGTGAAAATCGATAAACAAATAAAATTGACTTCAGTTGACCCATCACATTTAAGGTGGAACAAAAAAGATCTGAGTTCACTTTTACTTTGCATTCACAAGTAAGATACATTGTGAATGCAAAAAGAAATTAGCTCTTTTTTTGTTTGTAGGTAGCAGAATATCCGAGTGCAAAACTGCACAGCAGTGGTCTTCAGAGGAAACCAGTGCGCTGCTTGCGATATGGTCTTCCACAGAGATCCAGGAGAGATTGGAGAGCTCGAAAAGAAAGAAAAGAGTGTATGACGACATATGCCAAGAAATGGTAAAAGTTGGATTTACCCGTACAACTGACCAAATCATAAACAAACTAAAAAAACTTAAGAAGGAGTTCAGGGACCAAAAGAAGGAGCCAAATAAAAACAGCAGCCTACTGAGCAATAAAACATCCAACCATGACGTTATGGATGCTGTGCTGGAACACCTACCAACGAGTCAATTTACTGAGGCATTAAATTCAGCGACCGCCATGCTCGAATCAAATGCTGAATCTCTGTCTTCTGCAGCTGATCTTGGTAAGTTTTTATCTAACTTTGTTGTACTCTTTTCTACTCGCTTTCCTAATGTAATAATTGGGCATCTCATGTTGCAAATTTTGTTATAGCTAGCCTCATAGGTTTGGCAGAATTAGCAAGTAGATGCACTATGTGCTATATTTCAGGTCTTCAAGTAATTTGCTTCTGTTATTATGTTGCATACAGACTGTTCAGTCAACGAGGTGCTGGACCAAGCTGAATCGTCCTTAAACTCTTCTCAAACCCAAACAAGAAAGCCTCTGGGAACAACTAGAATCAAGAAGAGAGATTCAAATCAGGAGCTGCTGGAATACTTGCAAACTGCTGATGAACGGTTTATGGCACACGCCAAAGAACTTAATACTGCCATTCTTAATAAAATGGATGAAGCTACAAATTCTATGCTGGGATTATTGGGACGCATGGTGGCGCTAATGGAGGGACAGCAGGGAAACAAGCCATGAATGCTTTTGCATACTTTATTCTCATCTGCACACTTCTTACATTTAAAGTCAATGAAAAATCAAAATTGAAGAAGTTACTTTCTTAATATATGTTCCTGCTTTTATTTTGAATTATTATTATGTACATGTTATTACAGAAAAAAAACATTTTTTTTAATCTGTCATCAAAAAAAGTTTCTCTACCCCTGAAATTACTTTCCTCTTTGACATCACCAACTCCTCCCCTCCAACCACCTGTCATATAGAGACCATAGTGTAGCAAACTACCAGAGGTGCATTTTTAACTGTTTGTCTCCTAAAACCTTGTTCCCAATTCCCAAACAGTCCTGGTTTCTGGCTCAGTGGATTTTTTGCTCTGTGAAGTAGAATGAACACAAAATATTGGCTGCCAGTGCTTTGCTCCATCTATGAAAAGCATTTGAACGGGTGTGAAGGTAAAGTTGTAGGCTTCTAACTTGTAGCTACATCACATCAACCATGAACCATTTTCTTGTGTTTAACAGATGTGATTTTCATTTGTAGTGAAAATTTTGGGATGCTCTGTTGGGGCCAGCATCAAACCTTTCTTCGTGACTGATTAAATGGCCACACGTGGAAAACAACACTGTTGATGTCAACAAGGGTTCATCATGCACCATAATGGAACCAACAGATTAAGAAGACAATGAAAATGAAGTCCATCCTGGTGTTGAAGGCAGTAAGCTGGCATTAGTGATTAATGCTTTTTCCATAGTTGCACAAGAGGTTGAAGGGGTTATGTTTTGGAGGAGCTACCATGAAATTAGTAATTGTATGTTATTGTATGGCTCCTTATGCATATTATCAGTAAAACTATATATTAATTAGCACAATAAGGCAGTATGTTTAGGTTTACATTGCTATATGATTGAAGTGATAAAACAGGCTAAGATCGCAAGATGTCTCTCTGGTGAGCATTTTGCTTGATCAGAATCATGTTTATTTATTACTGATCTTTTTACAAATAACACATTTCTGTCTTGGCTTTTTTGTTTATCTGTCATACAGGCACAAGAGCTTGACCTGAGGCCCGTTTCAGAAAGAAGGTTTAGTGTAAACTCTGAGTATGTAAACCCTGAAATGAGGGAAACTCTGGGTTTTCTGTTTAAGAATCGAAGGTATCTCAAACCCGAGAAAGGGGGGTAAGTCAAGGCCATTTTGAAAGCGGTAACTTTAGCCCCTTTCACACACAACGCAAACATGTCCCGGGATTGATTCCGGAATGGGGACCTAGTAACATTGCTTGGATCTGTCCCAGAATGCGCTCTCCCTGTGTGAACAAAAGGCAGGACCAATGCCGTAAGGGGTGTGTCGTAGTGATGACACTGAAGCTGAGATCATTCACCAGCTTAGTGGAACGGTATGCCATGCGCTAGTTTATGATCGAATCAGAAAACAAGAATAAAAATGCACAAGTGTGGTTTCTTGAGAGAGAAATCGCAGATCAACTTAAGATGCTGCGGAGACATTACACATCACATACTGATGTCATGTGTCTTTACGGGATGTGTGAGAACGCACGCACAGATTCCAGAAAGTCACTGGCAGTGTGAATGAACCAAAATCAAACGATCCCGGGACATATTATCAGTGTGTTTTCCTGAATCTCTGTGTGAAAGGGGCTTAATACTCAGAGTCAGTTACCATTGTAACTTACTCTGTGAACTTAGGGAGCAGGTTTTCTTTGGTAAACCCTGAGTTTCTTTCAGTCTCCTCCCCCTTTTTAAAGCATAAGCAGTATAAATACTTTATTCATTTACACTGCAAAAAATGCTTTTCTTACCGAAAAACAAATATCTAAAAATTCTTAAATCAAGATGCATTTTTGATATAAGAAAAACTAAAGATATTTAGCAGGGGTGGGAATCTTTAGTCACCTCACGATCCGATTACAAAACGATTGTTGATCTACTTTTTTTTTTTTTTTTTTTTCTCTTATAAAGGATTTTAAGGTTTTTAAGTCGGTAAACTAAATAATTAGTATTTACATATCCTTACATAAGTAATTATAAGTAGGTCTACTTTTTAAAATAATTACAAATTGAAAAAAATTAAACAAATTAGAACAATTGTATGTTAAATTGTATGTTAAGAATTTTAAACTAGGCCTAATATAACTTAAAACATACAAGCAAGTCGCAAATAATAAAGAGGAGCAACGAAACATATTATAAGCAATAAACAGAGTGCTTTGAGTATTTAAGATTATCTGAATGTTCTCCTTCTCATTTACTGTCGTTTGATTGTTACCAGACAGCAGGAGATCTAATAAGTTGCATTCACGCACGGAACTCTTTTGAAATATAATAAGTAATGCGGTTTGTCCTGTCCATTTAATCCCTTAAGACAAAACTGGCTGTGTTTACATTAATTTGCAAAAACCATTTTGAGACAAACCTGTGCGTGAAGCCCACGAATGTCGTTGTCATTCGCTTCAACCTTTCCGAACTTTATGAAAGATTATTTTACCTAAGGTTCGAGTGGTGTATGTGTGTGAGGAATTGGAAGCAAGCAGAATACGGGTGTTTCTAAAGCACACTCAGCGTCATCGCGTATCTGAATAAAAACTATAAGCTCAGAATCGTTTAAGAGAGAATTGCGATGCATCGATGGATCAATTTTTTTTTTTTTTTTTCTCCCACCCCTAATATTTAGTCTTGTTTCCTGGGGGGAAAAAAATCTAAATTAAATGCATTTTGCTTAAAACAGGTAAAATTATCTGCCATTGGGGTAAGAAAAATAATATTAATGCAAACGGAAAACAAGGTTATTTTTCTTACCCCATTGGCAGATCATGTTTTAAGCAAAATGCACTTAATTTAGATTTCTTTCCCCCCGGGAAACAAGACTAAATATCTTATGTCATTTTTCTTATGAAGAAAATGCATCTTGATTTAATAATTTTTAGATATTTTGACTGAAAACGAGACAAAAATACAAAGACAAACATTTTTTGCAGTGCAGTACATTCATTCATTGCGCATATTTTCATCATGCAGAGACCGTCTCGGTGACAAAAATGGCATGTCTTTTCATAGAGGATCCTGTAGATGAAGAATACTGCATTAATTCGTAAGGAGTTACATTTACATCCGGAGAGGATTTTATTGTCATCCCAATGCATTTTCAGTTGATGCATTGATAGCAGGCATATTCCCATCATCGCCCCTTCTGAAAATGAAACTGATTACTGTATGTCAGTAGGAGGTCCATCCACAGTATTGAACCAGGCTTAAGTCTGGCACAGTGTGGCGGGAAGACCTGATCCACCCTGCAGATTTCCAGGATAGAAGGGTAGTCCAAGATGTTATATGCCGTAACCATCCACAAATTATTCACAATTTATTTGGTAATCTTATAAATACAAAAGTTATTATTTTACTTGTTAGATTTAAAAATTCTTCCAATACTTGGTACAATTCTTCTGTGGCTATGCAGGTCCTCCCCCAATTTTGCAAGCCTCTGCCTTCTTTCTGTTGGCTGAGTAGAAGTCAAATGTTAATTTCATTACCCTAATTAAGAAATGTAGATTAGAGAACATTTAATTGTGTGAAAACAGCTTTAGACCGGAAAAAGGTGCTGCACATTGAAATAGACATTGAATGATATTTAGTTATTTAATATGTCAAATGTTTGTAAAGTCAGGTAGCCTACAACCATGAGCCTTTTACACTTAAACCTCTACTTGATTGAATTGTTTTTATACTTCATTTTTATCTGCTGCCACATTCTTTTTTTTTTTTTTTTGCCCACAGAATTGCACCTACATGAAAATGAATAACTTGGCGATCTGCCAGTTTTCACCTCTGATATTCTAACAGTGATTAAAAATTAAACTTATGCATTGACTCGAGTAGCAATTTTCTCCCAAGCCAACTCTCTCCTTCGCTGCTGCAGCCGTGTTGCCTTTTTTCTAAATATATGATTGTAGTCGGCGTACACTTGCAGTAGCACTTCTAGTTCTACTGGGGAAAAGTATGCGGACCTTTTTTTTCAGGAGCTGTTGCCATGGTGAATTATAATATCGGAGCTCCATTGATCATGGCTTTTCATAGTTGTGGTACATGAGTCAGTTGAACTAACTCAATTAAGCTGTTCTGAAACCGAAAACTCAAGAGTTTCCCATTTCAGGGTAAATCAACTCAGAGTTCAAATTTTAACTCAGAGTTGGTTGAAACTCTTTATTGAAACAGGCCTCTGGTGCAAAGCATTACTCTTGAAGGACTGAGGCCTCACCACCAGACTTCCTGGATTAAAGGCTGTGATATTGCCCACTATTGAACTTTGCTTCAAAGAACACAGCTATCTTTTGCATTCTATAGCTTCTACATGCAGACATTGTCATTTATCTACATTCTAGCTGTCAGCCTGTTGAGTCAGTTCCCTCATCCAAATCGTATCCTTTTGTTGAAAATGCTGTTAACTTTAAACAGTTGTTACATTTGTTTATTGTTTACACTTTTTTGTGCGTTGTTGCATCATTCTTTTGTGCCTAAAGTTGGCTTTTGTCTACTTGTTTGTACTTTATTAATCAGCACTTTTTACATTTGAAATTTTGCAAATAAAATACATTTATTGCAATTCATTTTTGTAATAAATCAATATACACTTCATTTATTGATTTTATTGAATATTCAAACCATAAGCAAGCAAAGATAAGAGGAAAAAACTATAGAAAAAGGCAATAAAATTAAACTACTATTTGAGTAGTTCCTCTTCCTGTTTGCTAAAGAAGTCTAATAATGCGGCTTGTACATCCGCCCCTTCCGATTGTCCGTGTTCTGTTAATGCCTGAACAGGAGGCTGCACATTCACATGAATGGCTGAAAGGTCCTCACTGAAGTGGTCTCCACGTTCTTCACAAATATTGTGCAGCACACAGCAGGTCAAAACCATCTTCTTTATCAGCTCCAGTTTACAGTCATTCCTTTTTAAGAGACATCTCCATCGTGCCTTTAGCCTCCCAAAACTCAAGTCCACAACTGACCTTGCACTACTTATCCTGAAATTGAACTTTTGCTGCTGTGGGGTTAATCTGTCAGAGTCAGAAAATGGCTTCATGAGCCAGTTTTGCATGGGATAGGCTGAGTCTCCGATCAGGTAGTATCCAACATCACAACCGGAGATGTGTACTTTATTTTGGTTTAACAGTTGTCCATCATTCAACATGTTCCACAAATAAGACTGTCTTAGGATCCTTGCATCATGTACGCTCCCAGGATAGCCAACACACAAATCCCAGAAAAACCCTTTCCCATCCACTACTGCTTGCACTACAATTGAATGCCACCCTTTTCTGTTAAAATAGTCACGAGTGTATTTTTCAGGTGCTGTTATTGGGATGTGGCTTCCATCTATTGCACCAACACATTGTGGTACATTCCAGCATTTTTCAAAAACATCTGCCATCTCCTTCAACTTCACAGAATCTGGGAATTTTATGTGTACAGGCAGAAGAACTTTAATTACAGCATTGCAGAAGTCCTGCACACAGTTGAACACAGTGCTCACGCCAACCCCGAAAAGCTGACTGACACTTCTGTACTCATTGCCAGTGGCAAGCTTCCATAGGGCAATGGCAATACGTTTTTTTACAGGTACACACAAACGGAAATTGGTGTTCCTTCGTTCAAGCGCATGTCTGAGATGACAACATAGGTACTCAAAAGACTCCCGTGAGACCCGAAAATTCTGGAGGAACTGCTCTGGTGTGAACTCAGGTACAATGGCATCCCACCACTTGTGCTCTCGTGGATATGACCACACAGTAGATGTCCGTTTTCTCATGATCACCAAGGCTATCTGTTAAGAAAATGAAGGTGTACAGAGTTTATCTAATGCCAACTTTAATACATCTTTCTGTTATGGCAATACAAATCAGCTTGAAGTAACTACATATAAACCATGTCAGGGTTCTTACTCTTGATGTCGGCATGAAACGGTAGTTGTGATGGTCTTTTATTCCCTATTGTGACTTATTATATCTGAGTGAATCGGCTTCTCGTACAAGACAAATTGTAGGGCGGGACTTGATTGGATCATTGTGGTTTGCTATATGTGATTGACAGGTTGTCCTGTCCTCGTGCCAGTAAAGAGTCATCAGAGAAGAGACTTCATTGCAAGAGGGAGGGGAAGTTATTTTGATTTAAGATAATGAGGGCACAGGAATTTAATAAAAAATGTGCACAGATAAATGATATATATCAAGCACTGCAAAATCCAATAAATAAAATAAAAATGGTCAATTTACTACTACTCTTGACTTTAAGTCATGTTCCAGGACATTATATGTTTTATTTATTTTATTGCACATTTACATTACAAGACATGGAACGTTCCAAGTTAAAACACTGTAAGGCACACTTACAGGCACATGAATTTTTTTTTAGCAAGATCTGAAATGGAATGACTTGGTAACAAAAATGTAAATCAGGACAGTACTAAAATATTACAATTTTTGACACAGGAACATAAGTTTTCCGTCTTTCTACATTATTTTCTTTAAAGTTTCTGAAACTTTGAAAAACTTTCACAAAATCATGAGGAGAATTTATTTTCTTGTAGGCCTAAGTACTTTCTTGTATTTACATGTGTGAATGTGATTATATACCCAACAAAATGATCATGTTCACAAGGTCAAAAATCCGGAGATTCAATATATTTTTAAAAAACAGATTGCAGAATTAATTCAATTTATTTATTATTACAATTCCAAATATCATTTTTACAATGTCCCGCCCCAAACTGAAATTAGAAATATGACTAGTTTGAAAATATCCCACCCCTAGGTGTTTGCATATGCACCATCTAACTATACTCGATCGTGCTCCGTACAGTTTAACTAGAATCCAATTATTTTCCAGGCCACTGAGGTAATTTCCCCATTGTGTACGAGCAGTAAAATTCTACATGTTTTCCAGTACGTGAGGGAACCCTGTACGTTCATTATGCATAAAGATAATAAAAACTGGGTTAACGTTACCTGACGTCTTGAACGTAGACGGTGTCTATGACATTGTCTTTGAACTGCATGAAGACGCTGAATTAAATTACTTTGGATGTTAAAATACGTTCTCAAAACTAGTAGACAGACCTGTAAACAATGACTATGGTGCGCCATGGTTGTTTGTGGGCAGTTATGTAATTACGTGGCCGATTACGTCATTACGTGACTGTCAAATCAGTGCTTTTATGATCTTTTCTCTTGCAATATGAATGTTGCTATATATAAATACCTCTTTGTGTAAAACATAACCCCTAAAATCTTTTTGGTTGATAGTGAGAACGTGGGTAAAAAAACATTCAATACAAACCAGGATTGCAGTAAATTGTGAAACAATTTCACAATTTTTTTTTTTTCACAATGTGTGTGTGTGTGTGTGTATATATATATATATATATATATATATATATATATATATATATAATATGTTATTCATTGTGTATTGCACCGCGTGCATATCACCAGTAGAGGGCGGCAACACACCATCTCTCACCCAATGAAAAACCTCACTGTTGTCAGGGCCTGGTATGGTTGGTCAAAAAGCCTTTTATTTATTCATTAAAACTCGTATTTACAAATATGTAAATAAATAAACAAAGAACAAGACGAATGAAAGAAACGATTATTCTATCAGTCAGCAATAACTGCACAATATTTTATACCATTCAAGAATAGATCTGTATACACACAAAAGCTTTTTGCTCCATTTCATTTTTGTTTCACTTGCTGTTTTCTGCAGTTATGCAGTCCGTGGTGTTCATGTTAAGTAAAGGAATGAACCTTGAGAAAAGGTGGGGATGGTCACAGGTGACTATCATTACTGATGATAATTATCATCTGTCTGCACCTGCTGCCATGCACTCATTAAGTCTCTATATGCAAACTAGACTTTGTCTGCTGCCCAGTAAAAGAAGTCCTCCTTGTTATTATTTTAATTAGGTTAATGAACAACCAGGAGGCCAAGACTGTCCTGGAGAAGTGACTCACAAATTTAGTTGAGGTGCATGAATTTTGCTTTGTTTGTGAAAATGTATTAAATTAAGCAAAAAGAAAGAAAGAAGAAAGAAATGCAAACTAAAACAAAGAAAGCTGACAATGCATATTATATATGAATAATTTTAGCATAATTGCTTTATCATATTAATGGACTTCAGCTACAATATATTTTAGATTTATAACTCATCTTTTAAAGTAGGTTCAGTTTAGAGAAATTAACTGTTTACAGTCATGATGGGATACAGTATTGCTTTTAATTCTGAAAACTGCTGGCAAGTGGCAAGTAAGCAATCATAATAATTATCCAAAGAACAAGAATTTATTTCAAGTGATGTGTTTGCGTTTCACAATAAATTGCATTGTCATTATCAAATCATTATCAATGATTATCAATCGTTCTTACTTAAATTTTTTCTGTTACTTTATTAAAATATGTATATCCTCAGTTTGAACAAACCTATGGCAAATTAATTAAAATGCAACTAGAAAAAAAATTATTTCAGCTGAGGTCCTGTCTGAGCATGGTTGGGGGTGTGGCCAAAAGTTTTTTCACATGAATATTTAATTGTGTATGCCATGGCAAGTAATAGGTGTTGTAGTTTTATATGGTGTTTTATATTTGAAATCACCATTGTGGAGATTAGTGTTATTTATGACATACCTTGATGTAACGATATGGTTGTGAGTACTTGAGACCTGTTTCATACCACGTGTGCAACATCTTCAAATTATGCTTGTGTACGGTTTTTAAGTATGATCTATGCAGTTACCATTGTTTGATCATATGCTTTATTTTAAAGTGGTTATGAACTGCATTGTTTTTTTTTTGTTTGTTTTTATAATGTTTCCTGGAGTGCACTTATAATGTTAGTATGCTTTTTACATAAAAAAGTCTGTGAGACCCACTGCTGTGATTGGCTAACATCTTTCCATTTGAAATAGCTAAGTATTACTCTCTTGAAAACTTTTAGCACGTTTTTACTGTTACAGCTCTCAAGGTTAACTAATCATGGAAAGTGTTGTATTACATTTCGATCTATGGCATTATATTTAGATTGTGGCATGAAAGGTTGCAGTGATGAAGATTGTAGCCAATCACAGACATGTTGTTGAGCACATAAAAGCGCGTGATCTCGTCATTGTAACTCAATTTCTGCACACTAACAAATGCTTTCATCATAACTAAATAACTATCATAACTAGGAGTTTTGGTGCAAGTCCAGAACTTGATAAACTCGTGCTGTTTGATTGACAGCTCCAACGATTGTAAAGGAAGCGTTGTTTGATCGCTTTCGCTTTTATTTTTGTCCTGTATCGCTCTTCTCTCCTCATCTCACTAACACGCCAGTGGGCGGGGCTATCGCTGCAATGATGAAGTAGGCGTTGATTTCTTCTGCGGAGGCGGTGTTTCACCTATCTAGGCACATTCCAGGATCAGTTGTTAGCTGGGCCTGGTGTCAATAAAAGCTTTTATTGGACTAACAAGGAAGTTTTCAGTTCTGAAACTTACAGGATATTCTTATAGTACAATGACCTCTTATATATCAAAAGCTCAAGCAAAAGTTGATTTCTCAATTCATGACCCCTTTAAATCATAGTTATGGCAATTAGTGTTCCTTCTAACTAAGTGGTACCTTGTTTAATTTTAAGGTTTGTTTCAGGATATGATGTCATGGTTGTAGGTCCTCCTAGTGTAACTTAGTTGATCTTGCATGAAACCATATGTGCCATATGTAAAGTACTGTATATTTAACAAGAAAAGGGCTTAAAATTAGATGGAATTTACTCAATGTTAATTAGCAGCCTCTTATACACAGCTCACAGTATAAACAAGATCAAATTTGTTTAGTGTTACTCACTTTACTCTGTATTATTAATCTGATATTGTAAAAATGCAGAGTAGGCCATGTTCAACTAAAAATACCAGAACATAAATAAATCAATTTACTGCATCTACTTACCTGTTAATGAACTGTAATAAAAGAGCTATTTTTAGTGCAAGACAACACTAGATGGCAGTTTTGATGTGCATGTGTGTGTCGACCAAACAGTGATGCCCCCCCCACCCCTTTTTTTCTACACTTGTTCATCACACAATTTGTTCTACTTTGTCCATTTTTATTTTTCCTGCTCATATAAATGCTTTGGCAAAACAATTTACAATTTGTCATGCCATTAAAGCTCATTTGAATTTGAATTTAAAAAATTGAGAGAGAGCGAGAGAGAGAGAGAGAGAGAGAGAGAGAGAGAGAGAGAGAGAGAGAGAGAGAGAGGGAGGGTAAGCAAGTGTCCTGCCAGAGGAAGGTCCCATTCTGAAGATTTGTACCATGAGACTCTGCAGCCTTTAGAAACATGTGGAAGCAATTCCTTTGTTTTACAGCCAGAGTGTACGGGCAGAGAGAGCCCAGACTGGACTGCTGCATGTCAGGAGGCCTTAGGATCAGGTTACTGTGACAACCCTGACATGAATTGTGTGTATGTGTGTGTATATGAGGTCTGCTGGGTAAGTGGTTAGGCTCAGGGAAAACTGATCCCCTCTTCTAGATTCTGGTCCTTTTCATAGTTGGTGATCTGTTTGTGTGAAGTCAGGCCAAAGAGGCAGAGTCACTGCGAGAGGACAAACCTTTCACCCTTTCCTCTGCTGTTCTCATCTATCACACTCTCTTGACATTTTGGACTTGCTAAAAAAACCTAAAATGGCAAATGTCTACAGTACAGTATGTGATCTGGTAAATAATTAGTTCACCCAAAAATTAAAATTGTCACTCACAATTATGTTGTTCTTCTGATGTATTATGTGTAAGTCTTCTGAGGCAATATAGTAGCTTCGTGTGAGACTTTATTTCTAATGAAATTCTTTCTATTCACTGAAAAATCCAAAATTTTATTTGAAAGCTATAGTGGAAGGGAAGATTATCACTCAGTAATAACTTTTCTTTATTTTTTCATCACACAGAGTTAACATGTGATATATGTGGAATATAGTGGAAGAGTCATGACACCTTTATGATGTGTTTTTGCCATTTTTAAGCTTTACAGGCCTGGTTCCACTTTCAGTATGTAAAATAATGGATAGTTTATTCATCAACATTTCTCCTTTTTAATCATAGCAATTGTTTCTCAGTGCAGCATAGGTTATAACTTCTAGTTTTGTTCTTACTAAAGGGCAATAGTATGAATTTCCTCAAGTGGACTAATACAGTGCAGCCTCTGTTATTAATGCAATAATTATGCATCAGGGTGTAGAGCTGAGGGAATTTGCGTAAGATTAATGAAGGTCACTACTATTCCCAGATGTTTTCTCGTAATTAAAGCTTTGTTTATCACGAAACCCAGCCACATAAAGAGCAAAATATGCATGGTAATTATTCATAATGCTTACTAATTCAAGTGTAGCCACCTCGGTTTGCACCTAATTAATCATGCTAATGTCTTGAATAAATCTGCATAATTACTCGTGGTCACCTGTTGCAATTGGTGACCGCCACAAAGTTCATGCGTGTCAATGATATTAAAGTGACGATTTGAATATTCATAGATTAATGAATGTTGTTGAATGCAACCTGTCCTGATGCTCTGAGCATCCACAAGACAGCGTTCGGTCAATTTCCCAGGGTGCTTGCACTTAGGACCATTGGAATAATGTGTGCATATGAACATGCATATTAACATTTACTTGGGAAATGCTTATCCTTAGAGGCTCAATGAAAACGACAGCATGATAATAGAAAATTGGAAATGGAGCTAGAGCTTCTATTGGTGCTGTACTGTACCATAACCATGTGAATTGATATAAATGGCTAAAATAGACCTGCACCATGCCTCACGTTCTTAAAGGGATAGTTCACCCAAAAATGAAAATTCATGTCGTTCCACACCCATAAGTCCTTTGTTCATCTTCGGAACACAAATTAAGATATTTTTGATGAAATCCGAGAGGTATATGACTCGTCCATAGACATATAATCAACACTTTCAAGGTCCAGAAAGGTACTAAAGACATTGTTAAAATCATCGACGTGACTGCAGTGGTTCAACCTTCATTTTATGATGCGACGAGAATACTTTTTGTGCGCAAAAACAAAACAAAAATAACAACTTTATTGAAGAGTCTCTTTTCTTCCTTGTTATTCTCCTTATGCAGGTGACGCATTAAGCACAGTGAAGGCTTCCGTGTTTACGTCCGAATGTCGGCTCAGTATTGGCCAAAGCTGATAACGTGATCAGCATGATGCATGCGTGTGATGCTGACACAGGAGCCGGCCAATCTCCATTCTGACGTAGAACCAGAAGTGCTGGACATCGTATGAGGATGACACAGAAGAGAAGATATTGTTAAATAAAGTCGTTATTTTTGTCTTGTTTTCGCGAACAAAAAGTATTCTTGTCGCTTCATAAAATTAAGTTTGAACTACTGCGGTCACGTCGACTGTTTTAACGATGTCTTTAGTATCTTTCTGGACCTTGAAAGTGGTGATTATATTGCTGTCTATGAACGAGTCATATACCTCTAAGATTTCATCAAAAATATCTTAATTTGTGTTCTGAAGATGAATGAAGGTCTTACTGGTGTGGAAGGACATGAGGGTGAGCAATTAATGACAGAATTTTAATTTTTAGGTGAACTAGCCCTTTAAAGGGTAATTCACTGCTGACAAAATGGGCTTTCAATTTTTACTTTTAAAAGTAAATATTGCGTTATTTTTTCTCACCTGGGCTGGGCTTGCTTGTTTGTTTTTTAATAACAACAAAAAAAGTTATATTTTTTTCTATTAATGTAAAGGCCCTTTCACAGCAAAAGTGAAATGAATAAGCCTCAGTCTGAAGGAAAAGCATACAGTATTTACTCCTGTACAGTAGAGGGCGCAGCTCAAACAAACCTTTCAGCTGTGCTGCCATTCTGGATAGCAGAAGAATAGGACACTGTTATTTCTAAATCTAATATAAAGTCATTTTTGCTTATTAGTATGGTTGAATTAGATTATTGAAGGTCAGTAGCAAAGACGTTAGTTTAATAAAGTGAGATTAAATACATAAAGTATATTTGTGTAATTTAATATAGTTAATTATTACAAAAAAAATATTAGAAAAATGGTTTTCGTAAAATTCTGAGATTGCATTTCACTGTTTTTGTTCATTTTGAGGAATACTGAATGTTTTGTGCAAGTGCAAGTGAGATGAGTAAATGCTCACATTTAGTCTAGAAAAAAAAAAGTAACAGATATTTTGTTGTAAATTGAAACAGTAATGTGTTACTTTACTAGTCACTTGAAAAAGTAATCTGATTATGCAACTCAAGTTACTTGTAATGCGTTACCCCCAACACTGCATGTATATATATATATATATATATATATATATATATATATGTGGCTATATGCATGGCTGCATATGCAGCCAAACATCAGAATGCTTTTGTCCAAACCTGTAAATTCACTCTTGGCCCATTTCATATATTCATTATTGATCATCGAAGTCATTCAAGTGTGGCAGTCATATTTTCAGTGGGGGACAAAAAGCTTGCATTTGTCATGCTAGAAATGAATTATGAATAAAGCAGCAGAGGTCTTCATGGACAGCAGAGTATCATCATGCAAAAAGGAAGAACATGAAATTCGGTCCATCTTATTTTCGATTATGACCTGCTTTTGAAAAGGATGAAATCATTTCCTACAGGAGGACAGACAGAATCCCGATCGCACATAATTACGTCAAACACATCCGCGGTCTTGATCCCTCTCCAGATGAAAAGGAGAGTTTTCGGAGTGGAGGGCATGGGGAAAATGATGGAGGGCTGGATGGTTAAAAAAGGAGAGAAGATGAAAAGTGTTTTTTGAAGTGGCTTTCTGCATTAGCCTCCTCTCCCTGAACCCTTCGATTCAAGCCATTCTACCTTGACCAACACTAACCTCTCAACGCAAATACATACACACGTGTACACACTCCGTCCCACGCTATTCAAAAGACAAGATACAAGGATGATTTGTCTGATTTTATCACTGAGGCTGTGTTCGGAATGGAGTACTTTCTTGCTTTTTTATATCAAAATGCTTCTTATATTTCATATTAAATGCTACTCCTACTCTACTAATTAGAGACTTGATCTCTTTCTTGACTGGACTACCAAATGTTAAGACATTTCACACAAAATTCTCAATATTAAAGAGTAGCAGAGTCCATACCACAGCTATAACGGTAACGGCAGAGAGAAACTATATAGTTGGAATCACTTTCAGAACAATTTTATCCATCTGATGAACGATAAAAACAATGACTGCCAATCAGAATTCATCCAGCATTTAAAGGATTAGTTCACTTCTGAATGAAAATTTCCTGATAATTTACTCACCCCCATATCATCCAAGATGTTCATGTCTTTCTTTCTTCAGTCGAAAAGAAATTAAGGTTTTTGAGGAAAACATTCCAGGATTTTTCTCCATATAGTGGACTTCAGTGGGGTTCACCGTGTGGACGGTCCAAATTGCAGTTTCAGTGCAGCTTCAAAGGGCTCCACACGATCCCAGACGAGGAATAAGGGTCTTGTCTAGTGAAACAATCTGCCATTTTAAAAAAATGTATATGTATTAAATGTCTTGCACTGCTCTGCGATGCGCCATGCATTACGTTGAAAGGTCACGCATGATGTAGGCGGAAATACCGCAGTAGGGATGAAAAACTAATTTTATCCTCCAATTTCAAAATCATCCGATATCATTGTTTTACCTTTTTTTTGTAAAGGGCGTTTAGCTTAGTCTTTGCACGTTCGCTTTGTAGACACTGGATTGGTTCTTCCGCCTACGTCATGCATGACCTTTCAACGTAATGCGTGGCGCATCGCAGAGCAGCGCAAGACAAGCATTTGTGGTTAAAAAGTATATACATTTTTATTTTTTTTAAAAAATGGCCGATCGTTTCACTAGACAAGACCCTTATTCCTCGTCTGGGATCGTGTAAAGCCCTTTGAAGCTGCACTGAAACTATATAGAGAAGAATCCTGGAATGTTTTCCTACAAAACTTTAATTTCTTTTTGACTGAAGAAAGAAAGACATGAACATCTTGGAGAACATGGGGGTGAGTAAATTATCAGGAAATTTTCATTCAGAAGTGAACTAATCCTTTAAAGTTGCAATGTTTAAATTTTAGCGGCATCTAGCGGTGAGGTCGCGAACTGCAACTAACGACGCATACCCCTCGCACCCCTCCCTTTCAGAGAAGCTACGGTGGCCGTCTGGCCGACACAACACAAAGATGTTGTCGTCTGAGACAGCGGAGTACCCTGTGTGTGGAACAATGAGGTTTCTTCTTACTTCTAACAAAGAACTACTACTAAGAACTGCTTCTAATCAACCGAACTACTACTACTACTACTACTACTACTACTTTGTGCATATTCAATGTAGTGACGATACAAGCTGCCTCTAAAAACACAAACGATTTAAAAGAAGAACAGCATAGTGATGAAACACGCTCTGTAGAGTGTTTGTCCATTTAGGGCTGCTGTAGAAACATGCTGGCTCATAATGGCGACTTGACATGAAGGGGGGACCAGTGGTGTATGAAATAGAAATGGCTCATTCTAAGGTAATAAAAACATAACGGTTTATTATGTAAGGTCTTAATGTACCACTGAAAACATAGTTATGTATATTATATTGCATTTCTGTCAATAGATCCTCCCAAATTTTACACATTGCACCTTTAAAGTGTCAGACAAGCACACGTTTAGAATAAACAAGGATATCGTCCGCTGGTGTGGACGCTAATATAGTTATCTTTAGCCTATAGTTATCTTTATAGTTATCGTTCTTGGTGTGAACGGGGCTTAAGTGTAGGATTTTTACTCAAATATTACTAGTGATTTTCAAAGATAACAAAGAAACACTGAATTAAACATGAACATTTGAAGTGAAAAGTGAAATATTAAAGATTCAAAAGTCATTTCCTGAGGAAAAAGAAGACGCATTGTAAAGACACTTGCATTTCACAAGCACATCATTTGAATAAACAAGACATAAAAGACCTTAAACAGTAGGGGTGAAACTATAGAACATTAACCGAAATGTAAGCTTTATGGATGTACAATAATGGTTGATGTTCTTTGACATGAAAACATGACTGATTTGCAATGACACACACAGACTCACAAACAAATGTACGTTTCATCTTCCAAAGCAGTGGTGCGGCATACATTTATTCCTGTATAAAACCTCCATCAATCATCAGCGTACTCCAATAATCTGCTTTATTTACAATTTTGAAAATAATTTTACAGTGTATATGCAGCAGAAATATTAAATGTGATATGATAGTATGCCATTCCAACCACAACCACTGCAAAGAACAGTTTAGAAGTGCACTTGAAGTATACTGAACTTGCGTATACATTTGGAGTTGCGGTGGAACCATATTTCTTTCTGACATTCCACACGCATATGGTTTCTGTGATGTTTCCTGTGTATTTGTGTGTGTATTTTGTGTCTGTGTATGCTTAGCGAGTGAGTCTCGGGTGAATGGACGCTATCTTTTGCGGCTGTTTGACAAACACCCAATCACATGAACATTGCCCACAGCCATGAGAGATATCAGCACATCAGCCACCACTAAGGTGACTATTCATCCCCTCTCCCTCTCTCTCTCTCTCTCTCTCTCAGCCCATCTTCACTCTCTCCGTCTTGTCCTCTTTCACCCTGTCTTCATGTGCCTCAGGCTTTCATTCCATGAATGTCACACAGTGTCTCAGCCTGTGTAAAATTGGTCTTTTGGGATTCATAACTGATGTCAGCCTTCCAGATTTCAGAACGCTCAAAGCTCAAGATATGATCTGACCAACCTCTGGTCCAGTAGAGTGCTAACAGCATGGCATGATCACAATAAACTGTTTTTGATGTGCTAAAACATTAGAAGTCCTGTCCCTTAAAGTCACCTAAATATTCAAGTCTTGGACATACAATGGACACATGTTCATGTATTGTCATCGCAGTTAATATTTCCTTAGTGTCCCTTTTATGCTTTTTTGAGTATTACCTTTCATGCAGTGTGTAATATAGCTGTTTGTGAATGTAAAAGGTTTGCAAAGTTTTAAAGATCAAAGTACACGACAAATAAAGTTATTGTCTTCTAAAAAAGAATTGATTCTGAACTGCTGAAACGAGTCAAAGCAATGTAACAAATTTGCATAATGCCAGTCTATTGTCTTCATTGGCTGCCCGTGAACAACATCTACTTTGATCCGCCCTCAGACACTTTAGTTGTAGCTGAGGCCTGGAAGAGTTTGGTTTATGTTGTTGACATATCGAGAAGATGCTTCTACTTTGCATTCACTTCAAAAGGATGAGGACTCACGCTGGAATTGATACGGAAAAAAAAACAAAACAATGCCAACATTACTGTTCACTGTGTATCAAGTGCTGAGGAAGGCTCCAGAGCTGAAATTCAGATATGGTAGTAGCTGTTTCGTTTCTGACACACACTGTATGTGGTAGACCAATCACAACTGACTGGGCCATCTGACCAATCAGAGCAGAGTACACTCTCAGAAAGGAGGGATCTAGAGAGACCGCATAATTTATAGAACCGTTTCAGACACTGTGAGAAAAGAGGTTATGCTGCAATGTATATTATGAGAAAATTAAAGTGTTTTTTGACCTTGGATGCATGTAAACCTATTGTAGGAGACCTCTAAAACAAAATTAGGAACCTTTAAAATAGCATAATGGGGCACTTTAAGAGTAAGTTTGTATTCTTTAAACAGGCTATATTCACACAAGCTAACAGTGTTGCAAGTCATAACTACAGTTGAATTTGCTCGTTCTATACTCATTAAACCTAATGGCCTTTTTATTTTGAGATGCTTTCCATGAATGGTGTCCTATAAGTTTTTAGATGCACAAATCCCATAGTTTTTGTATTAAAGACCCCTTGTGGTGAAAATCAAGTTTTTAATGTTGTTTATATGTCTGTGTGGTGTTTTTATGCTTTAAGACAAACCATGTGCAAATTCATATGTCAACACCATTGCTTAGTTTTTTCTCCTTAAAGGGGGGTGTAATGCTATTTCATGCATTCTGACTTATTTACACTGTTAAAGAGTTGCATTCTCATGCTAAACATGGCCAAAGCTTCAAACTCGAGTTGGACGTATGACAGAGTATTTCTGTGCCAAATACACTACTTCCGGTTTCAGAGAGTTTTTTTTCGAGTATGGCCTGTATGACGTCAAAAGAGAGTGGAATTCCTTGTATAGGCACTTCTTCCTGATAAGCGTGCACACACACATCACCCAGAGCAAGAGCACGCCCATCAACGCGTTCCATATCTTCAGTTCAGATTTTTCTGTTCCTCCTGTCACCGAAGAAGTGTGTTTTTGGTTGTGAGGGAAACATTACCTTTTTCAGCTTCCCAAAGAACCCAGCGTTAAGGGAACAGTGGATGAAGTTTGTTTTTCCGGGGCAGCAACGGAGTTGCACACGTATGTTTGTTTGTTCCCGGGATTTCGATGGTGAATACTTTATAAACAAGTCCCAGTTCGGCGCTGGATTTGCAGATTGCAGGTGGTGAGTAAAGCTGCATCAGATGTCTGTGTTTTGTTGGCAATCGGCGCGCAAGTGCATAAAATGTAAACAACACGAACGTTTTTGTTCCCTTTGTATTTATAATGATGTCGCAGCTAGCAGACGATGTCTACGCAAAAGCTGCGCGCGCTCGTGACTCTTTAGCTAGCACGCCTCCAGGAGCTCGGCTTTTTTCAGAAAGACACGATTTAGCATATCTATCTTATAAATATGATAAAACTAAAGACTTTTCAGAGATATGAAGGATGCATTGTTACTCTAGATGTACTCAAGATTAACATGAGATTGGCAGAAACTGTGTGTGATATCCCCCCCTTTAAAACTGCGGTGAAAAAAAGACAGTCTCAAACACGCAGTTTGAAATCACTGGTGTCTGTGACATCACAAACTACCTTGTAACCAGTCACGTCAATGTGCCGGTGGGCTTTTGATGTATGTTACGTTGTTATGATGAACTATAAGCCTTTCTCCACTGATGTTCTGAGTTGTTCAACGCGTTTGTAAGGATACTGATTGTTAGAAGGCAGCTGTCTGACTCTGACATGGCGAATGGGAACATGGTTTGTGTCACATTACCTCAGTAAGTTGAGGGAGTTCATCTCTGAGCTGGCATGAGTGAGCGGAGGCGGGGCTAATTTGCATATTCGTTGATCCGTGTATACTTAATGAGGCAAGGGTGTACAGTTACATTCAAGCTATTTTAAGGCATGAAGAATTTTTTTTTTTCCACAGGAAAAAACATCTAAATATGGTGATCAAAGAAGAGTTTTTAAGGGATAAAATTATTGACTACAGAGGGACTTTAAAGTTATCTAACATAAAATTAACCAAGCATGAAAAGAAGCTTGAATGCATTCACTGAGTGATAGTTCACCGAAAAAATGAAAAATAAATAAATGAAAAATGTCATCAATTACTCACCCTCATGTTGTTTCAAACCCACAAGACTTTCGTTCATCTTCAAAACACAAATGAAGATATTTTAATGAAATCTGAGAGATTTCTGTCCCTACATTGAGTCTATGCAACTACCACTTCATAAAGAGATTGTAAAACTAATACATATGAATTGAGCAGTTTAGTCCAAATTTTCTGAAGAGACTCGATCGCTTTATATGATGAACAGATCGAATTAAGTCTTTTATTCACATGTAAACATTGATCAGCGAACTTAAACAGAAGCTCAACCGTACGTGTTTTGACGCTCGAGAACAAACCTCATTGCGGAAGCTCAAACGTGCTGCGTAACACACGAGAATGAACCTCATTGGTTCTCGCATGTCAAGCAAACATGCTTGAGCTTCTTTTTACCATAACTGATGTGTGAGTTGATGAATGTTTATATGTGAATAAAAGCCTAAATTAAATATTTTCATCATATAAAGTGATTGTGTCTCTTCAGAAAATTTGGACTAAACCACTCAATTCACATGGATTAGTTTTATGATCTCTTTATGAAGCATCATATGGTAGTTGCATGGACTGTCAATGTAGGGACAGAAATCTCTCAGATTTCATTAAAATATCTTCATTTGTGTTTCGAAGATGAACAAAAGTCTTACGGGTTTGGAATGACATGAGGGTGAGTAAATGATGACAGAATTGTTATTTTTGGGTGAACTTTCCCTTTAATATAAAATGAGGATTTTGGCCTGTTTTACCTCTTGATCTCATTGACTGTATCAAACAATTAAAATCAGAATAATTTATTTTAAAAGAATACATTTGGCCAAATGATGTTTAATTAATTGCAATAAATTTTTTAACTAATTTAATTAACAGAAAATGTAATCTAAAATTTTGTGTTCAGCCCTATTACCGATTTTACCATAATTCCAAAACTGTTACATATATAACAATATAATTTTATTAATTTATTATATATAACAATTTAATTTTACTACAAACCAACATTTAGTCCCAAACTAGCAAGCCCCTGCTAAGGGCAAGCCCATATAGGATAATTTTGCTTTGCAAACTTGCTACCCATTCTGACACATGAAGGATAGTTGCTAACTATTATTTGGAACAGTTTTATTTAGAACGACCCTACAATAAAGATCCCCTTTCTGCAGTGCCTTTTTAAGGGCACAAAAAAGCCATTTGGAATTTGCCCTAACTCTCTCCCTCTCGCTATGTCACTCTTTGGTATCAGCGACCTCCTCAGCAGCTTTGGGGCTAATTAGCACATGCTAGCAATTATCAAACATGAGTTAGACATATGTGTTAATATGGACCGCTGCCATTGGAAAGGAACCAGTCTGAGAGAATCTCCTTCTCATCTACTGTAATAAATGACCGTAGTCAGAATGCCAAGTGTTTCATCACTAGTGTCATGGCTAAGAGCGCAGTGCCTGTCAGATTGGTGTTAATTTGTGATGATTAGTTTATTTGTAAAGATGTAACTGGATGTGTGTAATGGAGCGACATACAATCCCCCCAGCATTACAGGGGATGTATTGATTTTTATTTTTTCATTTATTATTTTATGTTTTACTCTTTCTCTTTTTATTTATTTATTTACAAGCCTGCAGTTTTTGAATACATTACACTATTTTTCCCCCACTTTCACTAGTGCACTAGAAATATTTAGCATGTAAACCATAATTTCTAAAAACCATAGTTATCGCAGTTATGGTTAAAAAATGTCACATTTTCATGGGTATTCATTATAAAGTCATAAAAAAATTAAACGTAAGAGATTATGAAAGCTTTTTACGCCTTTAAAAGGAGGTTCCATGTTATTTTACTGGGGTTTCACAATGGTAAGTTTTGCTATATTTTATGTCATTTTGGTGGATGCATATCATTACCATACGTCATGTAATGTGATTTTTGTCGTTACATTTATATATAATTATATATGTGGTCTTTTTGAAGCTTCTTTTATGTCCAATTTACTGTAGTCAACAGTGTTTACAACATTCTGAAACAACCAGCATCTAAACTTTACCTAGAGCAGATATCCATGTAAGGCCTGAGAGGCCATCAGTGGCAGACTGTGTATCTGGATTATTCATCTCCCTGTCCGCTGCTCCTTCTCTTACAAAGCATGATGGGAGTCTGCAGTTTGTTTTGGCTCTAGTCTATTCCTGTGAGACCGTCTGGCCCCCTGTGAGGGTCATCCCTCTTGATGCCATGCGTGTCATCGCCTCTCAGTGAAACAGGAGAAAATGATGGACCTGATACATATGAAACAGCGCTTCATACATATGCATGCTATTGAGGCCGGGCGGGGGTTGGGCCATACGGAGTGGAGCGGGAAATTGCTTGCTGGCCAGACACGGGGTTGGAGCTATTTAAATATGCATGAGGGCCCAGTCTTGTGGTATTAGGCCACTCCTCAAAATGCATATTTAGTTGCATGGTATCTGTAATAATGAAACGACTTGTGTCATTTTTTTTTATGTATGATAGAGTGTGGTTTGGGGCTCAACTGGGGACAAAACAAAGAGGCTTAAAAACAAACTGACACCATGGGAGAGGATCCTTTTGGTGTTGTTTCTAAGCTCACCTTTATTGAAACTGTATTGTCTAGCTATGCATTAGTGTTTATGGCAGAACCAACATGATTTCATGAGAAAACGTCTCAGGTTACGTATGTAACCATGGTTCCCTGAGAGGGAACGAGACGCTGCGTCAAGCGCTTTGGGAATGCCTCTGCGTGATTGCGTTTGACGCAGCGCGAGTTCCCTTGAAAGGTAACATATTTTACAAAACGGCGATTTCATTTGAATGCATATAATGGAAAAGTAAAAAAAAAAGTAGTCCACCCCCTAAACCTAACCATCAGTGGGGCATTAGCAGATCATACAAAAACGTACAAATGATTATAAATTGCCATGAGAGAGTGTTTGCACAAGTGTTATTTTAGTATCATTGAGACACTATTATAGTTTTTATTAATAGTTTGACTTAGTTTTTATTTTTATATTTTCCATTTTCATTTTAGTTCATTTTTTAGTAATTTTGTAATTAATTTTGTAATTTAGTTTAATGTCTATATAGTTTTTAATAATTTTTATTTTAGTTATTTAGTTTAAGTTATATTAGTATATCAAGTTAAAGGGGCTATATGTAGAATTCAGAAACCTTTGTTATTAGCAACACCGGTGGCCGTTAAGTGAACTGCAGACAGCAACTTATTGCTTGTGCTTGCAGCCTCGCACTTATATAACTTATATAACATATCATGTAACGCAGCTGCATTTTCACCGAAATTACCCGGAACAATTTGTCCCAGGAACTTTTTTCCCCCCAGACCTGTTGCTGTCTGCGTTTCCATTACGGTCTAAAGTACTGTGAAGATTAGGCAAATTAGTCCAGTGACGTAGGACTGTGCGTGACTTTTCAGTTCCCGCTGGATTTTGTCCTCCGCATTTAAGCTTAATAAACCCTGAACCTCGTCGTCGGTCCATCGGTAGTATTTTTTGTTGATTCGAATCGCAAACATCTCTTACTGCACGCACCACAACAGACTTTTAAAAATGGTGGTTAAAATAAAATGCTGCGTGGAGTCAACCAATCAAAATGCTGCATGAACTCAACCAATCAGCATGTTCAGCGCCCAAGTCCCACCCCCGAAAGTTCCTGAACTTTGAAAAAGTACTACCTTGTGAGCAGGGACTTTCTGAGGGGAAAATTTTTACTCAGAACTTCATTTAGACCCTGGTCCTTGCGGTCGAAACACACTAAGTACCACCCCAAAGTCCCTAGTTCCTGGAAAGTTCCTGCGGTGGAAACGCGGATACATACATATACATATAGCCCCTTTAAAATAAATGAAAATGAGAAATATTTCCTTGCAACTAGCTGAAATATATATGTTTTATTTTATTATTTCAATAACAAAAATGTGTTTTTTTTATGATTTTAGTTTTAGTTAACCAGTTGAAGTTGTTTCTCCCAAATGGCAATGAGACAAAATAGACAGTAAATGGAGACCTTGCTCAAAAAGTCTAATTTCAATATAAACTCGAATTTTTTTTTATCAGTTTTTTACAGGATCAAATGATCTGAACTAATCTATTCTGATTTATTTTATAGCACTACTCTTTCTCTGTCAACAATTGATTAATTTTTGTTTTTTTTTTCTCCTTATTTTCAGAGAAACATCTATGGCCTACCTGAAGTAAACAAATGAAATCTCCATGAAGTCTCCTGAACTATGTAAGAGCGATAAAATTGCTTCTGGGTTGATATGACTGCACTCAAATTTAATAAAAAAGCTGAAAACTAGCAACCAACGTTCTTATTATAAATGACTGTGTGTAACCATTTTGATTTCAGAATGGGCTGAAAAACACAAAGCCTGTCCATTAAGTCAAGTGTATATTAGCCACCATGTTTTGGGTTTGTACATCTTCTTTTATGCTCATAAATAAATCATTCACCAGCTAAAATGAACATCAAGATGTTATTTTGATCTTCCAAGGATACGTTACACAAACACCTCACTGAGCAGTTCTAAGTATTTGGAGTATGGTGGGGGGAGAGATGTAAAAGCAGAACATCATGATGGTGTGGCTGTTGTCTGTATTAGCTTTGCTGCAGTCCCAGGGGGAGCTCTCCCAGCTTCAATCAGTGTTAGGGCTTCTGGGTTCAAGTTCAAGTCGAGAGCTAGAGAAACATGGCTCACCACCCACGAGTAGTACACAGCTCTGCACTGGAGGGCCATGAACTCTGTTCAAAGCAATCAGGCCAGTATTCCATTCTCAGGTTTTACATTTGAAGGGTTGGGGCCGCTGCATTTTGAATACCTCTGCATGGACTTCCAGGCTGTAATTATGATAATGATGTGTGCGATTCAAGCTCTCAGCTCTTTTGAATACACCTATCTGATTTCCTCCCGATAATAATTTCAGATCCCATTCAGATAGGACAGTTCAAGCAAGCAATGGTATATTCTGAGAGAATCCAGAAATGAAGACCTGGCCAGTCTGGAAGGGGCTGTGGCACTGCACGATGAATATTAAACCCATTGTAATGGGAGAGAAAGACATAATGTGTGATGCCCTCAAGTCAGCCTGTAATAAAAAGAGAAAATAACACAATTTTCTCCAAAGCTTGCATGCATATATGTTTGTGAAGAGAGCATTAATGTAGAAGAGAGCTGGATGTTATCGAGTAGAAAAAAAAAAACATTACTTTTAAATGCCATTCCAAACCTGCATGTTCTTCCGTAAAATACAAAAGGAGATGTTCCAGCTGCTCTTTACCATAAAATGAAAGCAGATGGTGATTTATACTTCCAAACTCACCTTATGTCACAGACAGAATTTCTTTATTATACTAGTTTTGATGTCAGTGATGCCAAATGCCGCTGGTTCATGTAATATTATGCAACGAGTGTGACTCAGCAAGTTTGAATAAATGCAATGATTCAGTGTCACATGATCATTATAATATGCTGATTTGCTGCTCAAGAAACATTTCTGATTATCATTGCTAAAAACAGTTTGCTGCATTTTTTCAGGATTCTTTTGATGAATACAAAGTTCAACAGAATTAGAAATAGAAATCTTTTGTTAAACTATAAATGTCTTTACTGACACTTTTTATCCTTGCTGAATAAAAGTTTATTTAAAAAAAATCTTACTGACCATAAGGCCCCGTTTACACTAGTGCGTTTTCATTTTAAAACACATACGTTTTGCTACGGTAATGCCTGTCGTTTACACTACGCCGGCATTTTCGAACCTCAAAAACGGAGACTTTCGAAAACACTGTTTTAGTTTGAAAACGAAAAGTAGACTATAAACAGACCAAAACTGAGTTTTTTTAAAACGATGGCGTGGCTGCCCACGTTTGCTCTGCGTATCCTTGACGACCATATAAACAATAACATGGAGACTGAACTGCAATCTTTGCTAGCTTTGTTGTCATTTTTAGCAGCCTTTGTGCAGTCAAACTATGATTTTTTTTAATACTGCAGCTGCCTACATGCACAAGAGGCAACTGCTTACACTTGTACGTGCATGCCCAGTGTGCACGAACAGTCATGTGACATGCATTTTTAGTCGTATAGTATATTCTGAAACGCTGTGGAAACGCCAGTGTAGACGAGTTCATTTTAAAACGAAAACGCACTAGTGTAAATGGATCCTAAACTGTATTCACTTTCATTATATGGAAAAGAGCAGTTCTGCCCAACATTCTTTTATGTGTGTGTATTTTTTTAAATAATTTTTTTTTATATATATTATTATTTTTTTGACAAACTATAAAACCTGTAAATGTTGGACAGCAATGGTCTGCCTTATGTTTTATGCCTTTGGGTCTTCCTGAACACAAAAACCTCTGTGTTTTGCTTGGAGTTCTTCAGATTAGCCTTCCTTACCGTAACCTAGCTCCTCAGGGAGCCATTTTCCCTTCATTTGATGGAAAACTGAAACATGTCAGGCCGCAAACATCTCAATGACATTCTGCAGCACTGCACCTTTTACCTCAGAGAACCTCCCGTCTGAGGGGATGTGACAGGGATCTGTGCACTGGGGAAATATTGCATGGCTTCCCATTAGCTGCTGCCTTTGCTGATCTAAGATCAGCTTCTGGTGGATCGTAGACACACAGTACCTTGTGACCGAGTGTGTGTGTGTGTGTGTGTGTGTGTGTCTGCTTTAAGGCCATGTGTCACTGAGATGTTGAGATGAGGCAAGATGTGAAGGTTCGAAGGCATAACTGTGATGGAGATACTGAGAGAAATGGATTGGACAGATGTAAAGAGCAGACAGGAATAAACTAGGTTGAAACTGACCACAAATGGCCTCTAATGCCTTTTTTGATAATGTATTGATGCATTCCTTTTGAGAGCTTATATTTTTTTCTCTTTGTTCTGTGAGAAAAGAGCCTGAAGGAAGCCTGCAATCACAAGCTGGTACCTGGTTGAATCTTCCTGGTGGGCGTCAGATTGAGCGAAGTGCGCTGTATGTCTGCTAAAACAGATTTAGAAGTAAATGGTAACAAACAATGAGCAGCTAAAGGATATAAACGTTTTGAAGTAAAATATCCAAGCTGCTATTTTCTATACAGTGAAAGTGGATAGTGATTTATAGAGTGCAGCAGGAATGAGTCTTAAAACAACGAGATGAACATCCAGTTCCATCATCCAAAAGTCGTTTTTTTTTATGCGTTTTTGTTTAATTGCCTGAAGTAAGGTTTGTGGTTAAGCTTTCACATTTTATTCTGTGACATGAAATACATCAGTAATTACCCCACTCATGATTTTTTTTTTTTTTTTTTTTTACTTTTATGTGTCTCAGAAAAAGGTACTTGCTAACAAGTGTCTAAATGGGACTACAGAGGTTTTCGGGAACATTAAACACAATAATGCCGAACAGGTAAACTCATTGTCCGCTTTTTGCCTCGTTGTGTTTATGTCACAGCCTTGCAAGCTATCTAAACTTGTAGATTTTCAAAAAAGATTGAAAGGGTTGGTGGAAAACTTAGTGGTGGTGACACTGAAGTCATGCGACCATGGTGTAGTTAGTTTAAAACTTCAGCTATCTATTTAGGCTTCAAAATGAGATTTTCTTGATGAACAAAATGTTTATTAGTCATAGACTTTTGTTGCGGCTGTTTTAGGGCGTCGGCATTAAAGGGTTAGTTCACCCAAAAATGAAAATTCTGTCATTAATTTCTCACCCTTGTGCCGTTTTACACCCGTAAGACCTTCGTTGATCTTCGGAACACAAATTAAGATATTTTTGTTAAATTCCGATGGCTCCGTGAGGCCTACATAGGGAGCAATAACATTTGCTCTCTCAAGATCCATAAAGGTACTAAAAACATATTTAAATCAGTTCATGTGAGTACAGTGGCTCAATATTAATATTATAAAGCAACGAGAATATTTTTGCTGCGCCAAAAAAAAACAAAATAACGACTTATTTAGTGATGGCCGATTTCAAAACACTGCTTCAGGAAGATTCGGAACGTAATGAATCAGCGTGTCGAATCATGATTCGAATCACGTGTCAAACCGCCAAACTGCTGAAATCACGTGACTTTGGCGCGCCGAACTGCAGATTCGACACGCTGATTCATTATGCTCCGAAGCTTCCTGAAGCAGTGTTTTGAAATCGGCCATCACTAAATAATTCGTTATTTTTTGGCGCACCAAAAATATTCTCGTAGCTTTATAATATTAATATTGAACCACTGTACTCACATGAACTGATTTAAATATGTTTTTAGTACCTTTATGGACCTTGAGAGAGGAAATGTCATTGCTCCCTATGTAGGCCTCACGGAGCCAACGGATTTAAACAAAAATATCTAAATTTGCATTCCAAAGATTAACAAAGGTCTTACAGGTCTGGAACGGCATGAGTGTGAGTAATAAATGACAGAATTTTCATTTTTGGGTGAACTAACCTTTTAATGTTTCTCATTTACTTTGAATGGGTGACGTCATGTGTCAATTGTGGGTTCTGTTGCATCGCGTCACTATTTTTTTTACAGTCTATGGTTGCATTGTGTCACTGCCGTTGCTTGAAAACGAAAAATGTTCAACTTTTTTTAAGCGCCAACGCAGGCGTCAGCCAATCAGATCGCCTTATGCAAAGCTTCCTTACGCCTCAGCGCCAAGCTTCAGACACGCCCTCCGTCAAGCGTCAGACACGCCCTCTGTCAAGCGTCGACACTGATGCCCCATGTGAATCAGTCGTTGGTCACAGAGCTTATTTTCTCCAATAATCCAAAAGCCAATGGAAAAAAGCTTTTTTTTGAGAGAACCAGTGTGTCACTAACTTCTGTTTTTTTTTTACAAAATTACTTCATCCCTGCAACACGCTATACTGTCAAGTGCCAAAAAAAGAACAAAAAATGTAATCTATAACATTTGTGAAGCCACAAACTGAAAATTTAAGCCACTATACACTGATAATATTCCTCCGCAATAAAAAAAAGTGCTGCATTTGGGCAAAAAACATTGGTTCTTGTGTGTCGTGTGATCAATCATGACACAAGGCATTTAAAAATGTGACTGTAAATGAGCTATGAGGAGGTATATCAGTGAATAACAGCTTTCAAATTTAGGTATGTTCATCACAAAAATTGGCTTCATTTGTCCAAAAGAAATAAAATAATACAGGATTGGAAAGAACCCAACATTTCTGTGTGAACTCTTCCTTTAAAGGTTCATGTATTTACATTGTACATTTATATTCATTCCTTTGACAATGCAATCTGATGATAAAATGTCCAGGCAGGATATTTTGATTGCTTTCCTTGCTGAACTAACACTTGTGTGTTATGGCCGGGTAATATTTCTGGTCTTCGGGGGGTTTGCATACAGAATGATGTCATTAATCCCACCGCTATGGAATATAGTCAAAATGAATTTGCATGCTGGGTAGAATTGCCATCATGCCCCCTCACCCAAAAAAAACAACAAAAAAAACGCCCTCATGAATTATATTTACAAACGTGCCATGAGAAGATGTGCAATGCCGCATCAGTGGTGCCAGTGGTTCAGTCTAGAATGTCTTTTTGTGTTCCACAGAAGAAAGAAGAACCATGCATACAGGTTTGGAAATGACACGAGTAAATAATGACCAAATTTTCAATCTTCGGTCAACTACTCCACCTAATTCTTTATAGCTGACTTGAAGGACACAGTAGACCCTTGAGTGAAAGATTTAGATATCTGCGATTTCTCCTTCTAGGCTTATCCATGCCCTTATGGATAATTACATTGTTTGTGTCAGCCTCATTGTCAAAGCGATCATGCCTACACTATCTTTAAAATGGAGGATAAAAAAGGTGAAGTTCACCTTACAGCACCTTATGGGTCCTCAGAACTGATAATAGTTATTGTAGCCGAATGTTTTACTCTTTAATGCATTCATCCACAAGCTGCGGTGATATCTTTGAAAGTATGCCATCTTTTTACTTGACCTCACCTTGTCATGTTCATCTGCCACCTCTCCATCTCATTCTCACCTTCTCTCACGCTTCAGATCACAGCGTTGACCTCTGCAGATTTCATTCCCATCAATTGATTTGTGAATACTCAGGCGCTGAGATCGATGCTTTATCAGAGGGAGTGATAGGGTTGCGCTCTCTCTCTTTCGGTCAAACCTGTTAAAGAAGCTCTGGCAGCCATCTCTGTTTTAAAAGTCTTGGTGGTAAGACAGTGCAATAAGAGTGTTGAAGAGGAGGAGGAGGAGGAGGTGGCGGTAGGGCATCTGGCTCTTTGGAGTGATGATTTGCTGCTCCGATGATTTTAGTCCCATCTGCATTCGATTACAGCCAGACTAAAGGTTCTGTCCTTCACCCGTTGACACCTCCATTCCCGCAGTAATGTAACCAACCTCACAAATACATCACTCACCTCTGGCTTTGCATAGAGGGAAATAAGAAATAGACCCGTAAGTGTGGCACTCTGAACAGTCAACTGAATTTACAACCTTGCTAATACTCATACTGCACAAAAAACATATTTGATTTCCAACACTATTGCGAAACATCCATTTGCACTACAAAAACAAATTTTTTAATCTGTATTTTGTGTGTTTTTTCAGTAAATGTATCTAAACATCACAGATTTATTAAATACAGCTCAATTAAAGAACCAGGGCAGGAAAAAATAAGCAATTCAGCTTGACAGGGGTTTTTCGGCACAGCTACATCACTGCTGCAAAATAAATTGTTTTTGCTGAGTTGTGAAAGTTGGCACACAATAAACAGACAACACTCTTTTATGTTGGGTTGTGTCACGATCACTGTCTGTTCCTGTCAGTTCCTGGACTCCATTTCCCATAATCCTCCTTGCCAATCACATGCACACTCCACACCAATCACCAGCTGCCACATACAGCTTAGCACACTACCTGGACTATAAAGGACTCACACACACACCACCTCATTGCGAAGTCTTGATTTGCCCCGGTGATCAACTCTGAGCGTTTTCTTGTGGACTGTTTACCCTGTTACCGTTGGATTGTTTCTTCTCTGTGACCCTTGCTGCCTGCCCTGATCTTTGCCTGTTTCCTGGACTGTGATTGTTTGCTGCCTGCCCTGATCCTTGCCTGTACCCTGATTCTGTTTGTCTGCCGCCTGCCTTGACCATTGCCTGTCCTTGTTTATGTTCCTGCCTTTGCCCCTGTCTACCTGTGTAAATACTGTTCTTAATAAAAGCTGCAAATGGATCCCCACTCTGCCGACCCATCATTACAGGTTGTTATCAATCCAGATTAAATTTTGAAGTAGAAAGACTGAAATAGTGCTTTCTTGTAAAACATACTTCAATAATCTGTGTATATATATATATATATATATATATATATATAAAACGGTTAGTTCCTGTCCTTGATTCTGATTGGTCAATAGCTGTGTTTTATTCACGATAAATCACGGCTATGACGCTTCACCCAACGGTTCTGTGTATCACTACACAACACCCTTAGCAACCACTCTTAGCAATGTAAACTGTTCTCAATTGATATTGTTCATTGAAGCTTACTGTATTATGTAGAAGAGTATTGTGAGAAAGAGATCGATTGAAGTTTATTACCTGCAGAAGTTTATTACCTGCATTCAGATTTAGCATTTTCCTTCAGGTCAGTCCTATGTTCATAATAAAAAATCTGTTTAAATGTCCGCTGCAATATCTTGTCCTTTTAACAGTTAAGCTGTTTTCCCATGACTGACAGCACTAGTCAAAGCATTTGTCAGTTGCGTCTTGTTCCGTGTTCACTACAGTTCAGTGTTTTCAATATAAAAGTCTTCGCTACTGACTGACACACTCATAAAGACAGTCTTTGCCGCCATCTAATGGCGTAATAATGTAACTTCTGTTGCTGTTCACAGTCTGGGACTATTTTTTCCGGCGGAAGGAAGGCTTTTAGTCATTTTACTTCATGAAAGTTGCATTGATACATATTTTTTGGCTTTAATATTTGTATTGTGTGGCAACCGTACAGCACAGCCTCTCGTTCCCTAATTGCTTATATATATATATATATATATATATTTGTAGCCTAAATAATATGTAATATATATGTTTTTTACAGTGTAGTTGCACAGAACAGCATGTGGCATGATTCAGTGTTTGACACTTATGAGTCTTTTTTTTAGTGAATCATTAAAAAGAGATAAACTTTTGCCATGGTACTGTAACTTTAGTTCTGGCACAGCCCATTTTTATGGTTTGAATCAGTACTGACTCACTGAATTGGTCTGAGCGGTTCTTGACTGACTTACTGAACAGTTACTTTGTTATGTCTAATTTAATGTAGTAATGATCCTACATATACTTAATACGATAGTGAGATTAAAATCATTGACTGAATTCAAAGTAGCATGCTAGCATGCTACTCTTACTATTTCTCCCATATATTTATATGGCACAAATAAAGTAGTATGCTAGTATGCTTTTCTGAATTCAGCCACAGTTGTTACTGACTATTTGTTCATATGCAGTGCTGGGTAGATTTGTTACTAATTGTAGTGTGTTACTGATTTCAAATTACAATGCAAAAATTAGTAATGTATTACATAACACATTTTAGGTAATGTAATCTGATTACTTTTAGATTACTTTTGACCTAACTGATTTATCACAGTGATATAAAAAGTGGTATAATATTTTACCATATTTATGTAAAAATACAAAGAGAAAGAAAATATATTAAATTTTTTGTTATCAACAACATGTACAATAAACATCGCATTACGTCAGGGTTTCCTGAACTGAACACATTTCTCCAATGTGCGTACATGTGATTCAGAGAACGAACTTACGCACAAAAGCGTTAAAGATGTTAAATCTATAAGTCGCAAATGATCTTGAAATTGTAGTCCATAACTTTTTTGGTTACAGATTATCCAAAATCAATTTTTGAGCAAGTACATAACCAGCCAGTGTTCAAAACTATCTCCTTACCTTAGCTCGATTCACATGTAATAGGTCTAATGTGTTCTAATCTGAATGGTACTGGTGGTGGGTTTCCATGGGAAACTCGAGCATGCCGCCATTTATCTTTGCATCATTACTTCACGTCTGTTTACATAAAGAACGAGTCTCAGCTAGTAGGCTAATGCTGCCTTCACATGCTCTCGGAACTTACGGACTGCAGCTGTAAGGAAACAGAATTGTTATGCCTTTACGATTCCTATCCCTATTACTCAATGCACTCGACCAATCAGTCATGAAATTATCATTATACCACTGACTTCAAGATTTAGTTAAATATACACATTCTGAGTTTTGTTAGCACTTCCTAAAGTACTAAATGAATTGTAAACAGACTCATTAGGAAACCAGGATTGTTAAGGGAATTTGGAATCAGAACAATAGGCTTTTTACGGTACTCATCCATATTCCTCAGTGCCTGTCAGTTATTAAATTCTCATTTATCCTATTGGTTATGCATTTTTTTTGTCTTGTTGAAATCTGATTATTGTTTATCCAGATAATCTTAATTCTTTTCAAAAGAACACTGAATTAATAGTCTTTTAGTCTTTCTGCATCAGCAGCATCAAAATGGGACCTTTTTTCTTGAGACACCCAAGAGGAACAATGGTTCAACTGAAGCGTCATAATGATCTATTGTGTCACTTAGGTGCAGTTATTTTCATCTCTGTCCATGCTTATGTCAGAGTCTCATGCATACTTGGAAGGGCACAGCATGTGTAAGACATCACTCCAGGAGATTCAGGGAGCCGGGACTCCTATACCATGACCTTGGTCAGGAGTGACATCTATTTTCCGGCCGATTGCACACATATTTGCAAACTGTGTGCAGACGAAGCTAATTTGTTTTTATGCAAGTTTTTTCAGCAAGACCATAAAAAAGCGGGTGTGAGATTAGACTCCCGGCAGGACACCCTCCCCCTGTTTGACAACTACAGAAATAGCCAATGAAGGATGTGTCTCTGCTTGAGTTCACATATGGAAGGGACCTCTGGGTTTAGACCAGTGTATGGAACATGACTGGAGCCCAGGTTGAAAATAGGTCTTTTACATGAGTCAATTATGAAAATATTTTAGAACTATTTATAAATAGCAAATCTGTTGGTAAATCATTGATGTTATGATAAGCTGATGATGTTTAAAGAAATGTTATAACCAGGTCCCCGGTAAAAATCGCGTTCTGGGGGGTAAGATCCATGTTTTGACAGGGTTCCCATGGTAAAATTCTAATTCCATGGGCTAAATATCATGTTATTTGGGGTTGCTTCAACCCGCGCATATGAAAAACAACTTGCGGCAACAGTGTTTAAGTAGCCAACTTCTGCGGGAAAACCACAGACTTGGCAACACTAACGCTGAATATTACCTGCCACTCATTATAATACTTTAATGGTTGGTGACATATCCTCGGAAAAACTCCTGAAATCCAAAAGCTTATGCCAGCGACTTGTCTATGATGACTTGACAGCTGAGTGCAGGCATTTCACTCACATTGGATGTGTCAACGTCACATGTACTATTTAAATTCATAATTGGTTGACTGCCAAATTAAAATATTAAACAGAACGATAAAATAAAGTTTCTGTTCAGAACGATTAAACTTGATTTTGTTTTCATTTATGATTTTGTTTGTTCCTGTTAAAATTTCATTTGTTTCCAGTTTTTGTTTGCTTTCCTTGAACCGGTTCGGAGCCCTGCTGAAAAGTCACTTATCAGTCCAAAAAGTCGCTAGATTTGTCGCAAGTTGCTTGTTGGGAAAAAAGTTGCTAAAGGGGTCTGAAAAGACGTTAATCAGTCTAAAAAGTTGTTAGATTTGTTGCTAGTTGTTTTTTTGAAAGAAAAAAAAAGTCGCTAAAGGGGTCTGAAAAGTCGCTTATCAGTCCAAAAAGTTGCTACTTTTGTCTCTAGTCTCTTTTTTTCTGGAAAAAAAAAAATCGCTAAAGGGGTCTGAAAAGTTGCTAATCAGTCCAAAAAGTCACTAGATTTGTCGCTAGTTGCTTTTTTGAAAGAAAAAAAAAGTCGCTAAAGGGGTTTGAAAAGTCGCTATCAGTCAAAAAAAAAATCGCTAGATTTGTCGCTAGTCTCCTTTTTCAAAAAAAAATTGCTAAAGGGGTCTGAAAAGTCACTAATCTCGCTGAGTTGATATAAATATTAATATATAAAAGGGGCACGGTGTTAAAATTACAATCATTTTTTACAGTGTATATAGGCCTACATAAAAATGCTTTTGCTACAATTTCCATTTCCATGGTAACAATGACTTCTCTTATGGGTAGTGAAGTTTCTCACTAGGAAATTTTTAATGGGATATTGAATTAAATAGCTTTTGTTTTTGTTTTGAAATCCCAATGAAAATGAATGGGATTTTTACTTCCGGAACCCAGCTGAATTTAAACTGTTCATCTGTTTGTTGACAATAAAACCATATTTGAATTGTGGGATTAACACAATGAAACCAGTACCACAGAAGTAGAGACTCCTTATACATTGTTGGGGACACACACACACACACACACTTACACTCAGATAACACAGACCTGTCACTCACCCGTGATGCAGATGGAGATATCATCAATCCGTGCTGGAGATGGGAAAGGCCAGAGGCGTGACCAGCAGCCAGATTGTTTGATGAAATGATGAAAGCGATTCAAAGAAAGGTAGATTTCTTAGTAACCCTCTTCATTTTGACCCATATCCCATTATAGTTGCCAAGCAGCAACCATGGAAATGTTTATAGTACATTCAAGTACAAGCAACTGCTAAAATATGAACAAAATACATTCGAGTAATATTACGATTATATGACGATTTATTGTGCCAATACTAATGTTTTGAGATATCTCATAATGTTGGTTTTAATTATAAATATTAATTTCACACTGAAATATAATTGTTTTAAAATGCATATTTGAAAAGGACAAATATTATTATGGCCTCAAATGACCATGTTTATGTTTTGAGGGCTACTGGGATCTTTATCAAAATTACATTTTACAATTTGCAATATAGGGAGACATACATTGAGTTATGATAGTGACAATTGTGTCTCCTCCCACAGGGACCATTTTCACGCATGTGATTATCTTCAGCATCGGCCCTCTTGCTCTACCCATCCCATCATGCATCTGGAGCAGCTGAGGGTCCAGACGGAACGCGACTGAGAGCCATGCGTGTGTGTCTCATTCTAGTGGACTGAGACTGGACGTCTAGACGACATTTGTGTCCTGCATTGCCAGGGGTGATGGCTTTATGCAAATTCAGCCGTGTCAGAAAAACATGCTCTTCCAGGCATTTTTTCAGGATGGCAAACTGCTGACACGGGATAACCTCATGGAATTAAATGTCAAAAGGCTGAAGTATAATATGTGTGAACCATTAAATAAAACTCTGCCTAATTCTGTTCTTGTATCACTTTTGTACTCATCTCTCGTCTCTATTTCGACTTTCTCTCTGTTTCTTTCGTTTTCTGTCTCTCTTGTTTTTTAGAGGCAAGACGAATGACCGTTTGTCCCCTGAGGTGCCCTAGAATGGTATTAAAGAGGTCATTATGAGGAAAGAAAGAATTAGTGGGAGAGAGAGAAAACCATGGCTGGATAAATGGAGTTCAAAGTAGATGACCTAGTGGCTAGTCTTATGATTCGGGGTGTTTCATTTTTAAAAACGCTTCTCCGTACTCACTGCCCTAGTTCTGCTACATGTGAGTCACATGATAGACTTGTCATGCGGCAGGATGTCCATAAGTCTACATATGACCTTTGACTTCTGGAATCCAAGAAAAGGCCACGGGAGAGAGATTGTGAATGGCAGATTTCGGATGCAGCCAGTGTTTTTGAATAAATCTTTCAATGAATGATTCAATGACGTGACAGTCACTTCCCGCAACCTACTGGAGTAACGATGCACAGACTGACATTTTTTTAAAATTGTATTCAGTTACATAAAATGCAAAATGTACAAAACAAATACACAGCATTATTGTACATTTCAGAATATGTGAAATAAACACTAAGAACAATAAAAAAAAAGCACAAAGTGAACATATATAATAAAAGCAGTAAATAGAAAAGATAAAAATGCACAGACTGACATGCTTTCTGAAACAAGCACAGACAAATGGAGTGATACAGTCAATAGTCGCAGTGTAGATAGAATGCTGGTCGACTAATCAGATTTAAGGACCAGAACGAGCTGTTATATAAATATATAAATATATACAGTGGCGTGCACAGACCTCCGTGAGGGCAAGGGCGAAATTGCGTTCCTTGGGGGGGTTGAGAGAGAAATGGGAACGCGGGGGCACCGCAATGCGACCGCAAAGAGCACTTTCACTTTCGCGATCAAAGGGGCATCAAGGGCGTAATAATAAATATATAAAGGTGCATCAAATACTGTAAATACTGTAAAGGGGCATCAAATACTGTAATAATAAATATATAAAGGTGAACGGTTTGCTCATTGGTTATGCTCATCTTTGCTTGCTCGTTTGAAGGTGTCTGGAGTAAAACAGCGAACCGGAAGCGATGCAACCTGTTTTACAGAATACGTTTGTTGTGAATTGTAAGGGGCCATTCACACAGAACGCGTTGTTCTATTCCAATCAAAGTCCCTTTAAGACAAGTCATTTCACTCGGCGGCCGTCTTTGAAACACCTCTCGGGCATGCAAGTGTAGCTCCTATCTCTTTGAATGAGGAAACATCAAATTCTCTAAAGCTGTTTGCCAAGCTTTCGATTAAATTTAACATTTGAAACCACCAATGAAATCTAACAACAACTGTCTCATAAATTTTGTTTCTGAACGCTTGAATCATGACAAAAAAAGGCATTTTTTTTCAGGCTAGATCAAGGTAATGCGCATGCGCAGTCCTAACTGCGCATCTCTATCCACCTTATTCCTATGTCCCATGACGCTTTGCGCGAATTATGGGTGTAACTTCCGTTAAGCTGTAAACAGTCAGTGAAAGGCTCGCTCTATGAACGCAATAATACGTTTATTTTTAAACTGGGTACAATGAGATGACATTATTCTACTCACCCTTCAGCCAACGAACATTAAAAAGGACATTTAAAAGTGTAAAAGCATCAACAAGGTACTTTCAACAGGCCATGAAAAAGCGTGATTCTTTCCACAGCAATAATGGACGGGTTAAATAGTGATATATATATCTGTATTATGTAATATACGTTGCCTTAATAAAAAAATGTACATGAACTTCAGCATTGCGTGATACTATTTCAAAGTGATTTCCATCATTTTTACAGATAATAAATTGTATTTACCTGTGAAAACAAACCTGGAAAGAGACGTGAGGCTTTGAGGAGAAAAACGAGAGATTCGTGCATTCCAGTGAATTATTAATGGGATATATCGTAAATTATATCTGGAGAACAGACCACAAATGTGCAGTATATGTTTTCCTTTTTCATACTATTACAGCGGTATGCAAAGGGAAAAAAGAAAATAATCACGAGGATAGAAAGCAGCGACTGAAAAGAGCTCTTGCCATAGATATGACAGATATTCTTGTTATAACATGTTACGTTAAAATACCAAGCGTTACGTTATTCTCACGATGTCTGAAAATAAAACATGAAAGAAAAACTGACAGCTCATTCAGTCATTCTGACGGATAAGCTTTATTTGTAGGGCAACCTTATGATTTGAAACGATTCATTTCAGTCTTTTAAAATGGAAGTTCCCCAAACCGGAAGTGCAACCCATAATTCGAAACACAGTAGGCTAGTCAGAAATAAGGTGGATAGGAACAAAGTCCCTTTAAGACAAGTCATTTCACTCGGCGGCCATCTTTGAAACGCCTCTCGGGCATGCAAGTGCAACTCCTATCTCTTTGAATGGGTAAACATCAAATTCTCCAAAGCTGTTTGCCAAGCTTTCGATTATATTTCATATTTGAAATCACCAATGAAATCTGACAACAACTGTCTCATAAATAATTTTTCCAAACGCTCGAATCATGACAAAAAAAACTGTATTTTTTAGGCTGGATCAAGCTAATGCGCATGCGCAGACTTAAATGCGCGTCTCTTGTGCCTTATTTCGGAGGCGTGCGTCTGACTGTTTCTATAGTCTTGTGTTATTCTATAGTCTTTGTTCCAATGCGCTACTTTCCCATTGTTTTTCTATGTAAACGCGATTGACGGACGTGCATGACCGTTACGGATGCATCTCGCGTCTTTTGCAGCGCCTTGCACATGAGCGCCGCGTTTTTAAGACAGCGTGTCAAATTAAAAGAATTTCAACTTTTACACAGAGCGCCACTCATCAATGTCACTTCCAAAACAGTGGACCAATCAGAAGAACTCGGAGGCGGGGCAAACGTTGCAAGCTTCTGTTTACAGTAGCAAGTTGGCATGGCAACTGTTTTATTTGAGGTGCTCATTATTATCTTATTTTCTTTTTTTTCCATGTCAAAACTCGTATCTGTCAATTCTGCTGTTTGCCTATTTCTATTATTTTCGTTATTGTCGTTATTGCATCATGTCTCAAAAGTGCGTCTCGAGACCCTTGCATTCTACACTGCGCTTTTTTAAAAACCATTTGCGTTTTTAGACGCAAAGTCGCGTTCTGTGTGAATGGCCACTAACGAATATCTGAGTGAACAGGTGAGTGACAGGTTGTCCTGCCCTCGAGTCGAAAAACACGTCATCAGAGAAGAGATGTCGTTGCAATATTAGGAGGGCACATGAATTAATGAATGAAAATAATGATGTGCACGGATAAAACATTTATTAAATACTGCAATATTCCATAATTTTAATTTCATGGTGACTAAAGAAAAAGCAAACCCCTTAACCTGTGTCTGATTCACAAGAAGCCACACAGTATGAGTGCGCCCGGAAGTGATATTTATAGGACAGATAACTCTGTCTAACACCTTTCATCTGATGTTTTTACAGATTCAGTGCTGCATTATATCCTTAGTGTGTGTGTGTGTTTGTCCTTTTAAGTTCTGACCTGTTGGAGGGGAGAGGAAACTCATGTATATGGCTCTGAAATGGCTTCCTGGATGACATGGAGGAATAACAGAAGCGGCTGGCCTGTATATGACCTCTCTGTGACCATTGTGTGTGTTTATGTGTGTGTCTGTTGTGTATGTGTGAGAGTGTGGTGACAGACCGCAGGGGAAAAGGAACAGTATTTTCCTGTCAGAGAGAGGGTCGGAGGCGCTGTCATGTTTTGGACATGTAGAGAAGAAAAATAAGGGAAAATCTGTGGGTTTTATCTGCTGTACAGCTCAGACCACCATCTAGCAAGAAGTGTGTTTGTGTACATATTTGTGTTTGGGTGTGCCTTTGCTTTTGTGTGGTTGCCTTTAAAGTGACTTCAGTGATATATCTGCTAACAGTGAATGTTCTCAGAACTTTGGCTAATGTTCTGACAAGGTTCAGAACAAACGTTCAAGTTATGAACAAACGTTCTTCCAGTATCGTTAATAGAATGTTCACTCAATGTCTTTAATAATGTTCTCAAAATGTTAGCACAAAAATGTTATGTATACATAGTTCATAGTTCATTTACTGGATATTTTGAACATTCAGGGAACATTCATAAATTTTCATAACTTAATGTGAACATTAGCAAAATGTTCTTAGAATATAGTTTTGTTAGTTAAGATCATACTATGGCTACTTTTATGTTTCACAGGAAAGAGCAAACACTCTACAAAACTTCTCTGGTGTTTACCTCATGACATGAGGGTGAGTAAATATTAGCAGAATTTTTATTTCAGTGTGAGCTATTCCCTTAAATGGAGGGAGGCAGGCCCGTATATGCACTCGTTGAATATGTAGAAGTGTTTTAAGAGCAAATTTTCATACCCGATGTGTAAAGCAACTTTCTCCGTTAACCTCAAACGACTCCCTGTATCCAGTGCCTTTCCTTGTCAGTCCCGCCGCACGATACTTCCTGTTTCTTTTGTGCAGACAGCATCGCATTCAGATTTGCAAGGTCAAAGATTGTGAATCAGAACTCGAGTTTTCACCATCCAGCCTTGAATATGAAACATCTGCGCACGACACCTTTCAACTCCTTCAAGTGGCGCATTCTCTAATTTTGTTTATCCCCAGAGCTTTAAACAAAGGCAAAAGCTTGCCCAAAACACGCTCCCCTCTCTTCCAAGGATGAGACCTTCCGGCCCACCAGTTCTCCGTCTGCATTCGAGTCTCCGCTTGCATTCAGCGTCATTGTAAACACTGCGGAGCGACGGGGGTGAGTGGCATTAGAATTGTTAGCCCTTTTCTATAGCCCCTGTTTATATACAACATGTTTTATAGACGGCAACAGAATTGGTCGTGACCCCCCAGGTGTCCTATCTTGAAATGCGTTTCTCCCAGATCCTTCTGCCCCACTTCAGGCTCTCTGGCGGTGACCATTCGTGACCCCTCGCCCGCCTGCTGTATGGGTGGAGGTGGTCGTGGCAATAAAGACCTTGGGCACTAATAGACTAACCTCTGCTTTCTTTGTGGCACACCTACAAAACAGACCATGGCCCGGCATACAAACCCCCACCTATTCAAATCTAATAGAGGCTTTTCAGAGCATTCTTCTCTTCCCTCTTTCTCTTCGCTCTTCCCTCCTGCACTCTCCTTCGCCTTGTAACCTAAAGAGCTGCTCTAATACTGTCCAGCTGCTATAATGTGTCTGAATTCAGATATCTTGCCAGGATTATTGGCAGGATCCATTTGCCTTGTTGTGAGTGCCACTCGAAAGCCGTGCACGCTCGCGCACCCGGGACCCACACATCCATTTCGCCATTGTCCTTCCGTATGAATGCTCTTCGGTGGCCGATAATTATTCCCGTGCCTTTGACACAGCGATCCACAGGCAGTCCTTATTCACTGGGTAATTTGCCTGTCCTCCTCATTCATAGGGAAGGTACAAATTATCCTTTTTCCACAGGAGGCAGTCCATTCTCACCCTCTGGCACACTGCCACCGGGGAGGCAGAAGAGGAGAAAGAGATGAGGAAGAGCAAAATGGATTGTGATGGCCTTTTACACTTATCTTTCTCCCTCCATTTTTCTCGCCCTTTCTTTCCGGACCAGTCCTCTGTCCTGTGTGTGGTCATATAATGCCACATAAGCCCTATTTGGACAGGACTAGTTTTCCTTGAGAAGGTTAAAGAGTTAATTCACCCAAAAATGAAAAATTTCATCATTTTTCATCAGTTTTCATCATCATTCATTAATCATTATTTACTCACCCTCAAGTCTTTCCAAACCCGTATGACTTTCTTTTTTTTTAACACAAAAAGAGAAATTTATAGAATCCCTCTCTCCCCTCAAGAGTTCAATCTTTCTTTTTCTTTTGAGTTCACAAAACTGACACGTTTTAAGTAATCTAAATTGTTTCATTGTTTTGAGTTTTATGAACTTAAATTTAACTGAAACTGGGCTGGGATTTCTATACCATCATGGTGACAAGTGGAACAAGAGCTTGGTTTAAGAACAGATATATGTTAAATGTTCTATTGCTGTATTGCTGTATTGCTGTACTCATTAGCAATTGCTATGCTAATTGTTACCAGTTGTTACAAATTAGCAAGTTAGCATTTATTGAATTAGCTAGTTAAAGCTTGTCACATTAACATTACTAAAATATTTAAGTTGAGATTACATGATATTTTAAGTTAAATGTATGAATTAGTTTACTCAAATACAGGTGCTGGTCATATAATTAGAATATCATCAAAAAGTTGATTTATTTCACTAATTCCATTCAAAAAGTGAAACTTGTATATTATATTCATTCATTACACACAGACTGATATATTTCAAATGTTTATTTCTTTTCATTTTGATGATTATAACTGACAACTAAGGAAAATCCCAAATTCAGTATCTCAGAAAATTAGAATATTGTGAAAAGGTTCAATATTGAAGACACCTGGTGCCACACTCTAATCAGCTAATTAACTCAAAACACCTGCAAAGGCCTTTAAATGGTCTCTCAGTCTAGTTCTGTAGGCTACACAATCATGGGGAAGACTGCTGACTTGACAGTTGTCCAAAAGACGACCATTGACACCTTGCACAAGGAGGGCAAGACACAAAAGGTCATTGCAAAAGAGGCTGCCTGTTCACAGAGCTCTGTGTCCAAGCACATTAATAGAGAGGCGAAGGGAAGGAAAAGATGTGGTAGAAAAAAGTGTACAAGCAATAGGGATAACCGCACCCTGGAGAGGATTGTGAAACAAAACCCATTCAAAAATGTGGGGGAGATTCACAAAGAGTGGACTGCAGCTGGAGTCAGTGCTTCAAGAACCACTACACACAGACGTATGCAAGACATGGGTTTCAGCTGTCGCATTCCTTGTGTCAAGCCACTCTTGAACAACAGACAGCGTCAGAAGCGTCTCGCCTGGGCTAAAGACAAAAAGGACTGGACTGCTGCTGAGTGGTCCAAAGTTATGTTCTCTGATGAAAGTAAATTTTGCATTTCCTTTGGAAATCAGGGTCCCAGAGTCTGGAGGAAGAGAGGAGAGGCACACAATCCACGTTGCTTGAGGTCCAGTGTAAAGTTTCTACAGTCAGTGATGGTTTGGGGTGCCATGTCATCTGCTGGTGTTGGTCCACTGTGTTTTCTGAGGTCCAAGGTCAACGCAGCCGTATACCAGGAAGTTTTAGAGCACTTCATGCTTCCTGCTGCTGACCAACTTTATGGAGATGCAGATTTCATTTTCCAACAGGATTTGGCACCTGCACACAGTGCCAAAGCTACCAGTACCTGGTTTAAGGACCATGGTATCCCTGTTCTCAATTGGCCTGCAAACTCGCCTGACCTTAACCCCATAGAAAATCTATGGGGTATTGTGAAGAGGAAGATGCGATATGCCAGACCCAACAATGCAGAAGAGCTGAAGGCCACTATCAGAGCAACCTGAGCTCTTATAACACCTGAGCAGTGCCACAGACTGATCGACTCCATGCCACGCCGCATTGCTGCAGTAATTCAGGCAAAAGGAGCCCCAACTAAGTATTGAGTGCTGTACATGCTCATACTTTTCATGTTCATACTTTTCAGTTGGCCAAGATTTCTAAAAATCCTTTCTTTGTATTGGTCTTAAGTAATATTCTAATTTTCTGAGATACTGAATTTGGCATTTTCCTTAGTTGTCAGTTATAATCATCAAAATTAAAAGAAATAAACATTTGAAATATATCAGTCTGTGTGTAATGAATGAATATAATATACAAGTTTCACTTTTTGAATAGAATTAGTGAAATAAATCAACTTTTTGATGATATTCTAATTATATGACCAGCACCTGTATATTTTCAAGTTAAGAGCAATTCAAATGTATCAATACAATAATACCGTATGAGCCAGTTCAGCTTACTTAAACTTTAAATTTTTTAACTTAAAAATTTTGATGTAACTGATTACCTGAAATTTTTCCAACTTATTCGGGTTTACAGTGCTGTTCTTCATATGGCTTTGGAAGATTTATAGCACAAGTTATATGGACTACTTTTATGATGATTATCATGTGTTTTTGTACCTTTTGGAGCTTGACACTTCCTGGTATCCATCCACTATCATTCATTGGAAGTTGATATCTGATTTTCTCATGCAGTCTTGGAAAAAAAAGCATATTACCTGTTGTTTTTCAGGAAATCTATTCCAGTGCAGATAGGAGTATAATATAAAATGGTATATTGGTGGTATTATTTATTGTGATCTTCATTGAATGCCATAACTAAAGCTAAATGTCTTGTTGCACCTTTAAAATGGCATCTATGATTTAAATGAATTAAATCAGTAGAGTATAACGGAACACTCAGAAGGGACTCTGTTAGCACGGTATATCAGGTATGATCTTCACCTTAATTAATTCTTTGTTTTAATTATATAATTCAGTATAAAGATAAGTCTTTCCGTAACACTCACAATAATCCAATAGACACTCCCACAATACTATTAACCACAGACATACCAATCCAGTCTGGAACAACATTGTGAAAAAGATCTGAATATTAACAGTAAAAAACTGTTAACTGGCTAACTGTATTACAGTAGATCTAATGGGACAGTTCATGTAATTTTACAGTAAACTTTACTGTTAATGGTACAATTTTTGGAAGTGAAAAAGAACAGTCATGTTATAATTTACAGTAAAAAAAAAGTAAATTGACATTCCTAGAACTTGACATTTTATGTTTTTTTTTCTTTTAAATAATGATGTTTCTTCTTAGGTTTTTTCTTATCATTTATGTTAGGGTTTTATGTTACATGTGATGTTGTTAAATGAATGTTTATTGTATTATTTTAGTGTTGTGTGTTACCATGATGGTGTTTTATTTGTGTTTATGAAACTCTGGGCCTTCTATTTCTCATCTTATCGAAAAGCTACTTTTTTACCGTAATTTTCAATGATTATTTTCTACAGTAAATATATGAAATTACAGCCATCATATGTTAAAAATCGCATCTCGGACGTTGTTTAGAAAATTTTGAAAATCCAAATACACTGGCTTTTATTGTTCTCTTTGTACGCAAATGAAATGTTTTCATGCACATATTTAAATTTTATTATATGGCTTCCTGCCATTCGCTGTGTCCACTGGAGGAGGGTCAGGCTGGTGCAGAATGTATGTATGCATATATGCAGCCTCTAATATATTGAGATATATTCTCCATGCATGGCATTAGAAAGGTAAGGGCACTCTTCCACCTTCCGACAGGCCCATCCATCAGAGCGTCCTGCTCCACTGCTTTGCATTTGGCACTAGGATTTATGGGATACCCTTCCTACATTACGACTAAATTGCAGGAATGTGGAGAGACGTGATATTATTCAAAACTACTGATTATAACAGTATAGCTATTACATATGGACACCTGATCACAGTATCACCTTCTGACTTCCTGTTCCTGGCTCGCTGCCTTTTTGATTTGCATTCAGAAGTGAGATTAGAGTAAACCTCAGTGTTATAAGCACATATACTGCAATAATTTTTTATCCTGTGGGTTTTTTTTTTAAACTATAATTTGTGATGTGCAAGACACTGGCTCTGTTTCAAAACCTTGAGCTGCCTGCATCATTTTACAGTGTTTGAAACATTAAAGGGATAATTCACCCTAAAATAAAAATGAAGTCATAAATTACTCACCCTGGTGTTGTTCTAACGACATATGCCCTTCTTTCTTTTCTATACTTATCGTGATCAATTGTGAGTTGAGCTTCTTGTGCGTTTTGCGTGAAGAGAACTATTTTTTATGTTGCATAGATGTTGCCTATGTAAAGTATTTTAAAAATGGTTACTTAAAATGTTTCATCTTACCTTAGAAGGTAAAGCAACCTAATCTGGTTTTACATGGTCTAGTTGGTCTCCCAGATGTGGGAACCTGGAACATGTAAGGAAAACCTTTTTAAAATCATCAAACTAGACCCGGCCTGACCAGGCTTAGAGGCTTATCAGGGCTGTGAACACCATAGAACTTGAGGTGTTTGACAGATTGGCAGTTGATCAATATGGGCTTTTCAATGTCAGATTTTTAAACTCCTCCAAATCTTGAACATTCGGCTACATCCTTGCACTATATGCAAGATGAGAGAGCTAAGACTCTCTTTTTCAGTGCAAAATGTCAAGATCAGTGAAGTCTTTGAGATCACCCATTCCCATACGGAATTAATCTTAGGTCAGGCAAACCTCAAAGAGCCACGAACAACGACGAAGTTCATTACTACTAGCCCCCAGGAACGACCTGATTTCAATCCACCCCAGCAAGTTCAATTGCCCTACATGGGCGCACCACACAATGGTGGCACTTGATTATACTACTATGCTTAGTTTATTTAATGCCCAAAACAGGAGATAATTTAAAAATCTAGGTCAACTAATCAAGCCAGTTTTTTTTCCACATCTACCCTCTCCCCACCTCTCTCGTTATATATTCATTTCTTTCATACATATCTCTTATTTTACCAAGCTATTGCTGGAAAGTGGTGCGTTTGACACACTTAGCACCGGTGAGTCAAAGAGCCATTTGCAGCTTGTGATTAGCATAGCTGTGAGCACCAAGTCCCTTTAGAAACAGACATCACGAGGGAGGCCACAGCTGCACCATCTTACAGACTGAGGAAGAGCCCTGGGGCTGTTACTGTAAATGCCCCAAAATTACAGTAATTTCAACAGTAAGGGATTGGGTCTATATGTTAGACTGGGTTAATGTACATTGATCTGGTTGAAGATCTTAAAGTCAGCATCAAACGTAAATTGCGGTAGTCTTTTCTTCTCTATTGTGATGTATAGCCAAGTGAAACGACTTCTCGAACAAGAAAAAATGTAGAACGGGACTTGATTTTGTCCATCGGGAATTGATTGGATCGCTGGATCATTGTTGTTTGCTAATTGCTGTGATCTCATGCGAGTGAGAGGTTGTCGGAGGGGAGAAGTTATTGTCCTGCCCTCACGCTGGTGCACGTCATCAGAGAAGTGATGCCGTTGCAAGGTTGACAAGATTCCATAAAAATAAAAATTTGTTTGATTTCATGATGATTTCACTGTAATGTCTGTTAACAAATGTAGTTTGTTATACAGACATTTCGATATAAACTGAAATATATCTCGTAATATTGTTCTAAAACCAAGTTATCTGAATTCCATATGGATTTTGTAGTACATTCTTACTAAGGCCCCATTTAAACTAGTGCGTTTTCTTTTTAAAACGCATAAGTTTTGCTATGGTTACGCCTGTCGTTTACACTATGCTGGCGTTTTCGAACCTTGAAAATGGAGACTTTCGAAAACGCAGTTTTTGTTTGAAAACTCTGGGGTTGCATTTCAGTATAAACGGACCAAAACGGAGACTTTTGAAAACGATGGCGTGGCTGCCCACGTTCGCTCTGCGTATCCTTGACAACCGTGTAAACAATAACATGGAGACTGAACTGCAATCTTTGCTGGCTTTGTTGTAATTTTTAGCAGCCATTGTGCAGTTAAACTCAGCATTTTTATTATTACTGCAGCTGCCTATATGCGCAAGAGGCAACTGTTGCATGAACAGTCATGTGACATGGGTTTTCGGCTGTGTAGTGTAGACGGAGATCGTTTCTGAAACACTGTGGAAACGGCAGTGTAGACAAGGATCGTTTTCATTTTAAAACGTCGTTTTAAAACAAAAACGCACTAGTGTAAACGGGGCCTAAATGTCAAGAGTTGTCTAATATTTACTTCATAGAATCAATATTAAGTCTTCTGACCTGCGCTATGAAAGAACAGTGAATAATACAGCAGATAATAGCACATTGCAGCTACAAAAACATTGGAAGAATGGCGCATGCTTTACACAAAAAGGTACTAGCAAATGGTTATGCCTGTTTTAGCAACAGGCAATGATTGTGCATTGTGGCAGTGTTTCTGTGCATGCAGAGAATAGTTAGGGTATTTCTAAGTATAAGGACGCTTTCACACTTGGTTTAATTGCTTGGCACAAACCCAATTTCGATTGCTCCCTGCTTCACCTGCCCCTGCTGGATTGTGTTCTCATTATATTATTTGGGTCTGAACTGTGGTACGCTTGCATCATCAAAGCAGCAGCTGTTTACCCCTATTGCATGGTAAAGATACATATACTGTATCTGCTGCGAATGTACTGCAAATGTTCTAAAGAAAGTGGGAGTCCAACGGAAATTAGGTATAAATTCTCCGCTTGCAGTACGTCAGTCACGCTTGTCAGGAAAGTGAGTGAGAACACACACAGACACACACACTGCTTCCGAAATCGAATACTTCCCTACCATATAGTATAAGAAAAACAGTACACCAACAGAGTAGTATGTCCGAATATATAGTATTATTCGAAAAACAGTAGGTGAAAAGTAACCTGATGACCTACTACTTCAGCAGATATTCTGAAGTGCGCATTCGATGCACACTTTCATGGGAGAGAGAGGATTTCTGAATGGCAGTGAAGCGACAACTGATGCTGGTAGGTCACGTGACAATAACAGCATGGTGGATGTAGTACGTCTGAATATCATTCATACTACCATATTCATACTATACAGAATGTAAACTTTTAATGGTCGCAAAGTTTTATATTCAAATGTAGTACCTACTCAGACAGTATGCTTTTTCGGACACCCAACAGTTTTATTGAATCATACGTCATCAATAGCGGCTCACTTCTGTGATTTAGTAAGATTGCTTTTATATCAGCAGCGAACCATACAAGAACCGTACCCTAGATCACCCTTTTTATGTGGACTCGGATACTGTTCGCGGATGCACACACAAGTTCAGAAAACAGTGCTCACATCATCCAAATGAACCAAACTGACGTGTGTGTGTGTGTGTGTGTGTGTGTTCCATCAAGAGGTGCATAAATTTTTGGTCAAGATCTTGTATTGACAATGCAAGAGTCAAGCACTCTGTAAAGTCTACTCCAGCACATCCCAAAGACTTTCAATGAAGATTTGTATTCAGAGGTGCCAATTCATGTGTGAAAATGATTCGTGCTCCGTCCCAACCTTTCTTTCACAGTTTGAGCCTGATGAATCTTGACATTGTCATCTTGGAATATGGCCATGGTATGTCTTACATGGCTGTTTAAGAATTGAAAAGCTACACATGCCATCAATTAGGGCTAGAAGAACTGTTGCCAAACATATAACATGCTAGAAACATAATCATCACTGCAATAATGATCCAGTCATAGACTCTTAAGCAATTGACTATTTAAATCCAAACCATTTTTTATTTTTTTTTGGCCAGGCAGTGTATATTGATAATGTATATATAATATATATATATAAACTCATAATGTGTAGTTCTACATCAGTTATAATTCAAATAATCTGTTTTGTGTCATTTAACATCTGGCTTTTTTTTTTTTAATTTCAAAACACTTTAGACTACAAATGTAAAATTATGAGCATAAAATTACACTCAGAATAAATACATAAGATATGGTTCAAAGAAATCTCCCACGACCCCGTCTGCATCTCCGGTGACCCCACGTGGGGTCACGACCCTAAGGTTGAGAACCTCTGAACTAGTTGTTAGTTACGTAATTAGAAGTGAGTCTGAGATGTGCGTCTAGTGTGATACAACGGCTTAACGAACATAAACAAATTACTGCCCCTCTGTAGACACCTGTTTACTAAAAATTGATGATGATAATGCTTGACCGGATGCTAACATTACTATGGCCAAAAATAACACCAAATGGATTAACTCTTGACATGTATAACCAAACTGGTGATGGATTGACATGGAGTGGTAACTCGCAGCTGTAGACAAAATCATCTATGCCAGCATTTAACCCATTTGGTGTTTTTGTAATTTTGTAGTGATTCTTGTATTTGGATTACACACAGACCAATAATTTGAGGAGCGGTCATGATTGCCATATGAATTTCATGCACTTGCTTAATATGGTTAAATCTAGTGCTGGGTAATACAGCTAAAATATATATCTTGTTATATTTTGTAGCCTAGTAGAGTGCATTGTTAATGCTTAATTTTATATCTAATAGCCTATATTATCCTGCCCAACTTGCATCAAAGATAATATTCACATACAGCTATTAATTCTCCTTGTAAAACATCCAAACATCCTCACTTGTGCGCTTTTACTCGGATTACTTCAATTTTTTTCTGTTTTCCACATCACATGCTCTCAGTTTAGCTGAGGGAGAGAGGAAATAATGATTTGATTCAATAAAATCCCATAAAAAAGTCACTCTTTCTTATTATTTTCTTCTTCCTTCCATTATTTTAGGTTTATTCTTGATGAAGTCAGACAGTGTGTGTCTGGAGATGGGAACTGACCATCTCACCTCCATTAAATGTTATTTAGTGGTGAAGTTCAAATTTGCCTTGGGTCATGTAGTCAGGACCACTACGTGTCCTCTCACGAGGCTGAACAAAACCAAAGAGAGCATTTTAAAGTTTAATGGCAGCAGTGCCGCCTTCAGCATCCCCCCTCATAGGACTTAGCCCTTTGTTCTCCCAAACATTCTCCAATCAATAACATAGAACGGACCCAGACATCTTTATTCCACGGAAGCTTAGAGAGAGCAGAGGCCCCCTTTCTTCCTCTCAGCGTGTTGCAGAGCGGAGCAATGTTTTGGCTTTCTTCTGCTAATCTCGTCTCATTCACACGAAGGCTTTATGTGAAGAGTCTGTCAGACTCCCATAACACACCTTTCTGTTTGGACTTCAGATTAGGACACCAAAAGTGCAACATATAACTGTCTTTTTGGTCTAAATAATCAATGTGCTAAAAAAAAAAAATAGTTGCCTGGAAAAAAAAAAAAATCACAAATCACCCTTAAAAAAAACAAAACAAAACAAACAAACAAAAAAAACTGTGGTGGCACCATCAGTAATATGATCATATGATACTACTATTGGAGTTAAATTTAGCCTATACTGTTTGATTACTATATTCAAATGCCATGATGTTACTACAGTGCTATGGTTTAGCACATATGATATACATGTTTGACAGTAAACTATTAAGGTCGGAATCCACCAAGAATTAACAGTGCCCACTGAAAGTGGTGTTTATCTACACACACTTTCTGTGCTGTTTTAGCGGCCAATTCACTAATGGAGTTATGCAAATCAGCAAACACGCCCACAAAATTAGTGCTGAACGCTAATTCCATGAGCTTGTGGTTCATTTGTTGTGTTAAAATGTGTGTTTCCTAATAGATATGAGCTGTACAAGAACTTGGATTTTGTAACTGCACACTCTTTGAAGAAAAGGTTTTATACTGAACCTTAAAGGGTTCTGTGAGGCACTTATATAGAACCCTTTAGGGGTTCCCATCATTTTATGGATTTAGTTTTAGTGAATTAATTATGTTTTAAGTCATTATTTATTTTGATTACATTTTATGAATTAAACAGCTCGGAAACATACTTTATCACCAGTGTTGTTGATTTAGTGACTTTGTCGATTTAGCAACTTTTCAGACCCCTATTTAGACTTTTTGTTTTTGCAAAAGAAAAAAGCGACTAGCGAAAAATCTAGCGACTTTTTGGATTTTAGTCATTTAGTCAGTCACTATATCATACTCCTTATGTTGTCTGACAGAAAATATGTTGAGAACAGATTTATTGGACATTTGGCTATATATTATATTAAATTACAGTATGTGAGCATGGATTAGGAGAGAAAATAAATATAAAGTGCAGACAGTTGTCATCTAGTGACATTTAGCTACTTTTTGAGCAGGCTTTAGCTACTTTCTATTGAAAATAGTTGGCATCACTGTTTAGCACTATAAAAAAAAATTAAATAACCCTTTATATAGAATCTTTTTGGGATAAAGAGTTTTTTAAAATTGAATCAAGAACCTTAGGGTTCTATATAGAATCCACTGAACCTTTTTTCTAAGAGTGCAGTGTATTGTTTGGACGTTTTTATTTGCTGTAACTGTCCACAGAAACATGGTGCTTCTGTATAGTTTTTAACATTTTTCACCAATATTAAACCCAAATCTTCACCCGTGATTATGATACACTTTTTATTTGAAAAGCCAGAGTATCAAAGTGGAGGATTTACAACGGAGATGCTCTCATTGTGGATTCCTCCGGACGGGCTCCCACAGACGGGTCCTCCATGTCTTTGTGTCTGGGTTGGTGCATGAATAGGGGCTTAGACATGGCCTGAAGCCCTGCACCTTTTCTCCGCATTGATGGGGAATACATTATTCATCTGCTTTAAGACTCATCAGACGGGTGTAAGCTCTGACCATGCCGCGCTCTCTGGGCCACGGACACAATAGGCCCTCCATCTACCCTGCACTCATTCACTCACTCCCTCACTCATTCATGCACAGCCTTTCTCTGTTCGTCCCATCACCCAGCCGAGATGAAAGTGGACTTTTCCATTATTGATTATTCGACCGAGCTTTCCTGGCATGGAATTATTGGCGTGCGAGCTTGTGGTTAATGAGATTTTAGTGAAGGTTTGGCAAGGGCTAATTGTTTTGAATATGGTAGCACTTTTAAGAGCTTTGTTTCATTTATGATTACATGAGAACAATAATTAATTAATGCTTTTGTCAAATTGCAGATGCACAGAAGTCATTGCATAAATCCTTAAAAGAGAACATGAAATAAAAACTGACCCTTTGTACTTTCTTAATCAATGTCCCTGGTCTTATTTTGGATGATTGTGCACATTGTTCTAGTTTTTATATTCTTTTATTAAAATATTTAGAGTTCATGGCAATTAATGGAGCTTTCAGTTATGTTACACTGAAAAATCAACTTCGTCTCAAAGAAATAAGAATAGAAAATTAGGCAATTGCGGACTTAGAGTAAGAGTTTATAGCTGTAACATTTATATTGATAGCATGGGTCATATTTTGGGAGATTTTGATGAGAAATGTTTGAGATCATAATGAAATGTTTGATTTTTGATTTGCAGATTTTGTAATCTTGGCAAAGCTGAGCCCAGTTTGAGACATTGCTGAGATGTTTTCCAAAGCTGCATAAAAAAATGTAACATTATTTGGGTCTATTCCTCATTAAATCTGAGATGCAATAGACTTCAACAAAAGTTTCAATTTACTTTGCACTGAAAATTATTGTCTTGGAGAAATAATCTGTAGTTATTAGAAGAGAGAGTTCTCATAGGGAAAAAATGCTAATATGAGACCTCTTTAATATCCCATAGTTTCTCTTCACAGCAATGCTGTTCAATGGAGATGGAGACTTCTGCCTAAATCTCCTGATTTTCCCCAAACCACAACAATCACACAAGTCTCTTTAGAGTTTCGGAAGAGACCTCTGCAATTCCCTTATTCAGAAACCAAAGTCTGCAGTGTGTCTGTTTATTTAAGAAACCTTAGGAAATGCATCCAAGATGCATTCAATACACCTAAAGTTGATACTTGAAATGTAAGTGAGATTTCCAACAAGTATCACTGTAAACGCTTATGCTCAAAATAATTAATTGGTTTGAGTAGGACAAACTTAAATAAAACAAATGAGTTCAGTCAAATCAACTTTTATGAGTATTTAGCACTTTCTTTTTCTTTTAAGTTCACAGAACTGATATATTTTAAGTAAACTGAACTGTTCCATTGTTTTGAGTTTTATGAACCTATTTCTTTTAATTTAGACAAACTTAAGTTTAACAGAAACTGGCCTGGGATTTCTATTTCCCAGCATGCTTTGCTAAAATTAAGTGTTATATAATGTATTTTGTTTTTTAAAAATTTTTGTGCAATGTTTGTGTTAATGTTAAGTGGATGATTTAGTAGTGATTAATGTTTTGCTAATTTAGAAGAGTTTCTGTTGATGTGGGTTTTTGGATAGATAGCTAGCTAAGTTTACACTAATAAAATGTTTACATTGATGTTACGTGATAATTTTAAGTTAAATGTATGAATTGCTGTACTCAAGCATTTCAAGTTAAGAACAATTAAAATGTATGAGTATAAAACAAAAATCTGCCATTTCTGCTTACTTAAGGCTGATTTATACTTCTGCATTGGACCTACGCGTAGCCTCTGTGCCGTAGGCTACGCAACGGTTTTCATTTATACTTCTGCGTCGTTGTCTGTGTCAACGTGCAGTTACAAAAGCAGGGATGGGTTCTAGCAGACCAGTCACAGCACTTGTGGTCCGCGTAGAATTGACGTGCTGTTGCATTTTTGGAGAGGTGCTACTCACAGCCTACGACGTAGCTATGGCGTAGTTTTGACACAGAACTATAAATCAGCCTTTAAATTTTTAATTTCTTAACTTAAAAAATTGAGGCAACTGATTGCCTCGAAGTTTTTGAATTTTGCCAACTTATTCAGGTTTTGTAAGCCCCTAAGCCAGGGGTGCCCAATCCTGTTCCTGGAGATCTACCTACCTGCAAAGTTTAGCTCCAGCCCTGTTCAACACACCTGTCTGTAATTATCAAGTGCTCCTGAAGATCTTAATTAATTGATTCAGGTGTGTTTTATCAGGGTTGGACCTAAACTTTGCAGGTAGGTAGATCTCCAGGAACAGGATTGGGCACCCCTGCCCTAAGCAATATATTTTTCATAAACAGACTGGACAAAAATAATAATAATAATAATAATAATAATAATAATAATATTAATTTAAAAAACTAAATAAAACATATATGTTACAATATCAGATCTATGCATTAGGTCTTGCAATGCATATAAAATATGTAGTGTTTCCTTTTTTCTTTACTTTTTTTTACTAACAGGCAACAGCATCCAGTAAAGGCTGGAAATGAGGAATCTGCAACTCACGGCTGTAAGTGGTTGGTGGCAATGTGAAGAATGAAACGGGTCTCTTTAACTCAGGTGAGAGCAGTCTCTGGGTTACTTAATGGTGTCACGATTACTTTTTGTGCAGGGCTGTTAGGAAATGGAACCACTACCTTCATAAAAGCGTGTCATTATGGTGCTCCAATTTAATACAGTGGATGGATGCTTAAGAGTATGGGGTATTCTGTGTAGTATTTCAACACTGTTGGTTGTCAACTGCAACTACCCAAGCAAATTCAAAAGACTTAACCCTTCAGAAAAAAGTCCCAGTCTCAGGTGGTTTGCTGGTTTAGCTGGTCACACTGCTTGACCAGCTGACAAGTGGCCACACCCCCTCTAAAATCAGCTACAGAATAACCAACAAGCCAACCTGGTTACAACTTTTTCCAGCAAGGGTTAAATCACACTAAAGTTAAATAAACGTATATGACGTTTCAGCATCTTGCTTCAAAAAGCATGAAATTAATCAATCAAACAAACGAGTAACATAGTAAGAAAAGCTTTCTGGCCAAATGTGATTTGAATTTCAATTGTACAATTGATTCGTGCCCTCACACTATTTTCTCCCTTTATTAGAGCTCAGGATCAAAGGCTCTCATTAGCGTTAGCCCCTTGCAGGATTGTTAGCCTCCCAGGATAGCAACAAAGGTCTTTTTCCAGGCCCAGGTTGTGCAGAAGAAAGAGGCAGTTATTTCTGAGCTAAGTTCACATCAAACACTTGAGGGCTCGGGTGGAGAAAGATGAAAGAAATTGGTGCAACCTGGAAGATCAGCACAATGTGCCAAGCTGCCAGTTACTCCACACCCAAGGCAGTTTGAACTATCTCCTTGAATAGCATGAACAACTCTGTACAGTATCAGCTGAAGTTAGAGACTTTATTTTCACTCATTTATGTATAATATAAAGTGTGGGATATGTTTGTGATTTACTGCTATAGGCAGATGAAATGTGGTCTCCTCCTGTATTTTTGTCCATCTGCAAAACGAGATACCCAGAGAAATAAACGCACCACCGATTAAACACTTACCTCTCGTCTGCAATTCAGCCACTTTGTTCTCCTTATGAATTATTGAGAGACAGGAGCTTTTGATGAGCTCCAATAGATTTTCATACCGCCGACATCAGTGTTAATAACGTTTTTGTCAGTGGTGCCTGGGAGCGTGCTTAGATTAATGCCACCTCAACCTGCTATTGAATCCATTTGGAGGTTGAGCGGCTAATTTGATTTGATATCGTTTTAATAAAGTTTTTCAGTGATTTGAGAGATTGTTTCAGGCTATCTATGTAATTTTACAGTTATTACAGCCACTTATAGGGGAGCTTTGATAGCGCCGGTTGGCCCTGCAGTGTTCTGAATACATTAGCCGACCAAGAGAATGAGAGACAATCATAGCGAAAGACACTCGGCAGATGCTACATTTTGCAAATTACACATGCTAATGGAGGGGGTTGTTTTTGTGTAGTTCTTCCGTTATGTGACGTATTTCTAAATGAAACAGGATGTTGCAACATATAAGCTAACTGATAGTAACTCCAAAAATGTACTTATATGTACAATTCACTGCAGTTTCCAGCTGAAATTTACAATAGTGGCAGTAAAATACCAGCAATGTTTATTCAAGTTTTATTGTATGAAAAATGAAAAGTGGAATCAGAGGAATAAAAGATCAGCGAAACTGCCGCTTGCTGTCCAGTTTTTCATAACACAACGCAGACAAAACAACACAGAAAACATAAACTTGCTTGGTATCTCACCTGCTACAGCACTGAACTTGCGATATGGAGCACTGGGGTAAGAATACAAGTTCCATGAAACACAACATAAGTCATGGTAAAAGAGCTCACAGGCTTGTAGAAGTAAACTAGAATGGCATGGTTGCTTCAGAAAATGTGTTTTAATCTCACATTTGCTTTTGGTTAACACTATTAGGGTAGTTATTTTCCAATGCACATTAGTGCCAAATTGCCATGATACCTACTGTACAACAAACAATGCAATTAAAATGTTGCCAGATTCTTGTTCATCTGTTTTGGATAAAACTGAACGCGCTTTTAGCGCCACTCACTGGACATCTTTGTAAGTGTTGCAAAACGTGCAAGCAGCAATGTAGCCTAATATCATTTTGCAGAAATGTAACCACAGGCACGTTTTTCCAGTGAGCCTGGGTGGCTACAATACTTATTAAAAGTAAAAAGTACTGATTGATGAATATTTATTTTGCAATTGTATATAGCCTAGGCTTCTCCGTGCTACTGCTCAAACTTCGACATTAGTAACTTGCTTTTCGCGCCATCAGTCACGCACTCAAGCTCCGAGGATCTCTCTTCTTGGATCATTTTGAGTCTGACTTGTGAATTCAGTGAATTGTTAAAGGATTAGTTCACTTTCATATTAAAATTTCCTAATAATTTACTCACCCCAATGTCATCCAAAGTTTGCTACATTATCCCAGACGAGAAAAAAGGGTCTTATCTAGCAAAACGATCGGTCATTTTATAAAAAAAAAAAAAAAAAAAAATGAAAGTGAACTAATCCTTTAACTGGAGACTCGCTCTGACTGGTTCATTTGAATCAGTGAGTTGTTGACTCGACAACATGCAATCGGATCAGTCAAATTCATGAATGAATCGTTCAGTGCGATTTAACAGATTATTTGAAAAGAATCAGCTTGTTCACTAATCGGACACCTCTATCACGTCTCAATCTAGGAGCGGATGATTATTTCTTCTGTTCAAAATAACGAGGAACAACACGTTTTTATGAAACGAAAATGTCTAGTAAAAATTACGATATTATGCTTTGAAAGGTAGTGAAGTGGGCTAAACGTTTCCCCAAATAAAAATACTCTAATAAGGTACAGATGCTTCCATCTAAGTGTTAAACAGCTACAAGAATGTATCCTGACTGAATGTGTGTTTGCTAAAAACATTGCCTAAATAGCTATTTGGCTATTGGTTAACATTAACACTCTGCTCTGGCATAGCCTAATGTTTTTTGTTTGTTTGTTTGTTTTTTTTTGCCAGCTTTCTACACAAAATGTGAACCAACATATCCAGCTTAATTTTTATATTAAAAATGTGTGACTATTATATAGAGAGTTGGTAATTAGGCACAGCAGTAATTAGCAAGACATTAACATTTGTGGACCTGTGAAGTAGCTGAGCTGAGCTCTTGCTGTCAGTCTTTTTTTGTTTTGTTTTGTTTTTTGCATTAGTGTGAGAGTGGACACCAAATGGTCACAGAGCCTGACTCAGTTGAATAAACCCCAATTCCCTGTAGGCACATTAATAGCGCTAGCTTCCTCTCTAAGAGCCTGGGTTTCCTATTAATAAAGTCAACACAGTTATTTAACCACAATCTTTTTTTATACCACTGCACGTTGAAGCAACACTTTATATGTCTAAGTATGCATTATAAAGATATTCATAATTAAACAATAAATGCAAATTAATACATGTATTCATAATTATATTACACAAAATAACCCAAAATAACCTTTTCATAAATATTGTATCCATATTTATAATATTTATACTGCATTTGGCAGGCGGCTTACAAGCAGCTTACAGTACATTCAAGGCTAATTTTATCAGTATTCAGTGTTCACTGGGAATCAAACCCACAACCTTGACATTGCTACCATATTTTAAGGACATTTTTTAAAGCATCTTACAGCTTTTTCGATAGAATGACAGGTCATAGTGATCACACCTTAAAAGCATATTCCAGGTCTTATGGGAACACAACTCATAATTCACTCATAGTATTCAACTTCATCAAACTCTGAAATCTCAATTAAATCTCAGTCAAATTCACAAATAACATGATGAACCAGGTTTGACTTCATTGATCACAAAATACCACTACCCAGCTAGCAGGGAACGTTCTCTGAAAGTTGGCTCACATTTTGGCAAGGTTCTCTCAAAGATACTAGACGTTTGTTCTGGACTTTAAAACGAAACAACTTTCAAAACATAAGCACAAAAACATTATTTATACATTGTTCATGGATTTTTTTTTTTAAAGACGTTTTTGTTGGACATTCGTCTGACACTTTTTAAAATGTTCCCACTTTATTCAGAATATTCAGAGAACGTTCAAAAGTAACGCTCCTGTAATGTTTGCAAAATGATGAAATGTTTTTTTTCTTCTTTTCTTTTTAAATGTTTTGAACATTCAAAGAACATTCAAAAATGTTAGCAAAACTTTTTTTTTTTAACAGAACTTGACATATGAACTTTTTTTTTTTTTTTTTTTTTTTACATGGTGTTTTGTTGAGCCATGAGTAAATAATGACATTTTTGGATGAACTGTCCCTTTAAAAAAATCCACCAACTGTCTAAAAAAAACAGACATTCTGAGATCAGTGCGTGAAAATCATTTTTACAATTTATTGTAGTTACAATTTCATCCATATTCATTATTTCACACATTAGTTCAAAAGATACATTTCCACATATTAGTCTTGTTTACATTTCTGAGCAGTTGTGTGCATAAAATGGAGCTATTTTCTAATCCATGTACGCTCTCTTTGTTTTCGTATTGCAAGTTTGAGGTCAAGAGTCACAATGTAGAACAATTATTGAGGTCACAGTTCATCAATTTACAAGAGCTAAGTGAAAACAGAGGTCTTTCAACTCATACATCGCAGGGAATAATTATTCAAGCTGCTGTTTTGGTAAAAGCCGACAGTGAACAAATAAAGCACATGTTCTCTCAATTTAGAATTTCGAAGAAGGACTCAAATGAGGGAGTGCATATATTTCACAGCAGTGCTATCGATTAATTATGGAAATAGATATGAATTGCTCGTTTCTACTAGATGTTAAGCAGAACCCTGGTGTGTCAGGGAGTCAAAGGTTTGCTAGGAGCATCGCTCGAGTCAAGCAGGTCCACTGAGATGTCCTTCCAAGTTCAGATGTCCTGAAGGCATGAATCAATGACCAGATGAGCTTTCACTTTGATTATTAGATGTTCCATTGGGGCAGTTAAATATACTGGAAATATTCAAATGAAGAGATTGCAGCATTTTGCAGCACATTTTGCTGCTGGAATGCCTTGAAGGGCCTTGGATGACCTATAACACAGATATCACTGTATATACAAGTATTATGTCATATAGTATCGCCACTAAACATAAGTAGTTCAATCTCTTTACATGTGTCCCTAGTGTGTAAAATGGTAATTTGTGACTACATGCTAATGCTACTTAAATTAATTGCAATAGATAAAGCAATTTAGGAAGCCCTAAGGAATCACAAAATGAGCCATATTACTTATCTTCATTCCATGTACCTCTGTCCTTAAAGATGTCCTCCTCATTGTTTTTAAAGTTCTCACATTAAAGCAGCAGCAGATTCTGTACTGGTTACAAGCCCTTCAAATACATGGCATTTGTGTCATTTGTTTACATGCGTGTTAAAAATGACTATAAAAGCAGCTTATGCAAACTTTTACTGTATTTGTTAATATAAGGGTCAATGACATGACTGGTCATTTTTTTTTTGTCCAAAGGCCTTAATAATAATAAAAAAACAAAGATATGACATCCAAAGTATGTAAGGTAGTACAACTAGATCTCTTTTATTGAATCCAAAAGGTTTTAATTATTTTTTGCTACATAGAAAGGTATTTTAAAGATTTTGAAGTGTCAAAAGGTCATTTGGTTTAACCGTCCAAAGGCCAATACAGCCATTTCATTTGATTAAAATATCTTAAAATGTAATAAATGTATATATTTTTTATTCTGACATAATTTTTTTAACATATATCAACATAGTGCAAAATGGTATTAAAATTATGTGTAGAAGTCGTTGCTTTGTTATGAGAAAGAATGTCCAGAAAAATGAATTTTATTGACATCATTTGGAGTAACCAATATAAAGGGACCATTTTGGATCAAGTCATGCGGTCAGTATCATGTGACGGGATGTGACATCATTCAGACGCCTGCAAAGGACCACATGGTCGTGAAGTGAAGTAACTAATTCTCTGTTAACTATTTGAAAAATTAATGTTTTCACTTGCTCATATGCATGTCCCGAAACATCAGGTCATTCGGTACAACCGCTATAAAACATGGAAAATGTAATATTTTAAAAACTTGTACTAAATATAAAATGTTTGATGGTCCTTTTGCTAGCTACAGTAGATATCAGCCTGTTAGCATTGTTTGAAAATATCGTCATTCGGTATAACCATAAGTGTCATTCGGTAAAACCGAAATTTTGGTTAAACTGAATGACTTTTTTGGTGACAAATTTTGTCCAATTTTGTAAAAAATGACAAAAGCAGTGATAATTGATTATAAACACATAATCTCATTGTTGACACTTAATAAAACTTTAAAATTAATAATATCGCCATTATGTTTTTTTGTTTTTTTACACTTTTAAAAACCTTATTCGTCAATAACCTATAAACATTTTACAATTTAAACATTAAAGGAAAATTTGTGTTCGCTCACAAAATGTTTTGCGTTCCCTGGGGAAAAACAACAGTTTTGCAAGCAAATGCAACGTTTCTCAGGGGAAAACAAAAACATCGAAAAATATTTTTTTCCTGCTATCATATATTTTTCCCATCATGTCCCTTTAGGTACGGCATATTTTTTTTATAATAAGCAACTGATAACTGGAAAATGTTTCTTTGCAGAAATGTCGGCATATTCTTCAAAAAGCTTAAGCTGTATGTCCTATGCCTTACCTATTCAACTTACGGAAAAAACAGAACTAGCGCCACGTTCGTTCTGTAATTTGAATAGGGAAGGTGTAGGACATACAGCATAAGCTTTTCGAAGAATACGGAAGGCAGTCTGGCGGAAGCACTTGCGAGGCAATCATTTGTGTTTATAAAGCATATCCATTTTTTTTTTTTTTTTTTTTTTTTTTTTAGAAAATGACCGATCATTTTGCTAGATAAGACCCTTATTCCTCATCTGGTATCGTTTAAAGCCCTTTGAAGCTGCACTGAAACTGTAATTTTGACCTTCAACCGTTTGGGGCCAATTGAAGTCCACTATAAGTAGAATAATCCTGGAATGCTTTCATCAAAAAACTTAATTTCTTTTCGACTGAAGAAAGAAGGACATGGACATCTTTGATGACATGGGGGTGAGTAAATTATCAGCAAATTTTTATTTGAAAGTGAACTAATCCTTTAACATTTAAATACATTATTTGTATTTTCTGCTCAACACTCAGTTTTGTTTGCTCTTAGTTTCTGTTTTCTTGGACTTTCTGTTTGTGTTCATCAGTCTCGTGTGTCTCTTTGTCTTAGTTTCCTGCCAGTCATCAGTTGCCGTGGACACTCATCAGATCATCACACCTGTTCGTTATCTCCTCATTATCACTGTGTATTTAGTTCCTCTCTGTTCAGTCTGTTGCTGTCAGTCGATGTTCCTTTATGCTAGTGTTTTGCTGCACACTTTTACACCTGTCTACCTTTTGTTTAAATAAACCACGTTTATATTTGTATCTTGTCTTCAGCTCATCTTCATCTTCTTCATCTTGTGACAGCACCACCAAACAGAATTGCACAAATAATGATTGACAAACAGGTTTAAAGAATATGTCTTATACATTTGTTAACCCAAATGGATTATGATTCAGTGGAGATCTCTTAGGCTTCAGTCTAGAGTCTTTTCTTGAGCAGCTACTGGATACAAACTATGCCGAGAGGGAGCGCTAGGTTGATGGGGTATTAGGGTCATGTCAGCCCTGGATTACAGGGGGATTTTGCCTTTATAAACATTCGCTAGCTCTAATTTAACTGCACCTTCTGGGATCTTATAGACACAGAGAAATGCAAGAAACAGATGTTTGTGAGTGTATGAAAATTAAAGACTATGCCACCTGAATCACATCAGGTGGAGAGAGGACAAAGTTGTCAAAGCTTTCATTATTTTGATACAGGTCTGTATTGGTTGTTTAATAATTTGAGATAAGACTGTTTCATCTCATGTGGAATGAATGAACACATTTATAAATATATCTTTATTATCTTTAAAGCCAACATGAATTAAAAACCTGTTTGCTTTCATAATGCAAGTACCTGATCCTATTGTGCACAACTGATTGGTGCATGTTATTCTTATTAAAAAAGTTTGTCTTTGTAATCTTCCATCAAAATGTAATAACTTGCCTTTGTCGATTATGATCTTCTCCACTGATTCTATAACCCCTCCAACCACCTGAGATCTATTTAACACCCCCAATCCAACCTATTTCTAATGGATCAGTTCAGATCTGGTCTTTTATTATTTCTCATTGAATTACCTGTTTCAACTGGAAATATATAAGATTATAGAAGTAAAAAGGGTTGTGAATGGCATTTCATATTGATTTTAATGGTAACACTTTACAATAAGGTCTCATTTGTTAACATTAGTTAATGTATTAATTAACAATGAGCAATACATGTGTTACAGTATTTATTAATCTCTGTTAAAGCTGCAGTCCATAACTTTTTTTGGTTAAAAATGATCCAAAATAAATTATTGAGCAAGTACATAACCAGTAGCTGGAATAGTTAAACATGTCATTTTGATGGCGGATTTTAATCAAGAAAGGTAAAAACGACCATCATCATTGACAAATATTGAATCACCAGTAGTAAAAAGCAAAAGACTAGGACTGCAGACAGAGTGGCCACAGCAAAAAAAGGAAATGCGACCAGGCCCGTGTGAAAACAAGAATAGCTACATATCGGCAGGGCTTTTGAAAGGTGGCATGAACTCTGTGTTTTGAACGGGTTTAAAACAGATGCAGAGATTGCTTTTTTTGTGCTGGACAGGTAAGACATTTTAACGGTTCATTAAAATGGGTAGATAATGCTAATTAGATAATGCTAATACACACTAACGTAATCACTAAATGTTGTTAAAGGGGTTATATGTAAGATTTTTACTTTAATAAAGCATAACCATAGCCCAATATGTTTGCAGATATTTAGGAAACATGCTAAGTTCACCTACTTGTTTCTCAGAAAAACAATGCTATAGCCAGATATTCTACTTTGAAATGTGCGTTCCGTGTCGGAATGTCTGTCTTTGTTTTGGTCTGTGCTAAACCATGTGCTGCCAGTTTATCCAATAGTACAGGTTGCCAGTTGGCGGAAAACACCGCGTATTGCAGCCATGGAAACCAGCAAACAAACTGGGTCAGAGAATCGCAGATTCTACCTGACCTAAAAAGCCTCTCCATCCATCTGAAAATCTCTATGAACGTGAGAAAATATTAAAACACAGATAAATCAACTCGTCAACTTACAGTGTGTAAGTCTCCTCAGCTTTCATTGTCAATTGCGCTCCCTCTTGTTGCGTGTCCTCAAGCTGGCCACCTGCGTCTTTAAAGGAGGGGGCGGGGCAAACAATATTTTGAATTTGGACTGCAATACCTATTTCGACCACTGGGTGTCATTCCTACATAGAGCCCCTTTAACATTAACAATTTAAGAACAAAGTATAACAATAATAATTCACATGGTTTGACGTGAAATGAGCTAAATTTGTGATTGTTAGATCTAATCACCATTGGTACATTTGGCAGATTTATTGTAAAACTCTTTTTTTTCAGTTGGTCGGAACAAAAGTGGCAGACATGTTGCTTACTTGTTCAGATGACGTTTTCCGGTGAAACTTATTATTTTGGACATACCTCCAATGTAGTATCTGTAAATCCGAAGTACAGTGAATATCCACACCGGTGCGGTGACTCCTCAAAACATTAGATTCATCCGCGCTGAGGAGCCGTGCCGATGCACAACCCACGTAAAGTTGTCAATTCCGCAAATAACTGCAGTTGACTATATGCATGGTTACTTCCTGGTTGTCATTAAGCCAGCTTGGGCATTTCCGGTGAACTGTTAGCTGGTCATTCTGTACTCGCTGTACATGGACACCATCAATGGTTGACTTTTTAATGTTGTATTTATATTTTAATGCAGTTATCATACTTTCCTAATGCCAATAAACCAGTTTTTTTTTATTGCAATAAAGACGAAGCTATTGGGAACATTTGAATAGGAAACGCTGTGTCTGTAATTAGACACGCACACACAACATTTTTCCAGCACTTCAAATGTTATTTTTAATGTGATGACCACAAACAATATTTGTTCATTCTTCTGAGGTTGTCCCCATTTGTAAAACCGAACGTTTCAAGATGTAGGAAATCCAACATTTGACAGAAAACACTTTTATTTAAAAATAAAAAAACAATGATTAACACTATAACCAGCAGGTAGCGGCAGAGTAGCATTTATCTGCGCATGTATTAGCCATTTCCTGTAATAGTTTTTCACTCAGTTTCGCTTTTGAATAAATATAAAACATTATAAAATAACTAGGTTTAAAAATGCATTTTGTCAAGATGATGTATACTCAATCTCACCGAGCTCCCTTTGTAATCATAGAAGCTGTCAGTCAGTGCAGCGCAAGCTTAATGATTTCAGCACACTTGTGAAAACTCACATTTTATTTTATTTAATGAATCTAAATAAAGTGCACATTAAATTTTTAATTGTTGATGCTTTTTTTTCACACAAAAGTTTGAAAACTGATGGTCGAATTGATTTTAGCCAAGGAGGAACATCTTTATTTATTTATTTGTCGTCTTACATTTGAATAACTAAATTTATGCTAGGCCTGACTATTATTCACCGGAAGTTTTCCAGCTGGCTTATATTATTGCAGAACTTCTGAAGAACGCTCCGTGCATATAGTCAAACAGAGATGGCGACAAAGAGACAAAACTTACGAACTGCAGCTTTAATGCTAGTTAATAAAAATCCAGCTGTTCATCGTTTGTTCATGTTAGTTCATAGTGCATTAACTAATGTTAACAAATACAACTTTTGATTTCCATGATGTTTTAGTAAATGTTGAAATTAACATTAACTAAGATTAATAAAAGCTGTAGAAGTATTGTTCATTCTTAGTTCATGATATCTAAAGTAGGCTAGTTAACTAATGAAAGTGTTACCAGTTTAATATAGCCTATATACACATAACCTTACCCAAATGAACAGTTATGATTTTCAGCTGGGAATCTTAATGAAATTTTTCACCCAAAATATTCTGTCAGTAAAAAAATCCACCCAAAAAAAATCTGTCTTTTTTGTAAGTAAATAATCTATATAATATTATTATTACTAAATGCACAAAAGTTCAGTTTATGAAAAATTTCCTCTATTCAAAATAATGAAAGTGAATGCGGTCAGAGGCTGTCAAGCTGGAAAATAACAAAAAAGCACTATACAAAATTAGTCCATGCAACTTATGTTCTATATATTTGAAGCCACACAATAGGTTTGTGTGATAAACAGAGAAAAGTATATGTCATTATTCACTGCAGCAAACTAGTCTTTCAGCTTCAGGCCTCATTGATTGCAATTGCATGGAAAGGAAATCAAAGAAAGAAAGTCATACCGGTTTGGAACAACATGAGGGTGAGTAAATGATGACAGAATTTTCATTTTTGGGTGAACTAATTTTGGACTACTTTCAATCAATTTTGAGTGGTGTGTTGGTTAGTGTTTGGCAATGAGGCAAGACTTGAGTCTGTCTAAAATTGATGTTGGCCTAGAGGCTTTCTGTCCAATAAAAGACCAGGATAACACAGATCATATAGCAACTGACAGCTTTGGAAAGGAACTTAGGGGTAACTCCTTTGAGCTCTCTGCCAGAACTGGGTCAGAGTTCAAAAGGATCTGCTCTCTGCTGGATCATTAGCACCAACATAGAGAAAACGGCCAAGGCTTCTTCTACTCCTTTCACTCACCCTGCGCTGTGGAGCATGAGTGAAATTGAGGGAAAGGAGCAGAAATTAATAAGGTCTGATGCAGGAAGAGTCAGACAGTGTCAGCTTTTGCCTGACTGTACTTGCTATGTTTATTTGAACTCCTTACCAAGATGGTGCATGCTTTTTTTTTTCTTTTTTTTTCTTCATGCCATGCAAAGCTATTTAAGATCATTGCTTTGATATCACAGGTTTAATATTGTAGAATGCCTCAGAAATGTTCCAGTAAAACAACAAATGTTCCAGAATAAAGAGAGCTTTTCAGTGGTTGGTGGGTATCTATCATCGACTGTGTCAATGATGAAAAGAGGAAAAGAGGTTAAGGCATCAGAAAGAATTATTAAATCATCGGAAGCTCTCCTAATGGAAAAGAACAAAGGTTTCACCTAGTCCTGCATGTTCCAGCCTCTCTGGATGTGAGTAGAGTGCTAAATGATGTAAAATGTTGCTAACTGATTGAGTATTAGACATGTGTGGCTGTTCTGTGCCCTTGCAGCATTAAATTTTCCTTGATCTTTTGAGATAAAAGAGTTCATTGTACTATAAAACATACTGTAACTTTCAGAACTCAACTTCCTCTGGAAAAAAGTGGCAAAAATGTCTCAGCTTTCTAATCTAACAAATGAGTATCTGAAGTTTATTTATAACAAGGTCCCTGATTATTTCAGTCTAACTTTCACAGTTTCACAGGAACATTTTCAAAGTGTTTTGTGAAACTGTCACATGTAAATACGAGATTTGCACAGATGCTGTTATCGAAAAGATGATATATTATGATATGTCAGTTAAAAACTATTGGACTCGACAGCAAACCCACAAGTAAGAGAAAATTTACATAGAAGCCTTAAAGGCACAACAGCAAAAAACAGTCTGCCTAATATTCTTGACCAGAATAAGCTGCGGTATGGACCAGATATTTTGCTGTCTAGTCAACTTTCTGGCTACAAGAGACTAGACAGAGGGTAGAAAATGATTATGATTTTTTTTTTGCAGTTTTTGCCATTATTACAAACACGCTACAAAACAATTAAAAAAAAATAAAATAATAATAATTCATTGCTGTTCAGCTTGATGCCAGTGAGATTTTTTGTTTTTCTTTGAAAGAAATTAATACTTTTATTCAGCAAGGATGCATTAAATTGATCAAAATTGAGAGTGAAACTTGTTTTAAAAAAAAATGTTTCTTGAGCATCAAATTAGCATATTAGAATGATTCCTGAAGGATCATGTGACACTGAAGACTGGAGTAATGATACTTTGCAATCAGCTTTGCATCAGAGGAATACATGACATTTTAAAACATTCAAATGGAAACTGTTACTTTAAATCATACTAATATGTCACAAATTACTGTTTTAACTGTATTTTTGACCAAATAAATACAGCCTCGGTCAGCATAAGAGATTTCTAAAACATTAACAAATGTTTCCAACCCAATTTTTTTGAAAATAACTATTTTCTAGGCGGAGACACATTTGGTAATGGCAAAAAGTGACGTCAATGATGCCTATGGTTACGGTTCAGTTCTACACTTTTCATTCTGTCTGGAATAGAGAAAGAAAATGAGCCAGCCTGAGTTTTTAAACTTTTTCTTCATAAATCTCATCTGCATCTGGAAGAAATTGTGGTTCTTTTTAAACACCAGGACAAAGACAAACCAGATCACTGTTTGGACAGGACAAAACCGCCTCTGAACCTAAGATGCCGTTAACATCAGATCTGGTCTGGTCAGTACCTTGCGCCAATACTGAGACTTCAGCAAACATGATGCTGGTATTGCTATATGTCATTATGGAGTAAATAATGTCTTTCATATGTCTAAAAACTCAAAGCTGTCATTAGATTGGAGCCTTGGTTTGGTTGAGTTTGATTGAAGATGCTATTTAATCGGCCAGAGAGCGTTTCTTGTGTTTCCTTGTCCAGGTCTTTACTGCCAAAGTTCAAATGTTGCACTTTGGAATCTGGTGGCTATTATTAAGCATCCCCAAGAATTTTCCCACTTTTTTTTTTTTACATTTACAGAATACAATAAATATGTTTCTGAAGTAAATGGGAATTCAAAAGTGATTTGAAATAACGAAAATATAATCATTTTCTCAATATGCATTCATATGTGACAAAAAGTGTTTAATGTGGTCATAACATTTTTCCCCTTGAAGGTCATTTACCTAAAACAGTCAGAATTCAGGTTAACATGATCATTTTTGCCCTCTCTCTGAACTTTAGAATTAAACAAAGTCTGTTTTTTGCTACAATATTTCTAAAATGAAAACATTTGTGTAAACACCATATTCACATGTAAAATGAGAATCAACACATATAGGTGGGTGCAGTTTTGCATTGAGATCCAATATCCCCCATCCTTAAATAACAGCCTCTTTAGGAAGCCTGGATTACATTGGGACAGGTTCACAAAACTATCAGACTGATTAAAAATAAATGTCACTCATTTATTACTAATGCTGAGAGCCAGAACAGCACAACATTCCATGAACTTTCCCCATATCTTACTGTTAAATACCAACCATCTGTTACATACCAACTGCAGTCATATGTTAATGCAGTCAGGATGTGAAATCATAAAAACTGCTTTCAAGTGCTCTTGGGAAGTTGGTTTAAAAAAAAAAAAAAAAAAATTGCAAGGTGATTATGATTATGATGATTATGGCAAGGCATCTGGGTCAGAGTATCTCTGAAATTGCAAGGCTTGTGGGTTGCTCCCGGCCAGCAGTGGTGAAAATTAACCAAAAGTGGTCCGAGGAGGGACAAACCACAAATTGGTGATAGGGTGTTGGACGCCCAAGGCTCATCAAAGCATGAGGGCGACGAAGGCTATCTGGTCCGAGCCAACAGAAGGTCAACTGTGGCACAAGTCACAGAAAATTTTAATGATGGTTATGAGAGGAATGTGTCACAGCACAGTGCATCACACTCTGCTGTATACGGGTTGTGTAGCTGCAGACCAATCAGAGTGCGTATGAGGACCCCTGTCCACCATTGAATGTGCCTACAATTGGCGTGTGAGCCTCAGAACTGGACCTTGGAGCAATGGAAGAAGGGTTGCCTGGTCCAATGAGTCCCATTTTCATTTACATCACGGTCATGTACGTGTACAGCATTTACCTGGGGAAGTGATGGCACCAGGAGGCACTGTTGGATGACTATAAGCCGTTGGAGGGAGTTTGATGCTCTGGGCAATGTTCTGCTGGGAAACTCTGGGTCATTTTAACACTTGCCACCTACCTTAACGTTGCAAGAATAGAACGGCCAAATTAGTCTTTGCCAAAAAACATCTAAAAAACCCAGACCGCTTCTGGAAAAGTATTCTTTGGACAGAGGAATCTAAGATCAACCTGTACCAGAATGATGGAAAGAAAAAAGTATGGAGAAGGCTTGGAACAGCTCATGAGCCAAAGCATACAACATCATCTTTAAAACACAGTGGAGGCAGTGTGATGGCATGGGCATGCATGGTTTCCAGTGACAATTTATTGATGATGTGACAGAAGACAGAAGCAGCCGGATGAGTTCTGAAGTGTATAAGGTACTGTCTGTCCAGATTCAGCCAAATGCAGCAAAGCTGATTGGATGGCACTTCACAGTATAGATGGACAATGACCCAAAACATACTTCAAAAGCAACCCAGCAGTTTTTGAAGGAAAATAAGTGTAATATTCTTCAATGGCAGAGTTGATCACCTGATTTCAACCCAATCGAGCATGCATTTCACTTGCTGAAGTCAAAACTAAAGGCAGAAACACCAGTCTTTGGTGATGTCCATGGGTTCCAGACTTCAGACAGTCATTGCCTGCAAAGGATTCTCAACAAAATATTAAAAATGGACATTTCATCTATGATTACATATTGATTTGTCCAATTACATTTGAGCCCCTGAAAATAGGGAACTGCGTATAAAAATGGTTGCAGTTCCTAAATGTTTCACATGGCATTTTTGTCCATACCTTTAAAGCTGAAAGTCTGCACTTCAGTTTCATCTTGATTGTTTCATTTTAATTCCATGCTGGTGGGATACAGAGGCAAAATTATGATCTTGTGTGTGTGTGTATATATATATATATATATATATATATAATATAAATAACATATACTTTTTGTGCTAGATTAGAATGAATGGTTCTAGATTAGAGAGTCCCGATTAGAGCGGACGGTTCAAACTGGAGGGGCTACATTGGTGCCGTGACCCGGATGGGAGTGAGGTTTAGGGGGGTGAGTGTAACGGACGTGGGCCGGTAAGAGCTGTGCATGTAAACCTCACTACCCTGATCTCAAGAGGCGCTCTAGCGAGAGATTGCGGTCTTTAGTCTCCTTGTTAGAGCACCCACTTCCCATGCGGATGGTCTAGGGTTTGCGTCCCGCTTGGAGCGGGCGGTGCGAACTGGACATGTACTTTAGCATCATTGTCATAGATAATGATAATTTTTTTTTTTTTTGAGGAAAATAGTTTTAACACACAAGCCTGAAGAAAAAAAGAGAAAGAAGATGAACTAAAATAAATTTTAAAGCAAATTTAGAGTTTCCTACTGATAATTAAATCATTGTAGTGTTGTTCATGTGCCCTCATTTTGTAAATATGATCATTCTGACATGACAAATACATTGTAGGAATGAGCTGCTTTGTGTTAATACATTGTCTGGAGGATGTTTTGAGCTCTGAAAGTACGAATTTTTTTAGTACACTGAACTGTTTCATTTCAGATGATCAAGGAAGAGTTTCTTCTTTGTAATTGGGACTGTCAAACAACAGGCCTGTAGTAGCTATTGGCTTGAAGTACTTCACTTTCATTCTTAACTGTAAAATCCCACCCTAAAGCAAGCAGACTGTGTCTATAGTGCGAATCTGAATGCCCTGTCTCCCTGATGTGTTTGTTTAGCCTGATGGGCTCATCCTCACTTCACCGTCTACACCAACGTCAATGATCCATTTAATCTCATCCCACAGTGTTCAGCTTTTCAGTTCAGCAACCAACTCAGAATGGAGGAGCTTCAAATCATCTAATCTTGTATAGCCAGACTTTTCATCTAAAACAGCCATTCTGAGTAGAGGACAGCTGTAGACTATTAAATGTTTGCAGAATTTGGGTCAGGGAATATCTGAAGAGAGCTTTGCTGCATAATAGCCTTTATAGTTTAACTTTCAAAAAAGTCTAAAAAAATGGCAGGTTGCTAGTCTTAGACTTTGATGCACAAAACAGTGTTGAACATCATATGACATTTTCCACAAATGGTACAACAAAAGGCAATTTTTAGAAAATATTTCTTTTTTTTTCTTTCTTTCAATGAAAAGATGTGCTCACAGTTCGGATGTTGTTTGTCCACCTCAGGAGGTCAAACTGAATATTATATTTTGCTGTACATTTATTTGTAAGTTTTGCTACCAACTTTTGGGACATATTTAAATAATATATATATATTTGTGTAATTTCTTTCTTTTCTATATAAATATAAATAAAGATGCTGTCCATAATTTTTATTAGTTAAAAATCATCCAGACAGTGTTCAAAACTATCTCCTTACTTTAGCCCGATTCACAATAGTAAGCTTGTTTTATAATTCGGGTGGTACTGGTAGGTTTTTGCGGGAAATTCGAGCATGTTGCCGTTTGTCTTTGCTTCATTGTATCACGTCTGCTTACATAAAGTACGAAACATTAGAGCAAACATTAGATTTATCCACGCTGAGGAGTCATACCGAGGCACAACCCACGAAAAGATTATAATTCCACAAACAACTGCAATTGCAGGTTTCAAACAGAGATGGCGACAAACAGGCAAAACTTATGAACTGCAGCTTTAAATAAACATAAAACATTTAATAAAAAATACACATTATCCATTTAATCTCATCTCACAGCTAAACCAAGAGCATTTAGCTTTTCACTTCAACAACCCTAATTTTGTAATTTCTTTCTTTTCTATACCAATAAAAAATACTTAAAACATTTTAAAAAAAAATATATATATACATATATTCTCAATTTTCCATAATTTTAAGAAAAAAAATGTTCTTTGCCATATATTTTTAACTGTCACGATCTGTTGTATATTCCTTATGGTTTTATGCCCGTTGTCATAGTTACTCATTGTTTATTACTCATACCTATTTCTCATTTGTTCATCAGTTTCAGTGTATATAACAGCCTCAGTTTCTTTTGTTCATTGTCTAGTGTTGATTGTGTTTAAGTGCACACTGTTACATTGCCTTTCTCTTGTTTGGAAAGTTAATTTTCTACTATGACTTTGAAATCAGTTTTGTCACTGTTGATTTTGTCATTTTAATGGTTGATTGATACAGATGAGGAAGTCAAGACCTCTGATGTTTGAACTGACATTCACACATTTAATGAAGTTTGATACAGTTTATCTAACATATATAATTGCTCCATTCCAAAGAATATGAGATTTGTGCATCTAATGCTTAAAGTAACATCATTTGAAATCAATGGAAAGTGCCATATCACATCTGTAAATATGATACACATGCACAGGAAGAGATAAAGAGAGAGAAGAGAGAGAGAAAAATTACACATAATTACAAGAACATACAAAGCCACACACACATAAAATAAAAATCCACATTATTTACCTAAGCAGATCCAGACCACTTCAGAAGTTCAGCCGCAATATGCCAGCCAAAAAGTGGCTTTAGAGCTGGAATGCTTTCCAGAAGTGCTTGTCTGGTCTTGTTGGCTGGGATCCAGCATGCTTTGCTCTGGGGGTCAGTGTGGATTACAGAAGACCATCATAGCATGATCCTGAAAACATTGTAGCTGTTTTTCTGTGTCGATGCCTCTGTGCATGCATGTTTGATGTCTGTCTGTCTGTCTGTCTGTCTATCTATCTATCTATCTATCTATCTATCATTGGTTCAAAAATAATAACTATGGTAATAAACTAAAACATTCTGTATTTTATTACTATTGTTATATTAGATGTTGTTTGTCTATTAATTATTAGTCACCTTTTGAACCATTATTCAACAAATCCTTTGTAAACACCACAGGTGGTTGATTTAGCTTCACTGAGCAGTTAAAATCATCTCTACAGCTATAGCAGTTTCATTTTAAGACTGATTTGATTTGGATGTGACCAAAAGTGTGTCGCAACTAGTCCATCCATTTGGACCAATTTGAACCGTTCAACTGCAAACTAGCGGAAACTAAACAGGGTTCATGACATATGCATTGTGTAATGTGAGCATGAAGCAGTACATGATTTATGTTTTCATAGCATACATATGAGGATATGACAAAGCCATGGGCTAATAAAGACAGGTGTGTGTGTGTGTGTGTGTGTGTGTGTGTGTGTGTGTGTGTGTGTGTGTGTGTGTGTGTGTGTGCGTGCGTGCTTTAGAGAGAGATCTGCAAAGATGCATTTGTTTTCTCCTTCCAGAAATGTGGACATCTGACCCCAGCGTCTCCCTACAGCAACTTTACATGCAGACAAATGCTATAGTGAAGTCCCAGAGGACTGTGTGTGTGTGTTTGTCCATGTGTGTTGGCCAAAGGACAGTTTCTTCAGAAAGACCTATCAACTTCTCAACATATACTGTAAAAAACATCTATTTCTCATTTCCCAGAAGAGTCTGATGTTGTAAAATAGTCATAAAAGGTAGATTGAATGCCTCACAGCGCACACACTCACACACGTACACACACAGTTGCTGATTGCGGCTGTCAGTGGACAAAGGTGTCAACAGCAGTATCAATCATTTCCAGGAGTTCTCAGATGGTTTCTCTGTCTGTGCAGCCTTTTTCTTTCTGGTTATCATTTTATTACTCGCCAATTATATTTTATCAGTGGTGGTAAACCCTGTCTCTCTTATTCTTATCTTTTGCTCTGAGCTGACCACGATGTCTTCTGAGGACAAGAGGGGAAGTCAGGAAGCAGGGAGAATCAACCAAGAAGAGAGAAGGAAAAAAAAAAAAAAAAGATTCCCGTTATTTTTCTTAAATGTTGTTTTAATCTGTTGGCGAGATTGTTTAAAGGAACAGTTGTCATACCAAACCTGACCTTTTTCCTTAAAAGAAACAAATATATTTTTACAACCCTGTTATTGTTAGAAAAATTATATTTTAAAGCAAATATTTTCTTTCATTTGTGGGAAATTATTATAAAATAATTATGCTTTATAATATGTTATCATTATTTTTATACTTAATTTTTATTTTTCATTTTGGAATTTTACAGAGATGTTCTTTTCCATACAATGAAAGCAAGAACCATATTCAAAAAAGGATTATTATTTTAGTATCATTGATATACTATTATAGTTTTTGGAATATTTTGAATTAGATTTTATTTTAATATTTTCTGTTTTAATTTTAATTTTAAAGTTTTAGTAATTGTATTTTTGTCATTTTTATTACTTTTTTTAATATGCCTGTATTGTTTTTTAAAATTAAGTTTTCATTTTTAGTTTTAGATTATTTATTTTAGGAACTTCAAACAAAAATGTAAAATGCTGCCTTGGCAACTAGCTGAAATAATATTTTGTTGTATTTCAGTTCATGTTTAATATATTTCAAGTAATGAAATTTGCCAGTTTTTAATATGCAGAAACGTGAATTTGAGAGCTATGGGAGAGATTTTAAGTAATATTTAATATTCCAGTTAATTATAATTATATAAGCCAAACTAGTACATGAAATCACAGGCAACATATGCTAATAATTGTAACTCAAATATTGTTTAACTGAATAGTGCTATATTGATGTCAAACCTAGTGCAACATGTCTCGAAGTGCCATGTTCATGCAAATAAAATGGTGTTTCATGCATTTTTTTTTTCCCCAATTTTTAAACAATTTCTGCAGTTACATTTTTGTACATGGCATTTTTTCATGCTGCTAACTGATTCATAGCAATGAAAGGACTGCTGATGCACACAAACTTAACACATTCTACACAAAAAAAATCAATGACAACCACAATTATTGAATGTGGCCACTCCAGCCAGTGCAAAAAACCCCCCTTCCTTCACAGACGGTCCTTGTGGGTCAGAATAGCCGGGAGAGAGAAAGCGACGGCAAAATGGAGCGAGGGGGTGGGGACAAAGACCTTGGCCTTGTGGCGTGACCCGGCATGGGGCCCCCCGTCTGGGTCCTTGGCTCTGTCTGACACCCCCCCCTCCCCAGGATTGTCTGTGAAAGCAGGATCCCTCATTATAATCCGGGTGTCTATGGAAGCTGGGGGTGAGGGGCACGGAAGACCTACCAAGACATGGTCTGGGTACGACAGCTATTGATCAATGGCCTGACACACAATATCAGAAATCTTAAATGGCTAGGTAAATGCATGTGTGTTGGGGGGATGGGGGTCCTTGATGTGCTCAGACAATCCGAGAGAAAAGGAATTCCAGATCGATTGGGGTTTGTTTCTTTCCTGCTGGGCACTGCTACTCTCAATATTGTGCTGTTTGAAAAAAGGGATTGTGTTGGGGGTGATACACTGGTTTATCAGTGGGTCAATAGAGGATTAAATTTTTTCATGGTAAGGTTATCGTCAGTGTTCTGTGTAATAAATTAGCATAAAGTTTTTTTTTGCTCAACTTTGGGGATTAAATTGTGACAAAACCCTCTTTTTGGGACATCTTCAAAGCTCCAAATGATTCATTAAGTAAATTAGAGTTACTCTCCAGAATTATAATTATTTATTTTATATCACTTTAAATTTTATATACAGGTGCTGGTCATATAATTAGAATATCATCAAAAAGTTGATTTATTTTACTAATTCCATTCAAAAAGTGAAACTTGTATATTATATTCATTCATTACACACAGACTGATATATTTCAAATGTTTATTTCTTTTAATTTTGATGATTATAACTGACAACTAAGGAAAATCCCAAATTCAGTATCTCAGAAAATTAGAATATTACTTAAGACCAATACAAAGAAAGGATTTTTAGAAATCTTGGCCAACTGAAAAGTATGAACATGAAAAGTATGAGCATGTACAGCACTCAATACTTAGTTGGGGCTCCTTTTGCCTGAATTACTGCAGCAATGTGGCGTGGCATGGAGTCGATCAGTCTGTGGCATTGCTCAGGTGTTATAAGAGCTCAGGTTGCTCTGATAGTGGCCTTCAGCTCTTCTGCATTGTTGGGTCTGGCATATCGCATCTTCCTCTTCACAATACCCCATAGATTTTCTATGGGGTTAAGGTCAGGCAAGTTTGCTGGCCAATTAAGAACAGGAATACCATGGTCCTTAAACCAGGTATTGGTAGCTTTGGCACTGTGTGCAGGTGCCAAGTCCTGTTGGAAAATGAAATCTGCATCTCCATAAAGTTGGTCAGCAGCAGGAAGCATGAAGTGCTCTAAAACTTCCTGGTATACGGCTGCGTTGACCTTGGACCTCAGAAAACACAGTGGACCAACACCAGCAGATGACATGGCACCCCAAACCATCACTGACTGTGGAAACTTTACACTGGACCTCAAGCAACGTGGATTGTGTGCCTCTCCTCTCTTCCTCCAGACTCTGGGACCCTGATTTCCAAAGGAAATGCAAAATTTACTTTCATCAGAGAACATAACTTTGGACCACTCAGCAGCAGTCCAGTCCTTTTTGTCTTTAGCCCAGGCGAGACGCTTCTGTTGTTCAAGAGTGGCTTGATACAAGGAATGCGACAGCTGAAACCCATGTCTTGCATACGTCTGTGCGTAGTGGTTCTTGAAGCACTGACTCCAGCTGCAGTCCACTCTTTGTGAATCTCCCCCACATTTTTGAATGGGTTTTGTTTCACAATCCTCTCCAGGGTGTGGTTATCCCTATTGCTTATACACTTTTTTCTACCACATCTTTTCCTTCCCTTCGCCTCTCTATTAATGTGCTTGGACACAGAGCTCTGTGAACAGCCAGCCTCTTTTGCAATGACCTTTTGTGTCTTGCCCTCCTTGTGCAAGGTGTCAATGGTCGTCTTTTGGACAACTGTCAAGTCAGCAGTCTTCCCCATGATTGTGTAGCCTACAGAACTAGACTGAGAGACCATTTAAAGGCCTTTGCAGGTGTTTTGAGTTAATTAGCTGATTAGAGTGTGGCACCAGGTGTCTTTAATATTGAACCTTTTCACAATATTCTAATTTTCTGAGATACTGAATTTGGGATTTTCCTTAGTTGTCAGTTATAATCATCAAAATGAAAAGAAATAAACATTTGAAATATATCAGTCTGTGTGTAATGAATGAATATAATATACAAGTTTCACTTTTTGAATGGAATTAGTGAAATAAATCAACTTTTTGATGATATTCTAATTATATGACCAGCACCTGTACACTACCGTTCAAAATATTTGAAGTTGGTAAGATTAATATTTAATGTGTTTTTTATTGTTTTTAAATGTTAGGCTTTTATTCTCTTCATGGCTGCATTTATTACATAAAAATACTGTTAAAAACAATAATATTTTGAAATATTATTATAATTTAAAACAACTGTTTTCTATTTTTATATATTTTAAAATGTAATTTATTCCTGTGGTGCAAAGCTGAATTTTCAGCATCATTACTCCAGTCTTCAGTGTCACACGATCCTTCAGAAATCATTCTAATATGCTGATTTGATGCTCAAGAAACATTTCTTATTATTATCCATTGTGAAACAGTTGTGCTGATTAAATTTTTTGTGGAAACCATTAGTTTTTTTTCAGGATTCTTTGATGAAAATAAAGTTCAAAAGAACGGCATTTATTTGAAGTAGAAATCATATTTGTAACATTATAAATGTCTTCACTGTCACTTTTTGATCAATTTATGGCATTTATGGCAATTATTTTGTGAATAAAGGTTTTAATTTCTTTATATAAAAAAAAAAAAACCGTAATATATTATATAATTATAAGATGCATGATTTATATAAAAACAATAGAAGTTAGAAGTCTGCTATCATTTAGATAGCAAGGTGTGTGTGTGTGTGTGTGTGTGTGTGTGTGTGTGTGTGTGTGTATGTGTGTAGAAGGGAGTGGGCAAAACCCGGGCCACAGCAGGGGAACGGGAAAAGGGCTGGTTCATAGTTCACGATCCCCGAGCTTTTACAAACACACACACACACACATGCTCACATACTCTCACCCTTCCCCTCTGGCCTCGTCTGGTCGGAAAGGTCAGTGCATGTTTGGGAAAAGTGGAATTTTAGTAAATTCTTTTTTAAAGGTCACTCTTATGCACCCACTCTTCCCAAACATACAAGTTCATCAGATGACCACAACTCCACATTCAACTCAACACAGAAATGTGCATTCATTATGCATAGATTAAATAACATCATAAAAAATGAGTGTGTAAACATTTACTTGTGTGACAACAGGTGAGGTATTTAGCTTTACATTCATAACTTCAAACACGTGTAGTTGTATTGTACATTATCTCAGTAAAGTTCACTTATATTTATTTATTTATTAATTTTTAAGTACCGCTTTCTGAATGTGAGATTGCTGCTAGACAGAGAGGGCAGCCCTATATGCTTTAAACCTATTGACCCTCTGATTTTACCGTAGACAGAAGGAAAGGGGGTGTCTAGGGGGGGTCACCCAGCTGGCTGCCTTGAAGGGTAACCATATCATACTACTAAACTTCTGAAAGACTGTCTTTCTATTTTTACAATTATACCTTTTTTAGATAAAACAAATGCCATAATTTAATCATAAGACACTTTGTATTCATTTATTCCTCATAATACTTATAAAAGAAATAAACTGCTCTTAGGATCTAGACTATACCATACTATATTTTCTGAAATAAATGTGATGAGAGCTGCTTCTTTGTAGAAAACTCATATTCTGGGTGGTTGCTATGAGGTTGCTTACAGGTCCGAGTGCAGTCCATAGTCTCTATGATATTCTGTTCCCTAGATACACTATTGTTCAAAATTTAGGGCCAGTAAGATTTTTTTTTTTTTTTAAGACGTTAATTTTATTCTGCAAGGATGCATTTAAATGAACAAAAATGATGACGGTAACACTTTATTTTACAGTGTCATTGTTACACGTTACATGTAGTTACTAGTAACTATAAATTATGCATAATTACATGCAACTAACCCTAAACCAAACCAAACCCTAATCCTAACCCTATAGTAAGTACATGTGGTTACTTAATATTACTCAGTACTTAAATATATAATTACTGTGTATCAAAGACAAATAAAAATAAAGTGTAACCCTTTATTTTAAGGTGTACTCGTTACAGTGTAATTATACATTTAAGTACTGATTAATTAACAACAGTATACTTGAGTATGCTTTGAAAGATGCGTGGACACGACTGCGCGCAAGACGCATCCGGGTGCGGACAGTGAAGTATAACCGGGCCTTAAAGGGTTAGTTCACCCAAAAATGAAAATAATGTAATTTATTACTCACTCTCATGCCGTTCCACACCCGTAAGACCTTCGTTCATCTTCTGAACACAAATTAAGATATTTTTGTTGAAATCCGATGGCCTGCATAGCCAGCAATGACATTTACTCTCTTAAGATCCATTAATATACTAAAAACATATTTAAAGCAGTTCATGTGAGTACAGTGGTTCAATATTAATATTATAAAGCGACGAGAATATTTTTGGTGCGTCAAAAAAACAAAATAACGACTTGTATAGTGATGGCCGATTTCAAAACACTGCTTCATGAAGCTTCGGAGCGGAATCTTTTGTGTCGAATCATGATTCGGATCACGTGTCAAACCGCCAAACTGCTGAAATCACGTGACTTTGGCGCTCCGAACCGCTAATTCGACACGCTGATTCATAACGCTCCGAAGCTTCATGAAGCAGTGTTTTGAAATCGGCCATCCCTATATAAGTTGTTATTTTGTTTTTTTGGCGCACCAAAAATATTCTCGTCGCTTTATAATATTAATACTGAACCACTGTACTCACATAAACTGATTTAAATATGTTTTTAGTACATTAATGGATCTTGAGAGAGGAAATGTCATTGCTGGCTATGCAGGCCTCACTGAGCCATCGATTTCAACAAAAATATCTTAATTTGCGTTCCGAAGATTAACAAAGGTCTCACGGGTGTGGAACGGCATGAGGGTGAGTACTAAATGACATTATTTTCATTTTTGGGTGAACTAACCCTTTAACCCTAAATATGAGCAATATTAATAGTGAGGGTTTCCATAGCATGCACCGCTAAAGAGTGCACTAGTTTACAGACCACTGGTGTCTGTCAACTTCCTTTCACAGTTAGTGCTGTGTAGTTTAGTTAGTATGTTTTTTCTTTTCTTTGTTTTATGTCCATTGTCATGTGTTTTAAAAGTGTCTCCATCACAAACACAAGCTGCCACAAAGATGGAACAGTACAAACACCACAGACAGAGGGGAAAGCCTCAGACCAATTAATCACCTGAAGTGTCTGTGTGTGTTTGTTGATGTGCTTGCGTGGGGATATGCTCATTTGCATAAAAGTGTGTCCTTGTCAGGTTTTTTGGGTCATGTTTGCTTGATAACCACTTGTCTGTAGTTTCTGAATCTGTGAACCCTTTGTTCACCCCCCTCCAAACACCTCCGTTGTCTCTTTAAAGAAGCTAAGACAGTTTCATGCTCTCTGTCAGCGCTTACCCCTCCCTGACCAGGATTGTTCCAGATTAGATTAGACACAATATGAATAACCGTAAACCAAAGACCTCTCAGACTGTGAAAGCTATCAAAGGCATATTTTCACTGTCTAATCCTCCTTCTGCCCCCCACCCTTTTTTTGTCTATCCAATCAAACTGCTCCCATACCTCCTGGTGCAGTCTGGGATTATTGGTGCTGTGATGAATTATGCATGAATGCCAGCATCGACTCTCACCCGTTCATGACAAAGCTTGTGGTTTTGGGGTGAGGGGGTCGTAAGAGGGTCACCCTAAACATCGCCTGGTCTGGTCTCAGGTGGAGTTCAAAAAAAACGAAACAGATAAGAAAAAGAGGGATGAACTTTGGCTCTGTTATTGATAGGGTTGTAAAGCTGGCGCCCTACTGTCTCACCAGAACTGTACACAGACACCCAGGCCAGAGGTCAGCGATAAATGACCCTCCTTTTCTCACACAGACAGATATCAGGAACTGCTGCTACTGGATTTGCAGGAGAGCCGTCGTTATCTGGCAGAGCGTGCAATGCTTCACATCACCAGTGGTGGCTCTCTTTGTTGTGCCCAAGCTGATTGGATCATGGAGTTTGCATGGAACATCAGAATTACAATTGATGAAAAATGTTCTTGTAGCTGCATGTTCAGCTAGCAACACCAAGGTCATGGGTTTGATTCTCAGGGAATACATGTATATATATATATATACATGGAAGAGAAGAGAAGAGAAGAGAAGAGAAGAGAAGAGAAGAGAAGAGAAGAGGCCAAAGGGGGAAGGGTGCTTTTGGGGCCCTTCTCAGACAGACATGAAGGCCTCCTGGACGTTTCCTTTCTGCTGGACGGCCTCAACAAAGGTGCTCAGTCATGTGAAACTTAATCTTGAGCCCCCCAAAAAATCACCTTTGACCTTTCTCTGCCTTCACCCAAGGAGAAGGGGCCAGGATCGGAGGCATTGGAGAGAGGTCACGTCCCCCAAGACTCCGCCAAAGCACACGTGTGCGGACATGTGTGTGTGTGTGTATGTTCTTGTTTGTGAAAAAGAGGGAGCGCCCCTTTTACTACATTTTCCATCCTAGACAAAACACAGACCCGATTCTAATCCAGTGGTCCTCAACTTATGTCTGGGCAAACATAAGTACCTCAGCCAAGTGATAATTTCTGTGTGTTCATTGGATCTTTAGGGGACAAGACTCAAATCAAAAGGGTAAGCAGCTGCAATCAGTCCACAAGTCCAACCTTACTGCTAAAGAATAACACATACTGTACATACACACACACACAGGATTAACCTCATAGAGCCCTGAGACGGGGGCTCCCCTGTCATCGATGCAAAGCTCTGTATAGTATAAACACTGAGGCAAGACAGAACAGAGACCAGCACATTCAAGACACACTGGCTCTGTTCCAAAACCTTGTCTCACTAACTACTTCCTATATAGTATGCTGCCTTCTAAGGTGGCAGGCAACCTTACAGAAATGTCCAGTAAAAACCAGTGATGTCATACAAATAGTGCTATAGTCACACGAAGCTGCAGATTGACTTGCCTCACAATTGATTTCGATAGCATTTTGTGTTAGCATGTTGCTAAGCTAACAATCTAATACTCTAATAGGAATAAACGTACTAAAATGTGAAGAAAGTGCAAAATACAGCCAAGGCTCATTGGAAAAACATGCATGTGGCAGCATTGCTGCAAAATATTTCGATATGAAATGTTCAGTGACTGGCACTTAAAATCACGTTCAACTTCCCCCGAAACAGATGAACCTGAATCTGACTGGTTGTTGTATGCATCATGGCAGTTCAGAAATTAATAGTTCGGTGAGTGGCGCTAAAAGGTAAATGCTCTATCACGTTTAAAAATAACGTGCTACCTACTCTAAACCCTACTCTAAACCTGACAGTGTTAACAAAAGCAAACCTGAGATAAAAAACACATTTGCTGAAGCAAACATGCGATTTTAGCTTGGTTCTAAAAGTCTTTCAGCCATTTTATTGAGTGTTGTGACTCGTGTTTCACAGGACTCGTACTTAAATGCTCTGCATCGGAAGTGCAATGCTGTACCAGGTGAGCTACTGAGCAAGTTTACTATGCCAAAAAAATACATACATATTAGGCTGGTTATTTGATGCAAACATTAAAATGTATTAGTTTACAAATCATGCACTATGGTAAAAGTGTTTTGAGGTCATAGCATAGTATTGTGTAAGGAATTGTGTGAAAATTAGTCGTTATTAATCAATAATCTGCCCCTGTAATCATAATTTGTGTGAAAAGGAATAAAAGTTGTTGTTTTACTGCCACTCTAGTGTTTGTTTCAGCTCTAAACTGCAGTGAATTTTATAAAGGTATATTTTCCAATGAGTCTGTGGTAAAATATGTATCAGTTATTTGTTCAAATAAAGATATAAAAAAATTTATAAAGACTTGGTTTTCCAGGTTTCTTTATCAGAAAGGTGTCTCAAATGACAAAAGCAATTCTTTTGTGAGGGAAATTGACAGATCTTCCCTGAGAGCCTGAAAATATATTCTTTAGGGAGGGAGAGAGACAGAGAGCAGAGGTCAGGACCTGCTATGGGAAAAGTATGCAGGCTATGCACGCTCTGTTTGGGTCCAGGATCCCTGTGACCTGCCATTGTTCACCCTTTGACATTGAACTTGGGAGAGGGGAGCAGAAAGCACACTCGGCTCTTAAGCCCCGTAAAACACATACACACAAACATGCCACAACCCATAGTGCCCATCCCCAAGTCTTAAGGGCTTTTATCTCAACTGTCAACAGTTTAAAAAGCTGGATCCTTTTCTAAGGCTGGACTTTAATCACCTCTAGGTCAGTAAACATAAAGAGCTGAAGCAAAGGCAGAGAGATAGATAAAGAGACAGAGAGAGAGAGAGGGAGAGAGAGAGAGAGATTACTTTGTCACGTTGGTGTCAGTCCACAAAGGAAAAGCAAAGAGTGCAAAAAATGAAAGAAAAAAAGATGCTGTTAAAGTTATAAAACAGACACCCAAATGACCACACAAAGCCCGAGACAAAAGATAAAGCAGCCAACTTCCGTCTTTTCGTCTGGGTTTTCCAAAGCAAACACACCTGGTGTTAATACTCATGTGTACACATCCACACACATGTGGGCAGCGGCGTAGAATAAAGGCACTAGCGTTTCTCAATTAAAAAGCAGTTTGTATAGTAACTGGAAGTAACTTGAAGAATTTTTCCTTTTATGTTTATTCACACTTTTAAAAGTTAATCTGGATCAGTGTTATGTGCAAAAAGATTTATGAATGTCTTAATGGTTGACAATGTTGTTATTGTTAACTAAAACTATTCAAATAGTTTTCAGCAATTGAAATAAAGCTGGAATAAAATATTAGAACAATAACAAACCTTTTTTTTTTTTTTAAAGAAAAAAACTATTAGAAATGTTGGCTTAAGTTCTGAAGTTGAAGTTCTAAAATACATATGACAAAACACATAACAAAATGACTAAAACCTAAACTAAAAATATAAAAAAATAATAGCTGATTATCAAAATATCCAAATATGAATAGATACTATAATCATATATAAACAATACTAAAATAACACTGACGGTCAAATAAAAAAAGATAAGAAAATGAATCAAATTAGACATTTATGTGGCCAAATGTAGTGAAACTACAGTTAAAAGAAAATTGTCTGCATTGATTTTTGGGGAAGATTTTGCAAAAAGGATTTAAATTGATCAAATGTGTTGAACAGAGCTGAGGGAACTACATACTTATATTAGTAGCAAAGAGCATAATCAAATTAGGTGAAATATTTAATAAATAAACATGCAAGAGGAAGGTGTGGAGCATTACAAAAGACAGACAATCCAACTTCTGTGGCCGTAGATTCTAGGTGGGTCTGGACATTAATAAAACAAACCAAGACAAACTGTACAGTTGTATTTCAAAATGCATTTTAAATGTATTTATTGACTCTTGATTCATTGCATAAGACATCCATTCTTTCAAAGATGACTGGAATGTTTCAGGTTGTGGGGGAGACAGGGACAGTTCAAAATAAAGAGGAAAACCCACTAACAATGAAACTTTACTGCATATCCAAAGGCCAGAGATCATAAAAGCACCTGTTCCTCATCAGTGTGTTATTTCAAAGAGGATTGCGTCAATAGACCATTGTATAGCCTTTTATCTGTGTAACCCCCACATAGCTTTTTTTCTTAGAAACTCATTTTCAAGATCCATACATTAAAACGATTCACACTATATTATCCTGCCAAGTTAAGGAGAAAAGAAAAATGGTGGCAGCATGCTGAGCTCAACTACAGGTATTTTTGTACCTTTAAAGTGAACAAGGAACAGTCTGGAATTCTAGTCTCTATATAAATACTATCTTGACTACTCTTGATGAACAATTAAATCCAGATCCTCTCTACACATTGACATGGCAAACTGAAGTGTGTCACAATAGCTTTTGACAGACCATAAGTCAGCCCTATAAAATGTCAAACATACTCCTACAATCTCATTATAATGCATCCTGAAGAACTGTGTATGCCAAAGCGAAAAAAAAGAAAGAAAAAAAAAAGAATCAGAAGTAAAAGAAATTCACATAACATTTAGTATTTACATAGTACATTGTAACCCACCAAGAAATGAAGATGAGCGGCAAAAAAATGGAACACTTTAAATTAATTTCCTGTTAAAAACACCGAAGTATTATAAAAAGAAACCCCCAAAACATTTAATCATTAATTCATTTTTAAACATATGAAAAAAAAAATGGCTGTTGAAGCAGCGGGTTTGGAGTATATTCACTGAGATAAACGTACTTACACTGTTCCAGTTTAAAGTCTAGCTTCTAAATGAACAGTCTTCTTTTTAATTGTTTCCTTTTTAAGCCTCTTTTAAGTCCTTTTTCGCTGACCAAGATTTCTAATCTAACTCTATTTCACATAATATGTTGACACCTCATTAAGTTGTTCATATGAGAGGAAATATCTCTTGAGTGTCTCTTGTAAACAGGAAAAAAATTGAACAGTGCAGGTTTTTTGTGCCATTGGAGAGCAGTTTTGTTTTATACTCAACCACCTGCCCGTAGATTAGCAGGACAGATACAGAGTTTTAGGCTGAGTGGCAAGTGCTATTCATAAAATTCACTATGGGATAATGTAGAGAATAAAAAGTCTGAATGTCAACTCGACGGGCACAAAATATGTGAACGTGGCTAAGTGCTTTACTAATAAACAGGGGTATATACAGTACATAGCTTTAGAAACTGAAGAGTGTTGGATAAACGAAAACATTGTGGAAGTACTAGCAAGCAAGTTAACTAAAGTATTCAGACTTTCATCCAATAATGTGTAAATGTCCTGAAATACGTTCCTGCATTGCTCCATCATAGCTGGTCTTGGTAAACTACTTCTATTTCTAGCCAATCTGAGCTTAATTCAAAATTCAAAGGATTTTCAATCCCGCCAACTCTTTAACAGCTTATTCAGGGACTGTACGTTAAGTTTTCATGGATGACCCTGTCAAGAAATTAATTTTATAAAAATGGACATATTTACATAATAACTTTTTGTTCCATGCACCAAATAGAAATGTATCAGTATAGTCCAATAAACTGGCTATCTACTGAGTAAAACACATTTTCTGGGCTACTTTCTAAAAAACCTTCATAGAAAAGCCAAAGAAACATTGAGACCCTAAGTTAAAAGAAAACTTACTATTATACCTGTCCGTTTGATACCAAAACACAAGATAAAATCTCACCAAGCCAAAAGGCATAAAGATGCCAACAAAATAATCATACTTAAACGAACACAACATGTTATACTAGTAAATGATATACACAAGAACATATGCTGGATTCCTGCATTTAGCAAATTCACAATAGGTACTTGATGCAAGACCTAATTTTGCATTGAACAATATCCCCAGGCTTATGGCAAATGGCAGAAACCACAGATGCTTAAAACACCCAAGGCACTCTTTTTTCACAAGCAACAATAAAAATTCAAACTTTTTTAGTATTTTAGTAAAATGTTACCGCTCAAACTTTCATTGGTAACCCTACAATTTGTCTATACCCCTAATGAACAGTGTAAACCCCAGTGTGAATGTAGGTAGTCAAAAGATTACAGGCTTAAATGACAAAATACAGCTAGATATGATATGTAAAAATTAATTGTTTGCAGCATGAAATGTCCTGTTTGATAAAAGACAGTAACAACAGCAACACAGCTAATCCTTATCAATCAAGCTAACACACGAAACATGCCAACCAGTAAGAAAAGAAGTACAAAACATTAAGTTATTGCACATTAGAGAGGCTCAGAGTCTTGCGTCATTTTAACAAATTCTCAGCCAGCATAATTAACTGACGCTGTGCTTTAAATATTTTTCTAGGACTGCGAAAGACATCATAAAATTTACTCTGTTTTAATTTCAATGCTTAAGGGCTGATCGTTGTGCCATTTTTTCATGTGCTTCTCCAGAGTGCTGTAGACGCTAAAAGGCATGTGGCATATCTCACATTTGTAAACGTCCTTGCCTGTCTGTCCATGCGTCTTCATGTGCCGTGTTAGCTTGCTGCTCTGAGCACAGGCGTAGCTACAAAGCTCACACTTGTACGGCCTCTCGCCAGTGTGGCTGCGGCGATGCACTGTCAAGTTGCTGCAGTTTTTGAAGACCTTGCCACAAAACTCACACGTGTCACTACGCCGACCATCCTTGGAGCTGGGTCGACCAGTCTGAAGGTGGGGTGTACTGGCCCTACTTCCAGTGCCACTGCGCCCAGAGGCCGTCCCTCCATCCAACTCCCCAGGGGGAGTGGAGAACCTGAGACTTCCATTCTCCGAGGAGTGCTCCGAAGAGGTGGCGAAAGGTGATTGTCTTGAGTCCCCAAAGTTGAGGAGAGGATCCTTGAGCTGGCGTGATGCGGCATATCCGGCCAGCCACTGAGAGTACACGTTTTCTGAGTTGGGGATTGTAGGAGTTGGAAGATCAAGGTCTTTTTCCACCTTGATGCGTTTGGAGAGAGGGCTGTCAGATCCTGGACTTCTGACAAGAAGTTTTCTCGAGAGGTCATCGTTTGGGTAGGAGGCTGTTCCATTTACGATGGGTTCATAACCCTCGTTGACTTGATCAGACTCTTTTGGGGAATCGTCACAACCTGTCTCACTAGCTGATCTGTGGTCCCCTCGTTTGTAAAGTTTTAGGGCATCTCGATAGTCCTGAATTCCCTCCACACTTTTGTTGTGTCGCTGTCTATTGTTCTCGTGGTGACGTGCACCTTCTAGGCTCAAGCTAAATTTTATATCATTCCTCTCGCCGACCTCACTCTCATTCTCCTCCTCCTCCTCTTCCTCCTCCTCCTCCTCCTCTTCCTCCCCTTCTTCTTCATCCTCCTCCTCCTCCTCCTCCTCCTCTTCCTCTTCATCTTCGTCATCTTCCTCTTGTCCATTTTCTGGGATTATGCCGTTGTTCTCACTTTTAAACTTTGCCACCACGGATTTGAGAGCATTGGTGGCACTGCTTAGCAGATCACTTGTGCCTGGCTCAGGTGAACTGGCAGTTGAAAGGCCATCATCAGATTTGGAGGTAGTGGAGGAGGATTTGTGCCGATGAGTCTTCATGTGGCGCTTCAACTTGCTGGCCTGGGTGCAGGCATGGTTGCAGAGGTGGCACTTGTAAGGTTTCTCTCCGGTATGACTGCGCCTGTGGACGATTAAGTTGCTCTGGAACTTAAAAGACTTTCCACAAAACTCACAAGACTTTGCCTTCACAGTTGGCATGGTTGGCGTTTGTTGAGTGGGTGTTGAATGAGGTCCAGAAGGAGAATGAGATGCCCCTGGCTGGAATGGCTGCAGCAGCCTTTGCATAGGGCTAGGCCTGTTGGGCGACATGGGCGGAGAGGAGCCAGCAGAGTTGCCTGCAAGTTCCCGTAGTCGTCTCGAGAAGTCCATAGATGGGGAGTCTAAGGGTACCGAATTAAGACGCAGTACCCTGTCAAAGGCGCTTGGGTGGTGGGGGGCCAAAGCCAGATCATCTGGGCTCATGTGATGCCGTGGTGGGGGACTAAAGAGTGGAGGTGTCCTGGGATATCGGCCTTCCCTAGGAACCGAGGACCCATCTCTGTTGGCTATCCTCATCAGGCTATAGGGACTACTGTCTGCAAGGTGGGCTGCATGCAGTGGTGGCTGTGAGGCACAGTCACCACCCATGCCTGGAGCGGAGGCCACCCGAGGAGTTAACGGGCTTCCAGGTTCACTCTCCAGATATATTCGGAAACCATGAGTATTCTGGGCATGCTGTAGCAGGAACCAAGCAGTGCTGAAGGGCTGCTTACAAGTTGTGCAAGTGTAGCTGCTGGGCTCATCTTTTTCTGCAAAACAAAAGCAGATGGAAAAAGTCAGTTGTCCATTTAGGAAATGTTCCTCTTCCACTACAAAGGCTCAGTAAGAATTCACCATAGAAAAGCAGCAAGAAAGTACAAATTGATCAGACACATTAACCAGCACATTTATTAAGGACAATCCCTTTGGAGTAGGTACCTTTCTCAGGGGCACAATGGTGACAGCTCATGGCTTGTTTCTTGTGGAGCTCAAACCAGTAACCTTTTACTTTCTAACCTGGAGCTTTAGCCACTACCTCCATCATCCAAATGCATGGTGCTTAACAGATCGTAATATGATTAATGTTTTCAGAAATGTTTTACATTGTTATTATTTATACAATTATGTTCTTGCCTTAACATTTTGACATGATAAATCACAACTGTAAAACTCAACCTGTTGAAAATGAAAGGGAGTTCAGTTTCTGCTCGAACATCATTTCAAATATCAACTGCCTCGCCTGTCTCTGAGATATCTGACACAAAGGCCAGAGAGAACAAAAAACCTGTACCAAATCAAAACACTTTTTATTGCATAAGAGATGCAAGAGGAGGCTGGTAAATTATGGATCATTACAATCTGCAAAAATTGCAGTTAATTGCTGCCACCTGTGTGGGGTTTGACCTCCTCTGGAGATTTTTCCGTCATAAAAAAGCTACTCACTTTGCCTGCTTATTCTCATGCTTACTCCAATTAAATCATATACCATTATCACATGAATCATACGAGAAGGCCAATGCTTATTTGAATATTTAAAAATACATATGTTTCATATCACCAGCACTGTAGATTTCTTACAAAATTACATAATATCTATATGCTAATTCCTGTCTTTTAACAGCTTGTTCAAGGGAACTTTTGGCAGAGATCCAAGCTCATTCCATCTTAGATGTAAGTTAGTTTGGTTTGTTGATGTATAAAAAAACTCGAACTCAGGTGTGTACCACCCAAATCCACTTCAAGCGATGGTCTGGGGTACAGTGAACTACTAATTGTTGCAGTTCACATTCTTTGCATGGCTTGCAATGCATTTGCAGCAGATGATAATAAAAAGCCTTTTCATTCTATGTAAAGTTAGTGGTAAATCCAACAAGACAAATACAGTGGTGCCCCAAAATACAATGTGAAAGAAGTGCAGGGCAGGGGGGAAGGTAGCGGAAATCAAGTTCTCAAGTCCGGGCCAAGCAATCAAACCAAGTGTGAAAACAGCCTAAAATAAGGGAAGTGTTCTCCTTAGACATATAATCATCCTGCGTCGCTGACATTTAAAACACCCACCTCACCAAGAGCAGCTATTACTTGGTGGCCTTGTCTGAGAGGGCGACTTATTGATTACTTTCAACCTTGTTCCTCTCAGCACATAGCCGACAATCCCATTTTCTTAGTGATATGCTAAAAGGTGAGGGGAGGTATGGCAGAACAGTTTGTGGGCATTTGAGATTTTAAGAAAAGGATAGAAAATAACTGTCTGCTTTGAACATCAGCAAAATACCCTCTTCTAGGATAAATCAAAGATGTCTAGGCATTTTTATGTTATTTTTAGTATTATATAATTCCATTCATATCAAACAACAAGCTTGGAGCAGCTTTCTCTTGATTATTCTCTCTTTGTCCTGGTCAGACTCATTGTGTTGCACTGAGTGCCTGACCACAGACAAAAACCTATTTGACCAATACAAACACTTCAAGGACAGACATTTTTATTGCTCTACAAGTCTTATACGGAGTGCAATCATACTTCTAACTTTTTTTTTTCCTTTTGAGTAACATAAGACTTTGACAAACTCCTATCGGTTTCGATTTTGTAGTCTTTTTATGTTTTTAATCTTTTTAGTTGTTTACACATTTTTTTGTACAAGGTTTATTTTCTATTTGATACATATGAGTTGTGTTTGAACTGATCAGAGCAAATTACCAACATTCAATATATTATCTAATATATATTTGAAGATCTGACATGTGTAATGAGTTGCACTTTAGGTTACATCAGATATGCCTGAATCCCAGAGTACCACATGCAAGTAACAGCCCATGTACTCTCAGACCCTTTAATATACAGTCCTTTTCCTGAATACACACAGATAAGCATCAATGTGAAACCAAAGACTTGAACTTTGTACTTAAAGGGCCCAGATCAGAACATCTGACGTCGTGAAAACACATTCAAGATTTACTATTTAAGGATCACAGAGGCGATGAGGCTACAATTACGCATAATTTGCCAGAAAATAATTACACTTCACTCAAGCATCTGTGCCCTCACACCTGACCCTAGTTTAATCTAGACATGATTATTCTCATATTCAAATCAATGTAATGAAATGCTCCAAACGCCATATGGATACTCCAGGGACAAGGTGAGAAAACCATATTTGGCCACAAGAAAGAATGCGCTCATCAGACAGCTGGTATATTCTTGTCAGTGCCCATAAACATGTGTTGGCCCAAGTGTTTAATTTCCAGTGTTCTCAATACCAGTGCTGGACACACACCCTACCCCCCACTGCAAATTGAAAGTGTCTGAGAGGGTTGAGGAGGGTAGCCATCTTGGAATGGGGCCTCTCATAGAGCGACAAGCAATGGGTCAGCAGTCACCTTAGCAACGCACATTAAAGAGGCAGACAGACAAAAAGGAGTTGACCAGACGGAGAGGTGAAGGGGATAGCGGTTTAAAGCCCACAGAGGGGTGGAGGGTTCGACTGGGGGAGGTGACAGTCTGAGAAAAAGAAAGAGGATGCCATTGGGAAAGATGAACTGGACTAGTCTGTACAGGGCAGAGGTGGAAGTTTTGTTAGCACAAAAGACTGTCCCACAGACAGAGCAAACATTGAAGATAGAAGACCAGAGAAGAAAGGAAAGTGAGGTTGAGACAGTTTGACTCTGACTCCAGCCTACAAGCTGGCAACCACCGACAAGCAATAATCTAGTGCTTATGAAATACTTATTGGAAAATGGTTAGTTCTGACTCTAAAATCTGATTGATTGAGCCATGTTCAAAGCTGCTGTAAAATAGTAAATGTATTTTGTTTAGAGAAATTGAAGCCCGTTTTAAGAACCATGAAGATTTTTTTTTTTATTGTGCCATTATTCTCATGACAATTTCCCATTTTTCTTTCAGTTATCATTAACGTGAAAAGTATTTATACATCAACATAATGGTAAAATTTGATGTAATGCACTTAATTCATGCTTTACATTTTAAAAGTCATTGTATTACAGATTTTTTTCAATCACCACTGAGAAATAGTTTTGAGATTCATGCTAAAACTGTAACCAGCAAATGCATCCCAACCAGGCATAGCATAATAAAGCAGTGAATAAGTCTCTTTCAAGTCTATCTGAGTTTTTGTCTAATCAGGACAACCATAGCACTTTTTTGTCGATTGCATTGTGCAGAGTATCCCTGTCCATTATGAAATGTCATTGGTCCAAAATCCTGTTCCACACAAAAATTGCTGGTGTCGTTGACACTAACTTTGAGTGGCTTACTGCTTTATTTAGAACTGTTGCTGTAAAGAGTTTCAGAAATTCCATTAACACAGCTGGCCTTCTGCACTGATGAACAGTGTACAATGAGGGGTCCAGTATAGCTCCAAACCTTACCACCATGCCAACATTTCCACACTGCTCAACAAAGATTATTTCAAGTCATCCTGTCTCTTCTCTGTTCCTTTCTTTGCATTCTCCTGATCCATGAGAGGACTACAAGCTTAAATGGGCATGTGATAGTCAGGCCTAGTCAGAGAGCTCATTCAGGAAGCACCCCTCAGGCAGAGCTCTGGTACTGGGACCAGTACAAAAAGACCAGTGTTCCCAATTCACATTACAGCCACGGGGTCAATATTTAAGGCTTCCCATCTGGCGCATCTTGGGCACAAGTGATGTAGTAAATCAAGCTAGAATTAAATAGCTTGATTTCTGTTATCCCAAATTAATTTACAAAAACAAATATGGAAGTCATTTATAGTTTGATTCCCCCGTATTGCTATTGCATTGCTATCTCAACCACTAGTGTGAGTTTGAGATTGTTAGTCTACCTATTTGTCCAACCAATGGGTGATGGATGAGGTTTATTATTTATGCAGCGTCGTTTGCTGATGCTAGCGGCACACCTCATTTATAAGCTAAAGGTTAAGCTAAAGCTGAAGTTAACAGGTTAAGCTAAAAAGCCATGTTAGTGTAACTGACTTTGACATTAGCTACAGGAGGTGACGTTTGAGAAAGAGGGGCTATAAAAGCCAAAAGCAGCTGTTACACTTAAGCAGACATAGTATTACTACCTTTCCAAACATTAACTCAAATACAATGGTGCTAACACACGCTGAACAACCTGAAACATAACATTTACCATTAATAAGCGTACATAAGATGGATGCACCGATCACTTGGCTAAGACAGGCCACACTCACCTCAATTCTTCATTTGTCTGACATCAAGCTGGATTCCAGCTCTCTGCTTTGCTACTTAATTGGATACATATGTTCTGATCTGCATCGCAGTATGGTAGCAGATGGGAGAGTTCTGAAAAACGCCACTGCTTTCTGAGCATCAATGAGGAGGAGACTGGTAAAAATAGCCAGTAAATTCTGAAACAAATGCCTTGACCAGGTGCAACATGGGGTTTCCTACGACAAGTAATTTAACTGTCTTCACTTTTTCAAAAGGAGAACTGCAGAGCAATATGAAACAATTATAGCTTAATGTGGTCATGGCTGGTTATGACCAACCTAATCTCATGAGAAAACGTAACTGTTTTATGAATGGCGATTCTTCGTACAATGTAATTTGTATGGAAACTTGCATTTTTTTACCAAAAAAGCAAGCATGAAGGTCCACACTAACTGTGGGGTGTAAGCAGATCATACAAAAATGTACGAATGAGATTGTACAAATTCATTCGAATTAGCCACCAATTTGCTAGAATGTTAAATAGCTACTAACTAAAATGAGAGTGTGATTTATGATACTTAACATGATGAAACAACTTTATACAGTATGTTTGTCGCTTGGTTAAGACAAGGTGTGTCCAAACTGAATACTGAAATTTTTGTATCTGAAAATCTATAGTTAAAATCCAAATAAGTGAAAATACACAGGTTACAAATTAATCAAATTGCTTTGTGGATGGATGTTGTTTGAGCGAAACTGCTTATAAGAATGATTTTTAATCATTTACAACGTTGCAGCTTGGTGTTGTCATGAAAGACTGAGGCAGATGGCAAAAGAATCGTATCTGTCAGGGCTATCACATTTCAATCGCAACGACAGAATATTAATTAACCTAGCAACAGATAAATCACCTTTTTAACAACCTACAGCTCAGGAATTTCGAACAGATTTGGAATGTTACCTGTGCGCTCTTGCCAGAAATCTGTCTGGAGCCCTGTAGATCACAGCTCTTATACAGTACATACTTTCGAGAGACTGTAGCAGGTCAGAGGTTGCAGAGAGGGGGCTGTTTTCACCAGGTCTTCTAGCTGATGTAAACAGATGTCAACAACATTTTTTTAACCTCATGAAGTACAGGGTGAACCAGTTGTCTGCTTTTTCCAGTTTAAGAGTAGGAGTGTTTCATCTGTGTGTGTGGTCACGTACAACTCTTTCGGCGGCCGTGAATGAGCTCTGAAGACGTTAAATCAAAGGCACAAAAGCTTCCTTATTCACCACAGAGCAGGAGGCACAGATTTCTGTTTTGAGACACTTGTGTGGTTAACTAAAGTAGTGTGACTGAGTGAAAAGTGGAAGAGAGTGATAGAAACAACAAGCAAAAGAAGGGGAGAGCTTTGGCCTTCTGGTGACAGCAGGATTTATACTCAGGCAGCTGTAGGACAGCACACCATCTCTAGCTACGCACTAGAAGAGTCCTTAAATTCAGACATTCCAGGGAGGCGCTGGCAAGACCGTACACATACACGGCCCCGCTGAGGTCAAGGGTCACAACTCAGTGAGTGGTGGAGCCAAGCGGAAGAGTATTTGACAGAGCGGCACAACAGACATTCATCAGCTTGTTGGCTAGCAAGTATTTTAAGGGAAAATACATGCAGACACAGCACTTAAAATTTGTGAAATCAAAATTGGAGTTTTGTTGTATTAAGTCCATGTGTGTTAGCGTTGAGGTCATTATTATGCGAACGTGCTCCTAAAAGTTGACAAACTGAGCAGTTATATGCATTTAAAATCTCTCGTCTTTTGGACCAAAAATATTGATGACTCATCTTGCTAAAAATGCTAAATTTTTGTCCTATCAAAGGCACTCTAGAATGAGAATATACTTTCTGCTACATTTTAGATTTTAGCATTTAGCAGATGCTTTTATTCAAAGCAACTTACATTGCCTTTAAGTTTTATTGGTTTATGCATTCCCTAGGAGTCGAACCCATGTCCTTGAAGTCGCTAGCGGCATGCTGCTTGAGTTATATGACTAGCAATAGCAAGGAGCAAATCATAATTCACAGATGTAAGACCCGTTTCCACCGCAGGAACTTTCCCCAGGAACTAGGGACTCTGGGGTGGTACTCGGTGTGTTTCGACCGCAGGGACCGTGGTCTAAATGAAGTTCCTGGTAAAAATTTCTCCCTCAGAAAGTCCCTGCTCACTTTCAAAGTTCGGGGTCTTTCAGGGGTGGGACTTGGGAGTTGAACATGCTGATTGGTTGAGTTCATGCAGCATTTTGATTGGTTGACTCCACTCAGCATTTTATTTCAACCACCATTTCTAAAAGTTGCAGTGCGTCCAGTAAGAGATGTTTGCTATTCGAATCAACAATGGAGTTTAAAAAATATGATCAATAGACCGACATCGAGGTTCAGGATTTATTAAGCTTATATGCGGAGGACGAAATCCAGTGGGAACTGGAAAGTCGCGCGCAGTCCTACGTCACCGGACTAATTTGCAGAATCTTCATGGTACTTTAGACCACGATGGAAACACAGACAGCAACAGGTCTGAAGGGAAAAAGTTCCTGGGACAAATTGTTCCAGGTAATTTCGGTGGAAATGCGGCTTTAATGTAAACGAAAAGCCACTGGACTATTATTTTAAAAGTGGGACTTCTGTGTTTTGTCCCAACTTTCTGTTTCAATAGGAAATGTCAACACATGTGCTTGTAAAGACATTTCAAGGGCTCTTTAAACATGGTGCACATGGATTTAGATATATAGATGTTAATTTCAACTTCTAATATGGCATTTATAGCTTCATTTACCTTAGATACAGTAGATTATGGTATTACCGTGGTTCTGTGGGCATGGTATTCTTGGAAGTCCCTTAAAGAAGTGGTTTTCAACCTTTTTTGACTCAAACGCCCCCAGTTGTTGCTATCCAACACAAAATTGGCTCCCCAATATAAGCTATTTCCAGTATTTCTGCTGTAATTATGACAAAGCTGACTGTTTTTAAACTTTTTTTATTATAAATATTGAATTTACCACAGTTCATTTTGTGACTTCAGAAGTTTCAAGAATTGTCAATTAAATGTTAGGTTCAATTAAAAACAACAGTTATTGGGGGGTTGTATTTTTATATATAGGCTATGTTTGTATTATTTTATTAAAATTATTATTTTATAATGTTATACAATAAATTTCAAAAAATAAATACTTTTTTTTTTTTTAAATTTCATTTAGAGTCAGATTCTTTTAATATATTCATGATAATTTCAAATTTAAATACTTTTTTTTAGTTTGAGGCTCCTTTAGAAGAGGCCCCTGGTTGAGAACTACTTCCTTTAGAGTACCATATCAGTACCATGTTACATGAAACATGGAATGTTCTCATTCAGTACCAAGCTAAATATCAAAGCACTATGGCCTAACCATCTGATACTATCAGTATACTAACATAGTTTTGTTGGGGAGATTGTTCCAGGACAGACAAAGTCAAAGAGACAAAAATAAAAAGCTTGCCAAAACGAGGCCCTCAAAATTTTAGTAGCTAGAATTTTCTTTCACATTTGATATTCTTTGCAAAGCATCTTTTCCATGTGTGTACTCACATGAAGTCTTCTGCCTCTTAATACATGACAGGAAAATCCTGAGAAGGCTCAACACCACAACGAGGGCATCTGTCCTCTCAGTGTGATGGGCCTCTGGGTTTATATGTGTCTTTGTGCATGTGACAGTGTCTCTGTGTGTGTCTGTCTGCGATAGTTCACTCTGACAGGCTTGGAGGGCAGGGGTTCACGGAGCAGGGCAGGGGACAGAGGAGATGATCCATTCTCATCCAGACGATAATGACATGACAGGAGCAATGGGCGCACGGGGGATCAGAGTTTAGATTTGGACAGATTTTGGATTTTTAAATGCACCCTACCCTTCTGAATGGCTCTTAAGACGTTGTCTGGTTACTGCACTGAAAGGTTCTTTGCCAGATGATAGTCACAAGCACAGCTACAAGAGACTACATGTAGGCACACAAACATCACATGCCAAATAAAGTGACCCAATCTATGCATGTCAACACATTTATACCACACCGTTAAATGATTTGACAGATTTTCCCCACAATGAAAGCGTGCAACACTGTCCGTCTGTTTTTCACACACATGCATTGTTTCAACCTTCTCATCAAAACCTCTTTCTTGCCGTAAACTTCAGTAGACATGCTTTCACATGCAAACTGAACACGCCACTTAAACTGTCATGGGCTTTTATGTTCAGTCAGTAAGACGCTGAATGGAAGCTTTGTGACTGTTTCATGCCTGCATTCTACAAGTGCTCAATTTGTTACAGGGTAATGTCACCACGGTGTGTTGCTCAAATGCAAGAGAGGCAAACAAACAACAGAAAGAGGGACGGGAAGACAGTGGAAAGAAAGAGACTATAAGACAAGGGGTCTAAGATGGGATTGTATGAGAGGTATAATGAAAGAAAGGGAGAGAAGAGCAAACAGTCAAAAGAATGAAAGACTGGTGGGAGAAGAGTAGAAGAGGCTGATACAGAGAGAAATACATCGATGGACAGATAAGTGCTAAAGCAAATTAACCTCTTTAATTGGACCGGCGCTCTCTCTCAGCTCAAAGATTGTTTCAGGCCGCTGACAGCTGACGGGGTGAGACGCTTCAGGCCCATGATGGGACATCTGCTCCCTGGCTAGACAGATAGCTCTTCTGGACACTGTATTTTTGTCAGAGCTAACGAATGAAAGGAAGGGATGTCAAAGACAAATAAGAGAAGGGCATTAAACATTAAACTAATCCAATTTAATAATCAATAATTCAATTTATTTATTAACAATAATAATTTAATAATAAACTAAGATAGGCATTTTCAAAAATGCTCTCTGTGCTGTCAAAATAAAAGTCCCACTTATGACATTTAATGGCCAAACAGAAAAATGTGTCTGCTGATAATTAAAAAAAAGAAAGAAAAAAAATTAACTTTAATGCTAAAAAAATAAAAAATTATATATATATATATATAGTGTCCAGAGAGCATTTCTTATATATATAGATCAACCACTAGACTTCTTACAGTCCATTCATGCGCTATATTCCAAGTCATCTGAAGTAAATTATAGCTTAGTGCAATAGACCAAAATTTAAGTCTGTTCACTGATAACATTTCCTTCTGCCATAACTCTGAAATCTCATTTGACCTGCATATGTATATGCAGAATTGTTCAGTTGAACACAGTCATTATTCTGTATTTATGATGCTTGCTTTTTGGAATTGGTCACTGTACTGTATGCTTTTGTTGTAGAGAAAGAGTGTTAACTCTCAGTGTGAACATTCTTCCTAACATCTAACTTAGTGTTTAATAAAGAAAGAAAGTCATTTGGCTTTGGAACAACATGACAGTAAGTAAATAATGACAAGATTTTTTTAGGTCTGAGGCCATGACATCTCAGCTGAATGCCAAGATTGTATGTATGTGCCTTCAAGAGGAAAACTCAAGGAAAGATTTAGATTTTTGTCTCAATGATTTCGGAAGAGTAATTCCATAGTTGCATTTCTGTCAGGGATCAGCAGTAACAGTGAAAGGTCAAACTATTTCCCCAGCGTAGTGGCTGTTTCCTGAGCTCTTTAGAATTGAGGAAGAAGTCAATGAACAAGGAGAACACATCTGAGTGACCTCCATCTTGATATGGATGGCCTTGGCTAGTTTAACCCGCACTTTCGCAAAAATATATCACGTCTGACAGAAACAGAGATGTGGAAAAACTAAAACTATTCATGGACGGGTGTAAAAAGAGAACATTGTGAATCTATAGCCAGTGTCTCTCCACATTCAGAGGGGATATTGATAGGCCGTCTACAGCTCAAGTATTCACTTACCAAACAAAACTACAGAGCACCATCTGGAAGTTGTGGCCCACTTTGAGGAGTCAGAAACGCAGTATGGCACATATATACACACACAAAATGAAATAGAGAATGTGTAAAAAGAGACATCAACAGAAAGATCGAGAAAACAGATAGACTGAGAAAACAGACTGACATACCCTAGCACATTTACACACACACATAGACATACCCAACAGAACCAAACACAAAGACGCACAAATTCACACTGAGAAACCGTGACACTCAGAGACCCCTGCTGTGTGTGAGAGCCCCCTCAAAAATCTGCATAAATACATATGCAAATGTGCGGGTCAACTGATAGACAAGTGAAGAGCATGCAAAGGAACATATTTATCCATCTCTATGCGAAACAGATATTTTCACAAACGTGTGATTTTCACACTTCAAATGAACTTGTCCGTGTTGCATTTATCATGTTTCGCCTCCATACACAAATGAGCGGTTTCATGACACCCATCATATTCAATTCACAATGTATATCTCTCAACTATCCTGCTTTTCATTGTCCTGCACTCTCAAAAGAGCTTCATTCAGGTATTCTTTCTTGTGTGTACGCATGTGTTTTGTGAATTGTCTTGAACACAGGCACGCAAGTGAAGACAAGGCCAGCCAACCGGTTTGAACCAGTCTAAAAGTCAGCACCTCTTTTTGCCGTCGGCCCAGAAAAAAAACAAAAACAAACCATTGGCATTTGATATACAGACAGCAGGTATGAGGGCTGCATATGTGTGTGTGCATGACATCTTGTCAGATTTAAAAGACCTGGAGCTCAGCCAAGTTGATCTAGAAATGGACAGCCACCGTCAGGGTGAAAGGACGGCCCTTCCCCCTCCAGCAGTTCTCGACTTGACCCTCCGTTAACCTAAAGAACACATGCTCAGCTAGCACTGCTCTCCCTCAGCCACTTTCTTTTCCTTTATCTCATTCCTTCTCTCTATCTGTCACTTTTTTAGAGCAATAGTTCATCTAAAAATACAAACAAAACCTCCATGACTTTATTTTTTTCATGGAACATAAAAGGAGATATTTATTGCAGACTGTTCAAGCTGTAATAAACAACGAACAAGCAATGAAAGTGAATAGTGACCATGGTTGTGAGGACAACATTTTTAGTAGCCTAAATAACTTCAATTTTGGTCTGTTCCTTGAATAAAGTTATCATATTAATGATTCATATGGACTATTTTTATGATACTTGTATTGTGCTTTTTTTTGTGCATTTTTTTTGAGTATTGGTCACCATTAACTTTCAAAGTATGGAAGAGAGCAGCGTGAACATTCATCAAAACTTCTATATTTGTGTTTCATGGAAGAAATTCAGTCAGATGGGTTTGGTACATGCAGAAAGTTATCATATGGATTATTCATATGGACTATTTTTATGCTTTTTTGTTTTGGTCACCATCCACTGTATGTATGGAAGAGAGTAGCATGAATATTCATCTATAAAAATGTCTATATTTTAGTTTCATGGAAGAAAATCAGCCAGACATGTTTGGAAGGACTTGCAGGTGAGTAAATGACTGAATTTCTCTTTCTGTCTCTCTGGTTTCCTGAGTTCTTTTGGTCACTTATTTGTGGATGTTTCTCTCCGTTCCTGTCTACTTCCCTCAAAAGCTCTTCAGCTAGTGAGACATAGATCATTCCGGCATCTTCCCCCCTGCTCTATTCAGGATAAACAAAGTGCCTCAAGTTCAGGCCCCACCCCGGGACCCTTAAACAAAGCCATCTATCATGCTGTCTGGCCGGACCTGTTTGGCCACAGCCAGGGCTGCCTCAGCCTCCGAGCCCCCACCCTGAGCACAATCCCCCCATTGTGTCCACGTCGGCCTCCCTGCCGGCCTCTTCTCACACCCCATGACATAGACACAGGGTTAAGTCAGGCTCAGGAGGAGAGCCAGCACCTGTGATGGGGCAGATAAAGGTAGCGCCAGCTGCACTGCATCATACATGAAAATGAAACACAGGTGCTGATTTCTTAAATGTACTGTGAGTGCCGAAATAACCCTTACACTAGGGTAACAGTGAAGGAATGAATTTAAAGTAACCGAAAGGTATATTCCTGAAATACTTCACGCAAGTATACGAATTCAAATGTTTCGACAGCATAAATAATGTGTGCATGTACTTAATGTGTCCTTGCATTACCGTGACCTCCCAACTCAAGAGGGCGATAGAGTTAACTTCAAATGTCTGTGGCATTAAGTCAGACATGTTATTCTTCATGTAGCTAGCTACAAACTTTAATATTTTGAATATTTTTTCAGCAGTCAGAACAGAAGTTGATCCAAAAGAACTGGAAATTGCACTGTTGACATATTTCGCAGTGCTACATGAAATTGAAATAGAATAGTTAAAGGGTTAGTTCACCCAAAAATTAAAATTTTGTCATTTATTACTCACCCTCATGTCGTTCCAAACCCTTAAGACCTTCGTTCATCTTCGGAACACAAATTTACTTTTTGTGCGCAAAAACAAAACAAAAATAATGACTTCATTCAACAATTTCATCTCTCCTCTGTCAGTCTCCTATGCTGTTTACATTATATAGACAGTGCAGGCTTCCGTGTACTACGTCAGAACGCCGACTCAGTATTGGCCAATGCTGTTCATGTGAGCAGGCAGGAGCCTGCCAATAATGAGTCGGCGTTCTAACGTAGAACCTGGGAGCCTGCACTGTCTATACAACGTAAACAGCGTAGGAGACTGACAGGGGAGAGACCAAATTGTTGAATAAAGTTGTTATTTTTGTTTTGTTTTTGCGCACAAAAAGTATTCTTGTCGCTTCATAACATTAAGGTTGAACCACTGTAGTCACGTTAACAATTTTAAAGATGTCTTTACTACTTTTCTGGACCTTGAATGTGGTAATTACATTGTTTTTTATGGGGGATAATAAAAAAACCCTCTCGGATTTCATCAAAAATATATTAATTTGTGTTTCAAAGATGAACGAAGGTCTTACAGATGTGGAACAACATGAGGGTGACTAATTAATGACAGAAATTTCATTTTTGGGTTTTGAATTTGAACGTAAATGCCTTTAAAGAGCATTTACGTTCAAATTCAAATATCGTAGCTGTGCATTCAACTCAAATTAATTTATCATGGTTGAACTGTGTTGTGAACTTGGAATCATGACCAAATGTATACATGAAAGATTCATCATAGCACACATTGAATTAAATTACATCAACAAGCTACCTCAATCTCCTTTCGGTTGCTAATGTTTTAGAAACACTAAATAATCCATTATGAGGCATCATGTAGCACTAATCCAACTACATTCTGTTTGGAGTGATCAATCATTTATGACTTTGGCTCATGCCTGCTACATGGGAATCCAATAGATGTTTGTTTACATTTTATGCAATGTTCATTGTTATATAAAAATACTATTTTAAACCATGAGACTTGGAATAAAAGACTCTAAAAGTCATTTAATGGTGCACAGCTCTGTTCTGATCTGTTTATTTCTCTAGTGACTCAGTCTGTCTTCGCCTGACGCATATCAACCGAATGAACTCATAATGGGCTAATCAAATATGCAAAATAATTGGCAATTACCTAGAGGGACTAATGGTCATTAGAATTTACAACAAGGTAATGAACTAAAGTCTGCATGTACCATGCATATTCATAAAGCAATCAAGGCTTTGAAGATTAAAGAAGTGCTTCAAATTCAAATGAGCCACAGAATATTATCAGTGAGATTCAGAGAGAGAGAGAAAAAGAGGGAGAGAGAGAGAGAATGTTTCCCAAGATAAAAGACTAAACATTTTGTTACATTCCACTTCAGTGCTTCTATTGCAATAAAAGAGCAAAATTAAATACTCAAGAATTAAATGAATTAATCAGCCTCTTTACAGAACTACTTGCATTGTGCTTTATACAGCTGATGTCTTTACATATAAATGATTAAATGATTATTTGCCCTCCTATTCATTGTCTATAGCCATTTCCAAAGTCCAACGCTCAAAGACAGAAGAGCAGAGTCTTAAGTGTCTTTACAGATGTGTATTAATGTTCATTTCCCTCATGCATCAAAATGTTTCATTTCACAGTGTAGCAAAACTACAGACATCACTCAACTCCAATGCAACCAACTGACCCAAAAGAAATTGAGTTTGCATGCAAAAGCATGAATGAAGAAGTAAAAAATAAAATGTAGATGGAGAAAGACACCAAGAGAGAGAGCGAGAGACTTTCAGGGAACCATGACCCTAGACACAGACAGTGAGGGGCCTCTTGGGTCTTTATCTCATTCTATAGAACACAGATAAGACACACCAGCTGCAGACCACACACACACACACACACGCACACACTCACACACACAAACATACACACATGCATGAATATATATATATATTGAGTCCACAATATAACAATAAGCAAAACGTTCTTTTCCAAATTAGCTTCACATCTTCACAAAAAAATCTACTGCATAAGTAAAAAATCTTTTCCTAAAGAGGATATAAATGTCAAATAGATGATTAGAAGAGTACATTTCTTATAACTAGTTTACTTTAGTTTACACATTTTTACTGCTTTATACCCATGTTTGATGTTTTTTTGTGAAAAATAAAGCTTGTACAGTACAAAACCTGTATTTTATACTTTATATTACCAATAATATTTCAACACAGAGCTGCAGGCAGTTTTGTATTCCCTAGGCAAACACTAAATAGAAGTGTCTACAGCTCAGCTGGCTGGCCACACTCACACACAAACACATCCGTACGCGCACACACACACGCACAGGTGAGTCACAATATCATATGATCCTGACAGATCTGATGATTGCATAGCTTCATGCTGAAAGGGGTTTGTGTCACAACACAGTCAGTACACATCATGGAGATATGTGTATGTGTGTCCACAATAAATGTGTTTTCATGTGCTCTGCAAGCTCTGCTATGCAAACAAAATTTGTATCAATGCACTGCATATTTTTATGAATATAATGCATTTTACATGCTTTAACCATCTCCATTTCAACAATTTTCATTATTTTAAGCTTTTTTGCAGTTCACTTAACCCTCTGGTGGTCTTCAGTCATTTTTGACCAAAAATGTATTTATTTTTTTTAATAATAATTTATTACTTTACTGGAATGGTACAAAACTTGTTAAAGGTTTTGGCACTTGCTATGTGAACACACGCACACAAATCATGGACATGATTTGAAAATGTTAAATGGTCCTGAAAAAATAGCCACATTTGTACTCCTTGCGATCAGAAATGACCTTATTGGAAATGAATGGGAAGCGAATTTCATCTAGTGGAAACGTTTTGTACTGCACCCAAACAAAATCTTACTGAAAGCTAATTTTTTGAGATATCAACCTCAAATTTGGAACTCAACTTGTATAGATCTATGGCTTTGATTTTTTTTTGCAGTTATAGAGTAAAACAAACTTTTTTAAGTTCACTCTTAATTTTTTTTTTCCACTTCTTGTAATATCCATAATCTGCCAAGTGTCTTCTTTAAAAAAAGAGACCAAACTTAGACTGTGCTCCACAGCATTCAAGATTTATGACAGGTCTATGCTCAAAAAGTGAACAAATGGATTATAACCACTGCATAAATATAATTTAGTACCATATAATCCCCTAAAAATACAAAATATTAAATAAAAAAACATTATTGAATTAAAATAAAGTACATTAATTTCATTGAAATAAAAAAAATTGGCCATTTTTGACCACCACGCGAGGAGCACCAGAGGCTTAAATAGTCGTGTGTTGTGAATTTTTAAAAGTACTAATATTCCATGTATATTCCATGCAGTCCCTCAATTAATGAGGTCATAAACCTGCAAGCAAAATAATAATAATGCAAAATAGTATGCATGTCACACTGCAGGACACTGCTGTTTTAGCTTGAAATGCCATGTCAGCGAACAAATATATAAACTTCACCACAATACACATTCCCGTCTGCTCTGTGCCAATGTCCTGCCATATGCCCACTGAAAGGGAACCCTCGGCAGCATTTGCCAAGTCAAACGCGCTGTCATGTTGTGTCGAGACAGACTCAGCCAACCACACACAAACACACACGCTTTTGCTCAGATCAGCCACTTTTTCTACGACATTAATATAAGAAATATCACCTCCCCTCTGTGTAGCATCAAACTACTTTATTGCTCAAAATTTCATGGTTCTCAATTAAATATCAACTTCGTTTTAGATGTTTCTCTTACAATTAACTTAAAGAAGTAAAAACTGAGATAATTTTTGTCAAACAAAGAGTACACAGCTTTGAGTGCAATTTGAGACATTCTCAAGATCTTGTCTAAAACAGTAGTGTAAGCAAATGTGCATGAGATTACTAGGGTCTTTTTCTCAGGAGAAAAGTAGAAGCCTTTTAGCAATTTTAAAATCTTTTCTGAGAAGCCTGTAAAGTTCCTCAGTGATGGTGCACCATTGGAGGATCCCCAAACTTCCTGTCTCCCGTTCCACTTGCTCTGTTCCAGCTAATGATCCATAACTCTCCCCGGTAAGAGAATAGTGGATCAGTGCCAACGACATCAAGACACCAAGGCCAAGAACACCAGCAGACACTGGATAACATAACAGAAAGAGTCCATTTCATCGCAATTTAGTAGTTACACGCAGTTAACGTGCAATGTAAATATGATCTGCGCAATAAAATATTGTAGTTAACTCATCATCAAAGTTCTTCTCCTTGTGTTTACATTATGAAGAGCGGCTTCTAGAGTCTGTGGGGACCAGGAGACGGTACAGCGCTTATTAAACAACAATACGAGACGGGATCACCTATATCAGCCTCAGAGAAAATGGCTTCACATGGATGTACTTAAGAAAATAACCCCAGAGAGATAGCAGATA